>NC_071466.1:23794952-24116202 GCF_028500815.1 Rissa tridactyla
GCTCAGCCCACCACCGCAGGACAGGAGCCGTGGGCTGAAAGCCGTGGGAAGGTGAAACAGATATACCAGCACTGCCAAAGGGGAGGAGAGGACAAGATGCAAGGCAGAACGTATGAAACTGCACAGAGATCAGCTAAAGAAGGTGAACGGATCCTAGAGGAGAGTGAAATGTGTCTCATGCCAGCCAGGAATGTATGGGGACAGTGACAGCAGGCTCGTTCCGTAAAGACACTTCTGAAAGCAGTTTTTAAGTCTGACTCAAGCACGCAGGTGATTTACTTGTTTCCAGCTGAAGTAAAACACCTCAACATTTTCTTGGCTGGTGTCAGCAAGGTTTAATTCTCTCCTTAGAGTTTAAGATGCTTTTCCTTTTTGAATGAACACAGCTGTGCCGTGCGTGTTTTAGTTCAAACCGACTCGTAAGAGCACGCTTCAGGATCCCTGAATTCAGGGAGGCAGGCGGTGCGTGCACCTGAGTGCGTGCCGGCAGCGACCGTGCTGGCTATGACCACTGTGTCTCCACTGGGACCAGCTTGCTGTAAGGGACCTGTAATTACCTACTCCTTTGCTGGCTGATCCCACTACGCTGGCCTGTAGCAAAGAGTTCAGAGCTGTAATTATAATTTAAATACCGCAAACTTCCAGCTGAGCAAGCCAACACCATTTCTCATTCGGTATGTTGTAGCTACTGTGAAGAAGGATGCCCACTTCAGAATATTGCACCATTTTCACTATGCTTTTTTGCACTAAGCAGATATATTTTTATTTGACGTTATAATAAATTTATAAATCAATTTCATTTATTATCTCTCCCACTAGAAATGTTTGGATGCCTTCCCTCCACCTTTGACCAGCTCAAGAGCATATCCAGAGACTAGGAAAAACCCCAAAGACACACTCCTCTTCGTGAATTAAGCCGGGTTTCCAACAGCCAGCTGTGGCAGTATAAATTAAAGATACACATGGACTTTGCACGGGGCTTCACAGGAGCATTTTGTGGATTTGCCTTGGAGGTAATGACACCGTGAAATGACACATCAAAGAAAAAGCTGGGATGGGGACTTTCCGAGGGATCAGGATCTTACCTGACCCCGGGCAATTGATCTTTCACCCTTGAGCGACCTAAACTCTGCTTTATCCAGAAGCTATCTCTAACTGTACACATTGTGTTGGACACTGAGCTGTACAGAAGATGTCACATCCAACATTAAACCATAAAAAGACAGAGACCTGCCAGCAAGCGGGAGCGGTGGCCCAGTGCTGTAACCCTCGTTTCCTCCTGAGAGGGTAATTTCCAAAAGTCCTCACTAACTCTGGGAACTCCTGCAAATCTCCTTCTCTCGGTACTAAGTTTTGTCTCCAGCACTGACCCCACCTTTCTAGCTCTCATTTCAAGGCCATGTGATGACACAAGTATTTCATGCACCCTTCTCCCTTTTCTGTCCTTACTCCAACCCACAGCCTCCTTCCCTGCCACACCGGCTTGAAACTTTTTGAACCTGGCTTCTGCAAAGCCAACCCCTCACCCTAATTTAGCCCATTTGGTCCTAAAACATCCATGTGTTTTAGTTTTCCTGTTCCCTCACCCCACCATGACCAGGGCTTTCGGCACGGCGCTGCTCCAGCCGCTTTCCCTCCAGCTCCCCAGCAGCTGGTTTCCCACACCTAACTTTCACCACTTCATCCCCTGGGTTTCTGTCACATAGACTGACAAACAACGCGACCACCAAAAGCACCTGTGCACACCCTGGTGAGGAGATGGGGGAAGGGCTGTTTTGGAGGACCACCTGACGCCGCGGGCCAGGACGCAGCAGGTCAGGGGCCCTGCATGGAGCATCCCCCCCGTGGGACCTGTGCGTGGGTTTTGGGAGACAGAGAAGAGGCAGACCAGACTCAGGCCAACAGGAAAAGCCATGGAAGATGTCTATGCACCTGGGGCACTAACGCTACGGCTGTGTCGCTGAGCAGTGAGAGCAGGTCCAGCCTCCACCATGCAGGAGCAAAGCCAACCCGCCAGGTACGGTCCTCTCCTAGAAAAGCCAATGATAATTGACACCTTCATCCCCTCTGTGTTGCCAATGCCCAGCTTCTCATGGACATCTTCCAGCCTCTGCAGGAGGGATGGTGTTTCAGCAGCCCCACTGATGATGACCCTCAAAGTGGAGTGAGATGTGGAGGCCACAGCTGCTGCCAAACACCCCAGCACTCCTGAACAGTAAGAAAATACCAGTTTGCCTGCCACGTGCCCTGCCAGGGGATGTTACGGGACTATTAATTCCCAAAATGACCTCTGGGCATATTAACACCTACTCTTTTCTAAACAGTGGTCACTGCGGGATCCAGTGCCTCCTTCCACTGCGAGCTGGTTTATTCACATTTCAATTGCTCGGAGATTCATCTACAGATGGTAATTTATCGTCTGCCTCCGCAGCTGAAACCACATCATCTCCATCCCGCTGGTAGGTGCCAGCAGCCTGTTGGCAGCATGCTGGCAGCCAGCCCCTGGACAAGCGACGAAGGTCTTCAGCAACATGCTCCCTTCTTAGGGATTCGGGAAGGAGAAACTTGGATCAGCCGCCTCGTTTCATTGCCTGAGTATGTTGCTGTTACAGAAATACTCCTACTAGACACATTCGCAGTCACCTGCTGTGTGCGTTGTCTAACAGACGGGATGTGTCCTACTCCCAGTCTATTCCGGGATGGTCTGACGTGAACCACAGGGTGCTTGCAGTGTCCTGCAGCCAGCCGAGCTGCTCACCCAGCCCGCGTCCGCAAAGCCTGCCTGAGACTCCTTATCCTTTGCATTCTTTTCTATATTTAGGAGATTCACGTGTACACAACAGCCAGGCAAAGCGTGGGAAGGGCAAGCAAGCATCAAGACAAGTTTTGAATTCGGGAATCCCTTGGGACTGTCAACAAGTCACAAGGAGGTGCTATGGGAGCTGCTAAAATTACGAGGGTGTGACTGCAGCTGTATCTACACAAGGAGCAAACGGTTATATACTTTGACTTCTAAAGACCTTCTCGAGCTCATCACCTCGGGTAGCATTCTCGTAGTCCCACCTGCAGAAGCAACTCGGGCTTTAGCAGCTCTTTGGGCTCCAAAGTCACTCAAGCACTCCTGAGCATGAGGTAAGAAGGGACTCCTCTTGAGGTCCACGCTCAAATAAATGACTCTCCATGAACAAGAAACCTCAAGTGAGTTAAAATCCTGCCGCTCAGTTATCCCCATTCTCTGGCAGCTGCTGGAATGAGCTCCTGGGGCCGGGAATGAGCACTGGAGAAACTGCAGAGCCTCGTTGCCGGATGGTTTTAAATCACAGCAGGGATGCAGCAGGCGAGACGCCGCAGCTCCAAAGAGGCCACGCAGCCTGCGGGGCAAGTCGGGCTTGCAGCTCACCTTCACTTGGTCCATCGTGCCTTCCTGCTGGGACCCAGAAATGTCCCCTCATACAAACAGGCCATCCGCAGGAGTAGCTTTTCGTCTAGGCCTGCAGCAGGTAGACACGGAGCAGCTCAGCCATCGTAATGCTGCTGTTTCCCTTTCTGTAGCTTCAGGTGGGCTTCAGCTGCGATAGGAAATCTGCAGAAAATGTTAAATGCCAACAGAGAGTTAGGATACATTTGAGGAAAAAAAAAAAAAAAAGAATCAACTGATCTATCATTTTTACAAAAAGAATTATTAAAAATTTAATTTTAAGAAAACTTCATCTTTTACTGAAACACAAATACTGATATTACAGTACCTTTTGCAGATAGAAATAATTCCAGTGAATTCCACCCATCCTCGCAGTTTTTGCCTGCAAATGCTTCTACACACCTGCAAAGATAACACAATCATACATCCACTGACGTGAGATTTTAACACACATAATCCCACAGGAACACATTTCCATAAAAATGGGACTTTATCTATCAACCACTGACCTTAATACAAATCAAATAGTTGTCATATAACACCACGGTCAGTATCCTCACAATCAAATATCAATACAATATCCTCATTGTTAAAATCCAAACATTTTCAAGCGGGAAGCCAGGGCTCCCTGAAGCCCCGTGACAGCACCAAAGTCACCAACCTCCTGGTTTTCTGCCATCCTTCTGAACTGCATGTCCCCCGCGTTTCTGGAAAGCAGATTACCGGTTAAAAGGTCTTTGATATTCTGCACATTGCTTGTTCCATTTTTTTAATAGCATTTACAGCATTAGGGCGGTACTAACGAAGAGAGAGATGAGAGAGAGCCACCCTGCTGGACACTTGCCTACCTCTCTGTTAGTATTTGTACAAATAGCAACACGCAAGAGGGTGCAGGATTTTATGGTGTAGGTAGAAGAAAGCAAGTAAAAGGCGGGAAAAATGAGTTGCCCTCAGAGACAGGGTTTGTCTCTCATGGAGCAGCACTCCTCTGTAGGGTAAATCAAAATAATGGGGTTAATTTATCAGGGGGATTTCCTGCAAGCGGGGTATTCCCAGGTGGGAATACCACCTGGGTATTCTCTGAATGCATTCTGAAAGAAAACAAAGAAAACACATTCAAACCTACCCTAAATGGATCAATAAAATACAGGTTTCAGGTCAGTGGGGGGTGGTGAGAAGCAGCAGCCGTATAAAAGGGAGGGCCTAAGGCTGGCTCAGGTGATTCGGCACAAGGAGGACTTTTCTCCAATATGCAGAAACCCAAAACTTTTCACGCAGACCATCATTTGCCCCAACATATAAGGGGAGATATAAATAAAACTGGGGGACGTCAGCCGAACCACCAGCTCCAACTTCATATGCGTCCCATTTCCATGTACATACTTGCCACTGCTGCTTCAGGTCTGGATAAATAAATAAGCTATCTGGGCCGCTCTCACTCTTAGCAACACTCTTAACACTTCACCTCTCGAATAAATCTGCAGAAGCACCACACTAACTTTGGCCCTTAAACACTTTTTCAGAGGACCAGGGCCAATAAAACATACGTGTGTGTGTCCCTTGGTTGACTGAGAGCACTGGTGGATCTTCTACCCAGAGCTGGGGCACCAAAGGGACCTCTGGCAGAGGATTACCGTGAGCTCAGACTGGGACCTTCCCCGCTCTTGACGTCGATACGATACAGCCTCATCTGTCCAGCCTAAAAGCCAAGGCGAATAATGAAAAAGTAAGAGAAAAGCTCAAGGGTTTGGTTTATTTAAACAAGCCCTGCACTTCTGAAGGGGTTACACCAAAGTGACCTGTTACGTAGGGTGTGGTGGTTGGGATTTGAGTGTTTTCAATTGGCACAAAGGGTCCGGCACACAGAGAATGAGTTACAAAAAGAGTTTAGCTTTTACTGACCATTTTAGTTTGTGAAATGTCCCTTTTGCCAAGTGATACAGATAAAGCTGGAGATGCAAGGTGGGGTGAGAAACAAACATGAAGCTGGGAAGAAGGAAAAAAAATCAGAGTAAAGCCAGTGAGGCACAGGCCGAATAGACACTTCTGACAGACCAAGGGAAAGGTGTGGAAAACGGAATAGCTCACAAAGTAAGAAATTGAACGTCAAATTAGCTATTTCCCTGTACTCAGCCAGCCTACATCAGTTTTTCACACACACGTGAGACCGTCAGAAACCAAAGACAGAAAAAAATGAAAGCGTATTTTGTTGGAAAACAGAGATTACAAACTGAACAAACTACCAAAACCACCTCGTCTTGGGAATTTGGCTTAAACACCAGATTGAAACAAAGATAACTAATTTGATTAAGTAGAACAAGTTATCTAAATCCCTATTCAGGGAAAACACCGCCAGCAATTCAGCAGTGTTTTCCAAAAGGCCTTCAACGTTAAATAGTTTCAACAGGAGCAATTCCTACAGACACATGGCACTTCTCAGTGCAGGAAGGACACGTTCATTGGGTGGGCGTCAGGGCAAGACAAGAAATTAAACTTACAGGAAAATAAGAAGAAAATTTGCCAAGATGGTGAGGAATCAAGTCTGATCTGAACTTACCTGGTCTCTGACAGCCGAGTTGGGTTACAGATCCCAATAGCACTGCCTCTTTCTTGCAGCTTCCAATTACATCTCCGGCTCCTAGGAAAAAGAATTCCTTTTTCAACCCTACCATGACAGTGAGTGCTGTTTGCCCAAATGTTAAGAGGCAGTGAACTGTAATTTCAGCTCTCATTTGTAATGAATGGGATTTACTATGGCCAGCATGAATCACTTTTATAACACTTCGATAAGAAAGGCGGAGGGATTTAGGTCTCTTCAGTCTGGAAAAAAGATGGCCGAGGGGGCATCTTATCAACACTTATAAATACTTAAAGGGTGGGTGTCAGGAGGATGGGGCCAGGCTCTTTTCAGTGGTGCCCGGCAACAGGACAAGAGGTAATGGGCACAAACTCAAACATAGGAAGCTCCACCTAAACATGAGGAGGAACTTCTTTACTTTGAGGGTGGCAGAGCACTGGCACAGGCTGCCCAGAGAGGTGGTGGAGTCTCCATCTCTGGAGACATTCCAAACCCGCCTGGACGCGCTCCTGTGCAACCTGCTCTGGGTGACCCTGCTCTGGCAGGGGGGTTGGACTAGATGATCTCCAGAGGTCCCTTCCAACACTATGATTCTATGATTCTACATATAATTAGTTTTATAGAAGTTTTAGTATGTTATAAAAGTTGCTGTATTACTTGTATTCCCCCAGGGCTCTCTTACAAAATTATTTTGTTATAGCTGTATTCTTCTTGGAACTGAAGTGAAGACAACTCAGCACATCTGTAGGTCAAGAGAAGCACGGTAAGCCAAGACACTCAAGGCGATTTTGCTGCGTTTTTTGTTTCTCAAATCCGTGTGAAGAAATGCGATCACTTCTGGGCTCCAGCATTATCAGCTGTTCAAAGCTGAAGATGCTCATGTCCTCCCAGGCCGTCACTAAGCTGCCTCATGGCCTCCGAGAGCAGAGGCTGCAGCTTAGCTACCAGGAGCTGGGATGGCTCTCAAATGACCTTGGGGGAAAATGTTCAGCAGGTATAAATAATGTACGTCTTTAATAACTTCATTTGAGCTGTGGAAATTTATTCTGGGTGAGGATTTGACTCCATACAGAGGGCTGCAAAGTGAGTTAACCTGATTCCACCTTCACGAGGAAGAAAAGTGGGGTTGGTAGGAGTGTGCACTACGTGACACCAGCAACCCTTTCGGACTTTATAAGCGTTTTTTTTTCTTTCATATGTATTTTTAACACTGAGAGTAGGCTGTGATTGAGACCTTGTAACTACTTCTGAAGGGTACCGTTAATAAACAGGCTTTATTGTTAACAACTGCCCTGCTAACCTGTTGTGAGTATGCTACAGGAGCTCGATGAGCAAGGATGCTCCAAACATCAGCCAAACACAGGCTTCTGACCATGCTTAAGGGACAAGCCGTATATTCAAACACCCTCTTGATAAATTACTATTATTCACGAGGTCCAGCTTCCTGCAGCATATTGGGAGCTGCTGTCCTGTGACGCGCAACCGAAAGGGGCTCGTCCATCCCGACTTGCCCCAGCTCGGCAATGCTTCACCTTCTCAGCGGGTCACGTTGGGGATGTTTCCCCACGGCCCAGCTCTCCCGACACTCACCTCCCGCGGCGCAGGGAAGGCAGGTGAGAAACGCTGTTCAAGCATGAGATGCACTCCAGGCCATATGGGCACGTGCCAGTAGCAGCCGTGGGCAGGGTGGGAAGAACCTGCCACGCTGCCGTTTCGCTGTTCCTCTGGCGTGATCGCAACCACCAGGTCAGAGTCACAGCCCAAATCACCCCTCGCCTCCCCCTGCCCCCTCGGGTCATGCCCCACTGCCACTGTAAAAGAAGGGAGCAGTGTGGAGGTGTCTAAGGGAGGGGGCTGTAAGGAGTCGGAGGGTCAATAGCCAAAAAACACTTCATAAAACCCAAGATATCCCAAAGATTAATTAAAAGCGTCTTCTGCCACAAAAATGCATGTGCAAGAGCTGGTTCGTCCCATCCTAGGACAGGTAGGATACATCCCATTTTGAAGGCATCTGTTTCTTCTCACCAAGCGCGAAGGCAGCCAGAATGGCAAGCTTTAGCCCTCCACAAGTTGCCTTAGAGGCTACAGGCTCAGAGGCAACTGTTTGGCAAGAGGCATCCCACTCCCTTTCCTCTGTATGTTTGAATCTACACACCAGCAGAGCACCGACTCCTCATCCTGTCAGATCTTTATTGGCACTTTGCTTCTGGTTGAAGCATTTTGTCTTTCACAGATTTTTTGGATACTTCCTTCGAACGACAAGCCGTAACGACTTCCTACAACTGTGCAGCTCCGGCGTGCCGCAGTGCTCCGTTTAAAGAGCCATCTGTGGAAGAGCAGCCGCAGCCGACTTAAAAGGTAAACAAATCCCAGCCTGGGGAAGATCAGAAGGGCCGACAGGCAGTCCTGCTGCTGCTGATTTATGCTTCCTTATCTTTTATCTCCTTCCCTCTCCTCCCCGAGCACGCTAGCTGCTCTCCCACGGTCCTTCTTCCAAGAAAATGCGTGTGCTTGTTTTCTGCAATCGGGCATTTTCAGTTCTCAAGTTCTTTAAGTCTTCTAATTTTAATGTAATATTGCCCTTTCGGTACACTGCAGCTCTGCCAGGGTAAAGCACTCACTTGAACTTGTTCCCAACAGCACGTAAATAAATCCCTGGCTCTGGGAACAGAAAATCTCCAACACATTGCCCAGAAGCCATCTGAAACGGCAGATGCACGGTGCCTCCCACTTAAGAGCAAGCAGAGGACACGCTTTGGCTCACACCACTTTTCCAGCTCTCCACTCACGAACCCTTCCCTAGCCGTGAAGCCATCAGCAGGACACTTGCCCAGCGAGCGTGGACTTCCTGCCCTCGTGGCAAAACCTCCTTCCAAAGACACTCTCTTCATTCATGGCTCGTAACACCAGAAAAGACGTCTGTCCCCTAGCGGAGCTGAGGTGATGGGGCTTCTCTGAATGAATCTGAACTAGGGCATATTTTTGAGAAAATAGTCCCGTTTTGATGTACACTCCTCGTGCTGCTCAGTCAACCCCAGCGCCGTCCTTCACGCCTGTTCCAGCACTCAGTCGTCCCTGCTGTCAAAAAAAAAAAAAACAAATTAGGGGCAAATTTGTCTAATTTCAACCTTCAGCTACTGGCTCTTTTAAACACTTGTCAGACCAATGTTCAACTTCTCAAATTTCTGCTTCTGTATCATGATTAAGAAATTTTAATCTACTGAGAAGCTGAAATGCATGTTTTCTGAGGCATCAATATTGCTGTGTTACAATGATCAATCCTTTTCAGTTCTGTCTTAGTATTATCTGTGATACTAAGCTCCAGTATTTTGATATGTATCCATTTTAAATTTTTGCACACACTGATTTAAGTCTGACCCACTGCTGCTATTTAACATCTGTAGAAAAGAAAGCGTTTTATCAACATATGATGCGAATTCTTCCATCTGGCTTTCCACTGAAGGCAAAGCAGAAATATTTCTGAACACCTCTGCCTTTTCTGTTATGGACAGTGCTGCAATTTCCATTTTAGACTTACTGCTTTGGAAAGAAAACTCTCCTCAAGTTTCTAACTCAAAGGTCACTTTGCTTCTGTATCAAGCCCTTTCCATGCCTGGTTTCTGATCTGCATTCAGTTCTTCCTTGCCCTATTTTCCCTTCTCTTCCCTGCCTTCTTCACTTAACCGCTGCCCTCTGCTCCTCTTATCTTTGTTGGGAAGGCGTTCAGAGAACTCCATGCAGCACCAGCCGCATTTATGTCACCGGAAAGCAATTCTTAAGCAGTATTTCAGTCTGTCTTAAGTGAATCAGAAAAATAATCACATCAAACATGAAAAAAAGCAGAGCTGACACCTCAGACCATCAAACGTAATCCACGTGTGTTTTTCCAGATATGTCTTAATTATGTGTTACTATTCCAGGATTGCATATGGGTATAATTTCTTCTGAAGATGTTCACTACTTATTCTCTATAGCAGCTAAAATCCAAAACACAGTACAATTTCAGATTAAAAGCATGACGCTGAGTTACAGCATTATAAAACCAACTTTTGGATAGCTGGTTCAGCAGCCCCAGTGGGGAAATATGGAATGCTGGAAAAGGATTACAGTGGTTTTTACATTTACGAAGAGTTACATTGCTGGTCACAAGAGAGGTCTCGCATTACTGAAAGAACACATATTTGCTGGAAAATAAAAGTCCCTCAAAAAGAAAAGAAAAAAAAAAGAAAGGAAAAAGCATCAGACATTTGAACAGCTGGAAGCATTTTTAGAAACTACCAAAAAAGAGAAAAAAAATTATTTAGAATAATATTTCCCTCTCTGTAGTAAGCATCATATTGGTGATATAATAAGTTCCCAAGAGGCTTAATCACGTCTACTGTTCAATCCCCAAAGGTTATTTCATAAAACAAAAATTAGTGAAGTCAACAGAGTTTCTTCACAAAAAAACCCCTGAAGCTGTCGTTCTATTTATTTTTCTACCGGCTCCCATCTTTGTCAAGTGTCCCAAGAGCCATGAATCTGTGACAATAAGCCACAGCCCACCGTGCTCTGGCAAAAGACAAGATTTTCTTCCTTTGTCTATATCTGGTTTCAGTATTAGGAAGACGCTGTTTGACGCCACTCTGATAAAAACTTGAGAAGACTGTTGTTTACAGAAGGATCAAGTGAGACAGTGAATTAAGGAAGTAATAGCAGCACAAACCAGTGTGATTACTACATAGATTTTGATAAAGCATCTACACTCGAGAACCAACATCACTTCAATTTCTTTCAAATTAAAAGCTAGGGGAAATCTCTTAATTTCAAATGCTCTGCTTATTCTGCCAATTATAATGCTTTATTTTCTTTACCGTAGTGCTCCCAGGGCCCTGTCAGCACTAGGACTTCCTTTCGCTAAGCTCTTTTTGTCACAATAAAGCTTTCAACGTGTGCCAACTCCAGATAAACATTATTGGTAGTTTGTTTCAGTACAAAAACAGGCAACAAGCACCACCAGGCTCCCTTAGCAACACCCTTGATTTCCCTTTAAAACGTACTGTACTTCCATTAAATACTCTACAAGGGGTTGTTAAATTGATGTTCATGAGCTATTGTATCTTTTGAGAACTTCGCATCTTCACAATGTGCTTTTATTCACACCTAAATTTACATTTCTTTAGTTTTTGAGTTTGGTTTTTTGTTTGGTTTTTTTTTTAAATCACTTTACTTACAGCAAAATACCCACCTCGTTTGTTAAGCGAAACCATTCGTTCTTTCCTCGTAGGGGCCAACTGCAGATACAGAACGTAGCGATTCAGACGTACAACACGGAAGCCTTGTTGTGGCACATGTCTCAGAATATGCCCACTATTGTTCAATCAAAACATTTCATATCTAAAAATGTCTAAGCCCAGTTCCAATAGAATGGCAGTGCTATTCACACAAGACAAATTCCCACTGTGCAAAAACAGACAAAGTGAAAAAATAGGAAAAAAATATCAAACGATACCTGATAGTACAAATTCTGCTAAAAAACAGGGGCCACCCATCCAATCTGCTCTCACTCTTATTTACCCCTTCCCAAACATCCATTTTTTTGAGTTGATCTGTTTTATCTTTATTCTTCACATGCTTCTCTCCCAGCTATTTACCCTCATCTCTCAGCCTTGGTTCTCTTCCTCTCTTGCTTCTTTCACTGCATTTCCGCTGAGCAGGACACTTATGATACCTTTGGTAACAACCTACAGAGGATCTCTAAAAGACAAGGTCATTTCTAGAGAAAAAAAAAAAAAATTTTTTTTTTTTTTAAACAGGCACTCAAATACCATTTCATAATTTGTTTCAAGAGAAAAAGAAACCCCCGCAGATAATATTTCCTTTGTTCGTCACCCACTATATAATGCGTAACCTTAAACTGCTTCAGCATCTACTGGAAAAACATCTTTCTTTTGAATGATTTTGTGCCCCCTAAAACCTGCCCTCCTATACTTTAAACAGTTCCCCAACACTCGTCCACTCCTCATTAAAAGCAAACTCCACGTGAACAAATATGCAGGGACCAGATTCAGGCCGTGCCTATGCACCAATGTTGCCAACCTATTTCGATAGTAATTCTTCTCTGCAATGGAGTCATCAAAATGCCTGCAAACTCACATTCACCAAAACACAGAATCACAGAATGGTTCGGGTTGGAAGGGACCTTAAAGATCATCTAGTCCCAAGCCCCTGCCATGGGCAGGGACACCTTCCACTAGACCAGGCTGCTCAAAGCCCCATCCAGCCTGGCCTTGAACACTTCCAGGGATGGGGCATCCACAACCTCCCTGGGCAACCTGTTCCAGTGCCTCACCACCCTCACAGTAAAGAATTTATTCCTAATGTCTAATCTAAACCTCCCCTCTTTCAGTTTAAAACCAACACCCCTCATCCCATTGCTATACCCCCTGATATAGGGTCCCTCCCCACCTTTCCTGTAGGCCCCCTTCAAGGACTGGAAGGCCATTACAAGGTCTCCCTGGAGCCTTCTCTTCTCCAGGCTGAACAACCCCAGCTCTCTCAGACTGTCCTCACAGGAGAGGTGCTCCAGCCCTCTGATCATCTTTGTGGCCCTCCTCTGGACCTGCTCCAACAGGTCCATGATCCATGTCCTTCTTACGTTGGGGGCCCCGGAGCTGGATACAGTACTCCAGGTGGTGTCTCACCAGAGCAGAGGGGCAGAATCACCTCCCTCGATCTGCTGGCCATGCTGCTTTTGATGCGGCCCAGGATGCCATTGGCTTTCTGGGCTGCAAGCACACATTGTCGGGTCGTGTTGAGCTTCTCATCCACCAGCACCCCCAAGTCCTCCTCCTCAGGGCTGCTCTCAAGCCATTCTCGGTCCAGCCTGTCTTTGTGCTTGGGATTGCCCCACCCATGTGGCAGGACCTTGCACTTGGCCTTGTTGAACTTCATGAGGTTTGCACAGGCCCACCTCTCCAGCCTGTCCAGGTCCCTCTGGATGGCATCCCTTCCCTCCAGTGTGTTGACTGTGCCACACAACTTGGTGTCACCAGCAAACTTGCTGAGGGTGCACTCAATCCCACTGTCCATGTTGCTGACAAAGAGGTTAAACAGCACCGATCTCAGTGCTGACCCCTGAGGAACACTACTCGTCACTGGTCTCCACTTCGACATCAAGCTGTTGACCGCAATTCTTTGAGTACAGCCATCCAGCCAGTTCCTTATCCACCAAGTCGTCCATCCATCAAATCCATGTCTCTCCAATTTAGAAACAAGGATGTTATGCGGGACAGTGTCAAACGCTTTGCACAAGTCCAGGTAGGTGATGTCAGTTGCTCTCCTCTTATCCACCAACACTGTAACCCCATCGTAGAAGGTCACCAAATTTGTCAGGCACAATTTGCTTTACTGAAGCCGTGTTGGCTGTCACTGATCACCTCCTTATTTTCCACATGTCTTAGCACAGTTTCCAGGATGATCTACTCCATGATTTTGCCGGGCACAGAGATGAGACTGACTGGTCTGTAGTTTCCCAGGTCTTTCTTTTTTCCCCTTTTTAAAAATGGGGGTTATGTTTCCCCTTTCCCAGTCAGTGGGAACTTCACTGGACTGCCACAACTTCTCAAATATGATGGACAGTGGCTTGGCAACTTCATCTGCCAGTTCCCTCAGGACCCGCAGATGCATCTCATCAGGTCTCATGGATTCGTGCACCTTCAGGTTCCTTAGATGGTCTCAAACCTGATCTTCTCCTACAGTGGGTGGTTCCTCATTCTCCCAGCCCCTGCCTTTGCCTTCTGCACGTTGGGCGGTGTGGTTAGAGCCCTTGCTGGTGAAGACTGAGGCAAAAAAAAGTCATTGAGTACCTCAGCCTTCTCCATGTTGCAGGTATCGCAGGTAACCAGGTCTCCTGTTTCCGCCCACATTTTTCCTGGTCTTCCTTTCATCACTGACATACCTGTAGAAGCTTTTCTTGTCATCCTTGACATCTCTGGCGAGATTTAATTCTATCAGGGCTTTAGCTTTCCTAACCCAATCCCTGGCTGCTTGGATAATGTCTCTGTATTCCTCCCAAGTTACTTGTCCTTGCTTCTACCCTCTGAAGGCTTTCTTTTTGAGTTTGAGTTTGTCCAAGACTTCCTTGTTCATCCATGCAGGCCTCCTCGCATTTTTGCTTGACTTCCTCTTTGTTGAGATGCATCGCTCCTGAGCTTGGAGGAGGCGATCCTTGAATATTAACCAGCTTTCTTGGGCCCCTCTCACTCCAGGGCTTTATCCCATGGTACTCTACCAAGCAGATCCCTGAAGAAGCCAAAGTCTGCTCTCCTGAAGTCCAGGTTAGTGAGCTTGCTGTGCACCCTCCTCACTGCCCTAAGGATCTTGAACTCCCTGGAGAAGGAAGTTAGCATTGACACGTTGCAGGAACCTCCTGGATTTCTTATGCCCTGCTGTGTTGTCCCTCCAACAGATAACGGGGTGGTTGAAATCCCCCATGTGCACCAGAGCTTGTGAACATGAGGATGCTCCTATCTGTCTATAGAGGGCCTCACCTGCTCGGTCTTCCTGGTCGGGTGGCCTATAGCAAACCCCCACTATAATGTCACCTGTCCCTGCCCTCCCTTTAATCCTGACCCATATGCTCTCAGTCATTTCCTCATCCATCCCCAGGCAGAGCTCCATGCACTCCAGCCGGTCATCGACATAGAGGGCTACACCTGCACCTCATCTCCCCTGCCTGTCATTCCTAAAGAGCCTGTTTCCTTCCGTTCCAATACTCTAGACACAGGAGTCATCCTACCACGTCTCTGTGACGCCAATAAGCTCATAGCCCTGCAGGCGCGTGCACGTCTCTAACTCCTCATGTTTATTCCTCATGCTACATGTGTTTGCACAGAGCCATTTAAGTTGGGCCCCAATGAAGCTGACTTACTGCCTGGAGTGGCTGGAGTTCCTTTGGGTGCACTCCAGGTACTCTCCTGCTGACCTGTGATCCTTCTTCAGACTCTGGGCGTCTACTGCTGGCACCAGCATCAAACTGGTAGGAGTGGAATGGATTGTGGTTCCCCTCCCCCAGCAACTTTAGTCTAAAGCCCTCTTCATGGATAGACTTCATCCAGTAAAGCCCTTAAAGTAATGTGGCAAAACAAAACCACCGCTACCCAATAAAACAAACATGCCCAGATAACAGATACAAGGACAAAAGGACCTGGTTAATAGGGGAATACTCCTGAGAAAACAACGGCTGAACCCTGAACACTGAGGCTCAGTGGAAGATCTGCAAAAGATAAGCCCAGGAACTAAAATTGTAACTCCGTTGGATATTTTAAAAATTACTAATTCAATAGCAAGACCAGTTTTATGGCACCCTGTAAATTCCATTCCTCCTCCCAACCATTTTATGCACTGATACAATGAATGGTCCATCTTTTTTATTTAGATTTAAAGTTTGCTATTGCATTCCAAACCTGAAGAAGACCTGGCTTCGTACAACAAAAGATACTATTTTTACTTACAAACATGGCCACACATACACCCACTGGATCATCGCAGCTACAAAAGCATAGTTACCTTCCGTGTTATCCTCCACTAGGAAACATTTGTGGGGTACCTATTTTACTCCTTTGTCTCTCTTTTTTTTGTGTTGCAAGATATCTCTTTCCTCCACACCCTAACATTTTCCATCACATACCTGTATGACCATAGTTTTTCTTCTCGTATCTTTTTGTTCCCTATCTCAAATACAGTTCCTAGTTTTCCACATCATCTTTCTTTCCAATTTCCCCTCTGTTGCAAACGCAATTTGCTTTTCCCCAATGTAGAACTCCCACAAGGAATGGTGTTAAACAAATTTAAAGAATATCCATGAGCATGTCAGAAAGACCCATGCAAACAGTTCTGGTCATGACACTCGAAAGGTATGTCCTAATACTGAATTCAATGTGCTTACCAAAAGACCATTCATACCACTCCACTCACGCTGAAGGTGAGTTCAATCAGCTCTTCCAACAAGATCAAATTTCCTAACAGTACATGCTAGAGGATTTGTTCTCTCAAATTTCATGCTTAAGCTCCTGTGCAACAGAAAGCCATCATCTTCATAAATGAAACCAGGTGATCCAATGAAATTATTTATTACTGTTCCACCAACATGAATATCGAAACTTTTACAAGTGTTCACCAAGAAGCAAAACCAGGTCACAACAGTATTTTATCCACGATTATGAAGACATATGCAATCTTCCATAAAAGAATTCAGTTCTGTTGAACATTTTTATGAGTCCATGATAAATGTTTCAAAGTCCTGGTCTAAGTCTGAAACAAGGGCATCCACAAAATCTTCAACTGAAGGTGATTTCTGAAGCATACCTACAAAACCAAGACAACAGACCCTTAGCAAGAATACTATGACCCTGAAAGCTGTGTCAATAATAATGTTTATCACGAACTAACTTTTAATGACACAATACAACAGAAACGGCTATCATGTTTCTTTGTCAAGAAATAAATGGAATTATAGTGTATAGGGATTATTTAATTTTTCAAGCTACCTGTTACACATTATCAGAGAATTGACAGGTTTCAAGACTGTTAACTGACTTTTATCGTTACAATCTTGCTTAAGCAGGGGATTAAATCCATTTTAAAGCAATGTAACCATAGACTCAGTAATTTCCAAATGAGCGGGTATCTAAATCCTTATCTGCTGAGCCCCAGGTGTGGCAGAGCCAGAAAAAACAACATATTTTCTCAAAGTGTTACACACCTTAAAAGCATTTAATTTAGTATTTAATGTACAAATACCTCTGAAATTTTTCACAAGGCATGAAACATACCCGAACAAAATAATTTTCAGTGCACTGCAGTTTTAGTTTAGCTTTTTTACAGTAACAGGACTTACCTTTTACTAAAAATTTTAATTAGTGCATCTGTCAGCTGCAGCATATGGCTACAGAATAACAGACAGGGAAATTAGCATAATGAAGAATCATGCTCAAGTACTTTGTCAGGTAATTCTACAAACACAGCAGTAAAAATCTGACACCTTGCTCCCCAGAATCCCAGTTTTTACAAAGCATGAGAATATATCCTGTAAATTATTTTCAGATGTTTCTTTGTACTTAACATTACGTTAATGTTGGTCTTTTCGCTGCTATTAACATTTTCAAGATTATATATGGAAATTTACTGCATTACTTGTACCAGAAAAAAAAACAGTACAGCTGCCAAATAATGTAAAATTTCATCTTTGTACTTCTTTGAAGTAATCTGTTCTTTCTGACAACTGCCAATGTAAATATAACCTTGTTCTACCCTTTTTGATCAGCATACCTACTGAACATAATTTTATATTCTTTCACATCCTCAACAATATTTGCTTTCAGTGGAAATTATAATTGCATGCTGCTAAAAGACCGGAATCTTTTACTATAACACAATGATTCAAAACCCACCAGGAAACAGACCGGCTCGAGGTAATTTTGTGTGAGCAACCAAAAAGAATTTTCTTGCTAAGACCTCACAGAATCCCATTTCAATCTGATTTAAACACACATTGCAACTGTCAACAGAAACCGCCATGACCCAATAGATTAATAGCAAGGGCTAAAAGGAAAACAAATCTCATACTATATATAGGTTGACTGAAATGCTGTTAAATGAAGTTTGCATCAAGCTATTTTCAAAATGAAAGAGAACAGAATTAGTATTTCCAAATACTTGGTAGACTTGTCATCTACTCTAATGTTAGTAAAATTACTGTGGCATTACTTCTAGTTCACAATGAAAAATGGCTTGCTATATGCGAGGTTGAGAAACAGATGGGACCAGATACCAGCTACTAATCCAACCTCCCCAGAGAGCCATGGCCTTTTGCAGACTCCCTCTCTCTCAGGTTCCTGAGCGGGCTGGCTGAGGAACATGCGTACTTGCTCCCTAGAAGCCTTGGGAGAATTCCAGTTTAAACTTCTATTATTTTCCTGGAGTTTTCTCAGAAGCGGAGAGAATGCCTTAGGAAGGTGACATGGATGGCAGCCCACTGGAACATGTACTGTCACGCATGACTACTGGAGCTTCATCTTAAACTCAGCTGGAGTTGTCCAGTTCCAACAGTGCAATTCATTTTGCCTTTTTTTGGCCCCATTTTGCCTCAGACATTTACATCTGAACTAACTGACTCTACTTCCGGAGACTGAACAGTAGGAAGACCTTACTGGGTGCCACTCTGACCTTCTCCCGAGGTCTACTTTATGACAAGATGAGTTGTGCCTATGAAGAACCTACTTTTCCCTGTATCCCAGAAAGGAAATCTGGATGACTAGCTCAGGTATAAAAATATCAATGGTGAAATTATTCATTCCTTCCAATTTTTAAGATGTAGCTCTATAAAAGAACTGTTTTTCTATAGCCAATATGCCCTTTTCTATCAGATACCAATATGGAAGGACGACTGTAATGCTGCTGCATAGACAGTAAATAAAGATGGCCGTAACAGACATAACCACTACTCCCCAAGCTGCAAAATACAAAAAACCCCTTCCAATACTGACTTTATAAAAAAAAAAAAAAAACAGCCTAGATGATGCTTAGCCAATTGTTTTGACACACCAGAATTTATTCTGCTGTGGACAATTCTTAAAAGTATGATTACCACTACATTGCAAAAGAAGAAAAGCTAACAGTGCAATGATTAAGGGGAAGAGAAGAGACTCATGCTGGGATTATCTTCAAGTAGATTTAATTTCCCTCTTACATAAAAATTTCAAATCATAACAAAAACATTCCAAAATGAATAAAAGAAACATAATTAACTACAGTACGCTTGGATGTATTTTAGTGCAGCTGAATACAGTCTTACCAAATCTCACTCAAAATGCGATACAAATTGCATTCATTTAGACTCCACATGGTTTGTTTTAAAAATGTAGGAGAATTCAAAATCTTTCTGGCAAAAGTGATGTGGAATCACCTCCTACCCAGTAGTTCCAACTTTTGATAATACAAACAGATTTCAGATTTCTTGCATTAGTGGTCTACTGCACTGCTATTTTCCCATCACTGACATCAAAAGCAGACACTAGCAGAATTTGCTTTTGCAAGGGAAGGATGAAGAGTAACTGAGGTCATTGCTGAAGAACTCCTACTGCAGTAAAATGATCATGCCCTCATGAAATAAATAACTACAGATTTTAGAGTAGACAACTCCAAAAGAAACAGACACTGATGGCATTTCCGTGTTTTAACCTCTTCCTCTACACAGATGTGTTAAGAATGGTCATGTCTCCCTTTAGACTCCATTAAAATATATGAAAGCAAGATCAGCTTTGATATATTGTAAGTACTCAGCACTTCAGTCTAAATGATTTAGTAAGATGTCCACAAGGTCTGATGGTTGCAGTTTTAAAATCTAGGAGTGTATTTTATACGTTCAGCCCAACTCCTATTTCAGCTCAGTCTCTCCCAAGCCTAAGGCAACTGCACAGCTTATCTCCTCTGCTTTGAAGTCTTCTTTCGCATTACAGCACTGCGGTTAACCACACCCTTTTGAGAGATGGCTAGCTATAACCTACAATCACTGAAAATTGGGAGAAGAATAAAGCCTGTGGCAAAATTTGGCCTCTGCTCCTTTGGAACACTAATTATTTTGGGTCCGTGTAGTTTGAGTTAACATATGTTGCCATTCACATCACCGCTTAGGATTTATGCATATTTCTTACACTTTCAAAGAGACATACAATCGTTCTCTGAAGATTTTCACAGCCTCTTGCACTGGAACAAATGCGTGTTTATTTACAGATTCAGTTGATTACCATGCATGCACACAGCTAAATATATCTGTCTGCAATGTAACACAGCGTTAACAAATCAAGAACGCAACTTCCCATATATTTTGCACGAGGACTTCTTCAGTGACTGCATCAAAACTGCAGGAGAAGCACACTCCAGGATATATTCCATGCTCTCAGATCCCAGATCATCCAACCCCGTACTTTTCACACTGCAATTCACTTTCTGCCTATGCACCTGGGGTTTTTTTTCCAGTCAGGGAGTGCCAAGGGAGAGAGAGAGAGATGGTGCACACCTCAAACTTGTACAGACCTGCAACCAGCACACAACTGGGCCTGGAAGGGACACCTGGGTTACATATCTTTAAAGGAATTTGGAACCCCTAATGCCACGTCGTCATGGGAAGGAGAGGGTCTGCAAGAGCCATGTGGCCAATCCAAAATGACAGAGGAATCAAGTTCTTCTCAAACTGTATTTCCTCTCTAAGGGAAAAAAAAAAAGGCAAGCCTCTTGAACAAAGCATTGTTCACTCATTTTTTAATTGCTCCTGCTATCCACATTTGTAACTGTTTCTGTATTTTGTAGATTATCAAAGGGATAAGATAAAAGGGGTCACTTCAGAAAATGTTAAAAAAGGTTTCATAAAGCCTTTGTGTTGTTTTTCTTTCAAATGGAAACAAATGCCAAGAGAATCAAACCCAAACAACAAAAAAAGTATATTGTGTTTTCTAATTAAAGACTAGTCCAAACAGGAATCTTGTCGGTAACTCCACCGGATGGCAGGTCAGACCCTTTATCTTCCCTAATCAGTACATCTATGGAATCACATGGGAGAAAGATGAAAAGCTAGGGTCATATCCAAACACAAAAGAAAGACAATAGACAGCTTCTGAGAAGAAAATTATAACAAAGAAACTGTATAAATGAAATGTGCTTGTGAAGTTACCTGTTATCAGACAGTCAATGAATGTGGCTAACTTCACAATGAGATACAGAAGCACTTCAAGGGTGAGGCTCCATACGTGCATCCAAAAATCAGACTTGTACAAGCCCATTTCTTTATATAAACAAAAAATTCCTGAAATAACAACCTACGGAACTTAAGGTTTTTGAAATACAGCACAGAATCTGGACTGTTTCCCTGAAGAAGAGTAAAATGACAAGCTTTTAAGTTTGGTGGAATCTGTCTTTAATCAGGAATCCATCTGGTCATCTGCTAGGGGAGCGCAGTTTTGCAACTGATGAAAACTAACAAAAGATGGAAATGAAGTACTCTGGAACACTTGTAATGAAAAGGAAAAAATGCAGCAAAATGAGTCAGAGGCTGATTGAACCTAAGCAAATTAAAGAACAAGTAACTGCTCTTACTTTTCTCCTTAAGTTCTCAATTTTTGCAATAAATACAGAGCAATTAAGTATAAACATATAATAATCTTTCCCATCATGTGTTCTATGTTTTAACCTCAAATAGTCCCAAACAAGCAATCAAACTATTAACTTGTCAAAAGACCCAAGTCACCTTAATTTCATTTTTCAGGCAGTCATTCAAGCACGTTTAAGTTTTGCACTGTCTACAAATGAACATCACAATATGCACAGGCAAGGAATCTGCTGATGAATTCTTGTTATTTTTATGAACTTGAGTACCTTTTAAAATTTCTGTTTAAAGTAATATTAAAGAAATACAGAGTATAAAAGTGAAATTCTGAATGCAAAAGTGGCCAGGGGAAGCAAGGAAGATGTACTCTTGATGGAAGAGGATGAGATCAGGGAATACTTAAGCAAACTGGACATACATAAACCCACAGGCCCTGATGGGAGGCACCCACGAGTGCTGAGTGTGCCGGCAGATGGCATTGCGAGGCCAATAGGACACGGGGTAACGGTTTTAAACTGAAAGAGGGTAGATTTAGATTGCATATCAGGAAGAAATTCTTCACTGTAAGGGTGGTGAGACACTGGAACAGGTTGCCCAGAGAAGCTGTGGATGCCCCATCCCTGGAAGTGTTCAAGGCCAGGCTGGATGGGGCTCTGAGCAGCCTGGTCTAGTGGGAGGTGTCCCTGCCCATGGCAGGGGGTTGGAACAAGATGATCTTTAAGGTCCCTTCCAACTCGAACCATTCTGTGATTCTGTGAACTCTCAGTAATCTTTGATCTATCACAGCCACTGGGAGAAGTGCCAAAAGACTGGAAAAAAAGCAAATGTCACTCCTATCTTCAAGAACGGCAAGAAGGAAAACCCAGGGAACTACAGGCTGGCCAGTCTCACCTCAGTCCTTAGGAAGGTGGCGGAGCAGATAATCCTGGAAACTATTTCCAGGCTCATGAACAACAAAAAAATTATCCAGAATAGTCACCAAATATTCACCAAGGGCAAGTCATGCTTAACCAACGTGATAATGATATATGATTAAACAACTGGCCCAGTAGATGAGGGAAGAGCTGTGGATATTGTCTACCTGGACTTCAGCAAGGTTTTTGACATTGTCTCCCATAAGATCCTCGCACAGAAGCTGTTGATGTATGGGCTGGATGAACAGACAAGTGAGGTGGATTAAAAACTAGATGAATGGCCAGGCCCAGAGGGAGGTGATCTGTGCCACAAAGTCTAGTTGAACGCCAGTAACTAGTGGTGTACCCCCAATACTGGGTCCCTGTTTAATGTCTTCATTAATCATCTGGATGATGAGGCAGAGTTCAACAATGAGAAGTACAAAGTCCTGCACCCGCGCAGGAACAACCCCAGGCACCAACATATGTTGGGAGCCACCCAGCAAGAAAGCAGCTTTGCAGAAAAGGACCCGGGGGTTCTAATGGACACCAAGTTGAACATAACCCAGAAGTGGGCCCCTGCCACAAAGAAGGCAAATGGCAACCTGGGCTGCGTTAGGCAAAGTATTGCCAGAGTTTGAGGGAGGTGATCCTTCCCCTCTACTCAGCACTGGTGACACCACACCTGGAGTGCTGCATCCAGCGCTGCGCTCCTCAGTACAAGAGAGACATGGACATACTGGAGAGAATCCAACAAAGGGCCACAAAGATGATGAAGGGATCATAGGAGAATCTCTCCTATGATGAAAGGCTGAGAGAGCTGGGACAGTTCAGCCTGGAGAAGAGAAGGCTCAGGGGGATCTTACTAATGCATATAAATACCTGGAAGGTGGATGCAAAGAGGATGGAGCCAGGCTCTTCCCAGTGGTGCCCAGTGACAGGACCAGAGGCAATGGGCACAAACTGAAACGCAGGAGGTTCCCTCTGAACATCAAGAAACATTTTTATCCTGTGAAGGTGACCAAGCATTGGCACAGGTTGCTCACAGAGGTTGTGGTGTCTCCATCCTTGGAGATGTTCAAAAGCTGCCTGGCTATGGTCCTGAGTAACTGGCTCTAGGCGGCCCTGCTTGAGCAGGTCCTAGATGACCTCCAGAGGTCCCTTCCAACCTCAACTATTCTGTAATTCCTTAATTCTGTGAAAATACCTTGAAAAACCTCTGCCATTTTTTTTAAATCATAGTCTGTGCTCATATTACCAGTATCACTCATGCTAATGCTGACACAGAGGAGTTACTGCTGTCTCGTTCTCCTATCACACGTGAACAAACACACCAGCAAGTGCGCTACAGTTACTGACCTTAAAGTGATACACAGTTCTGTTTAGTGGTTTATGGATTTACTGATTTAAAGAAAAAAATTTTAAAAAAATCAAACTGCATATCTTTTATACATAGATTTTTTGGTCACATCATAATGGTCACATTAATGGTAGAATAATGTATGTACAGCCATTCCTTAAACATAGCTAGCTTGCTCTCTTTTTCAAACACCAGGCTGCATAGCTATTGCCTCTTCATCATTTACCATTGATCCTGACGACTCACCGACGAACTATCTGCACTAAATGAATTGAGGACTATGAGGACTATGAACATTGAAATGCCTAAAAAATGTTAATTACTGCATTATTAAAGTTAAACTTGTTTGTGTGCTTTCACTGTACCTTGCCAGACTTCATCATGTTTGGATTTCCTTTAAACTTAAAATAAACTTGGAATTTCCTGGACTATGATGCCACTTTTTCAGATTAATTTCAGTAACGAGTTTTACCCAAAATAACTGATGCATATGCTCAACCCCAAATAGATTGTACCATGTTCCACTGTGTTCTCTCACATGCAAGAGGGAAAGCCAGCCGTACTTCCATAGATTTTATATAAGTCATCCACAGATGAATTTTGCAAACTTCATTCAAATACTACTTGATTCAAGGGAGCACACTGCCAGCAACTTCAACATAGCCTCTAGGACATTTCAAGAAGGTTCCATGCTCAGTAAAATTAAAAATACATCCCAGAAATAGAAGAGATGATAAGCATAACTGCTGTTTAAAAACATTTTTTCTTTCCCTACTAAATGACTTACAATAAAAATTGGATTTCCTTGTATAGATGTACGTTCTTGTCTTGCAACTACTCAATCCACAATTTTGGGCTACAGTTTTTTGAGGTTACAAAGACTCTTCAAAAACAGTAAACAAAGGCAAGTTTGCAAAGTCATGCTGAAAGAAAACTAACCTTGCAGATCAGAAATATAAATAGACTAATCTAGAGAATATATAGTTGCTTACTATATGATGAGTCTAAGGAGAGCAGAGGTTATGGCCTCAAATATAAACAGATGGGTTAAAGAACTGAAACGCTCTAGTTATGAAATTGTGCCAATCTCATGATGAAATACAGACACATTACCACTGTCTTCCTTATCTGTAAGAAAAAAACCCACAACTTCCATTCTACCAAACTGGAGTGAACAGAGGTCAGTGAATTAATGTTTACCCCTAATATTAAGAATTTCAGAGTGAATTGAAAGGTGCCCCATTAGATGGGGCACTTGCCAAGTGCTCATATCAGGAACAGCAACATTAATGCAGAAAGTTTGGTTTGCATACTGCAACACTATAGAGGAAAGTCTTTATCCTGGACTCATTGATAGATTTGAGATAAAGTCACCAGTTTCTCAAACTTGTTTCATTCTCCTGTCATTTTTTTTTCTTAATATACGAAGCATAGTATTTTTGCTATTGCTATGAATGCTTTTTGAATTTTCCAGACTAAAAAGACAAATATGGTATTGAGAGGAATAATGAACCGTTTCTTTATTACAGTCTTCAGACTTCCATTTTGTGAAACACGTACTCAAAGTACTGATACAACCAAAGCTATTTTGATGATGCTAAAATGACGTGGCCAAAACAAGTTCAAATTCTTGTATACAAAATAACCAGATCTAGTATGAATTCCACATATGTAAAAGTTACTCATTTTTTGTACCCCAAAATGGTGTCATCTATCTTCCTTCAACTATATGATACTATTATTCTGAATTCTTTAGACAGCCTGTAATACAACCACTTCCAATGCTTCACCCCAACTATATGTGTGTGGTTTTATTCTGTGTATCACAAGGAGTTCTACTGACCATGACACAAAGTTGACAACCAGTCCACTTAACTAAATACATGAACAAGTTTTCTTTCATAAATACAATGGCAATCATAATTAAACTAAAAAGATAAATTGGGAAATGCAGTTAAATTATTTCTTCCTTGAGCAAGAGAATAAAACAGTTCAAATTTTTTTCTACCTTGAACCATAAGTATGGGCTCTTTTCCACCGCCGTGTGCCAGCATCTCTCTACGATAACGCTCACCCATTGCCCTGGAGAAACACAGATGTTAGAGCCATCTGCAAACACAACCTGCTCAGCTTTCAGTCAAATTTGCTTCTAGGATCCCTACAGAACTCCGAGACAGAGATCAAATGAAATTTTCCACTCTGAAACAATGACTGCCTTGATTCCGTGTTGACTCCTCAAATTCAAATTACATTTAAAATTACACTATGAGTAACTGGAC
The DNA here is from genome assembly GCF_028500815.1 of Rissa tridactyla. Classification (NCBI taxonomy): domain Eukaryota; kingdom Metazoa; phylum Chordata; class Aves; order Charadriiformes; family Laridae; genus Rissa; species Rissa tridactyla. The sequence continues at coordinate 23,820,623 of NC_071466.1, forward strand.
AAATTTTATACATATGAATATGTGTTGGTGCTTATAGAAGTTAATTTGTGAACAACATTTCAGCCTTCATTGCTCCAAGGGGATAAGTTGCTCTGTTACAATGATCTGAACATTCACCTAGGATATAAGAACCCTTACAATTTGTGATCTCACAATTTACTTTTTAATTTCACCAAGCAAAATGAGTAGCATAGCTATACTTAGCTTTGAAGTTGGTGACATGAAGCTTGCTTAATACCCGCAGTTGCTTTGATTTCAATAGAAAATTACAAGTAACTAGGCATCTATGAAAATCAAGCTCTCTAATTACATCTAAATATGGATTTCAGTGCCTCACAACTGGCACACCTGTATTTTAAAACATCGACATGAATTTTTTTGCACCAATGAACATGTCCCAAAGTACACTTTATATCTGTTTTGTAATCCTCTTAAAATCAAGAAAAAGGCTAAAACCTAATTGTCACTAAAAAAGCCCATCAGCCTATGTGGCCCCATTTGTGTCATGTTTTCCAGAAGCAAGTAGCACGACACTTGATTCTGCTTAATATTTTCTCTGGTTTTACCTATCAAACGGGTCCTGAGCAAAACACTGTTTCCACACCATGGAGGCAACAGCCCTAGACATGAGGTAGGAGTAATACTTCGCACCATAGCCCACAAGATGACTGAATCGCAGCTGCCAGGCCTGTAAGGAGAAAACAAACAAAAAACAGAACAGAAGTTATCTTTTAAATCCTTTAAACTGTTCGGCATTTTCTGAAGTATGATGGAAGAAATCTGATACTTTTAATGACAAACAGTTAAAAAAAAAAAAAAAAGAAAACACCAACCACCACCAGAAATCCCAGAAGGAACGCATCCTTTATTATAAGAAGCATTTTTCAACCTAAATACTGTATATCCAATATACTGATCATCACAATTGAAATTATACACAAATAGGGCCTGAAAGAGAGAAAACCGAGCAGTAAGAAAATGTATTCATATTTGATAGTAGCTGTGTTGTTGTTCTTGTCTTGAAAGAAAACCACAACTACGTTATTACAAGTAACACGACATTTTATCATTTTCCGTATGAATAAGTGCAGTGTCACACTTGGAAAAGTTCAATCCATAAACTTTTGCCACAAACAAAATTATAATAGGGACCTGCATTTAATACTATAAAAAATACAGTTTCCCATATGCCAAAAAACTCAGAGGTAGACAAATTACATCCACATGCAATGTCATTGTTCACAGATTTGTTTGCACATTTTAAAATGCATATATATAGCAGATTATCATCTGTAATTATATTGTTATTCATTTATGTATTGTTACTTGGCTTTATGACTCATTCCAGTGATGGTGGACTCCTTTTTTAATGCCGTTTGGTGTTGACTGTTTACTTATGTTTTCTTAGCAGAGAAAATCAGAAGTATCAGCCTGACTTTTACAGGAATAAAAATACTTTTTTTTTTTTTTATTTTCCTGACTATAACAGAGTAATTTTAATTGGGAGAGACCTCCGAAGGTCGTCTGGTCCAACCCTTGCTCAAAGCAGAGCCAACTTTAATGAGGTTTCTCACGGCTCTGTCTAAAGTCTCAGCATCTCCAAGCATGAAGATTTCATCACCTCTCTGGTGCAATGTGGAAAGGCAAGCAGGTCCAAGCTGAAAAGACATGATTTCCCAACAGATTTGGGCATATTTTTTGAACTGAAGATGGATGAATGTATAGATGAAGGAGTGAGAAATACTCTGCCCTTTCGGCTCTCTGAGGAAACCAAAAAGGAGACAAGTCCCATATCTTATTTGTCCTCCTATCCTAAGTCAAAGCTCCTAACATTCTTGTGATACGACTGTTGTCAAGATTTTTGTAGGTACTATAGGAAACAGAGTTTTATAGAGGAACTAGAAGATAAACAATAAAGTAGCATAACAGATGTTTTAAATTTAAATCCATGGGCTGTCAGATGCTTGTTCCTATCCTAGAGTCAATGGCTGAAATTCTGAGGCAGCCAAACAGGAAAGTGAAGGGGCATTAACAGTTTTCCAGAACTATTTCTCTTTAACGATGATTCTTTATCACACTGTAAATAACAATCTCCTGACTTTTGACAGCTGAAATAAACTATGTTTCCTTCTTCATGAAAGAATCATCATCTTATTCTCCATTAGCCAAGTCAAAGATATATGTGTATGTTAAAAAAAAAAAAAAGACCAACTGAGAGGGTGGAAAAAGAATTTGGCTTTTTCATCAGCCTTTTTACCTTAAAAAAGGCAGCAGACAGTGGCCTGTAATCTAGATAATTGTGAACAGCTGATGAGAAACAAAGTTGTTAGCTCCCTTTTCTAAGCAACACCTACAAATAAAAGTTCTCAAAGTTAGCTGTAATTCAGCCATTCAAAAGCTACTTTTAACAAGATGGTTATCTCCACCCTAAGACAGGTGTCCCAACCAGATGGAATTTGCCATGGGTGAGTAATCGAGCCTCTACTGGTAGCTTACACAACTAGTTTAAAGTTGGAGCAACAAAGTTATAGGAAATGAAAAACTGTCTTGTCTTCAGCTTTCTGTGGGTCTTGATGCATGATGCAAACTCTTAAGAATGATTAACTTTTTTTTTCTTTTCTTTAAGGTAAACAGCAACTGAACCATATCTCATTGTAATGCAAGTATGTAAAAACATTCAGCTTCGATACAGATTCTCCAGTTTGCTCTGAAAATTATTATGGTTGCCGTGTTTACACTCTATAGCTACAGTTTTTCTAACTAGTCCCTTAATTATAACCATAATCACTAAACTAAAAGCACATTTTGAAACAGATCAGAGAGCCTACATTTTTAGAAGACTGAGCAGGAAAACTGTCAGTTTTTATTTTTTGTGTGCTAAGTTTTCAAAGTTAGAATTAAATGTTTCGACTTGAAAGTACAATTCACTCAGGAATGTGAAAAGCATTACTGATGAATTGGTTTCACATACTCAGAAATTTAAATAATTTCCAAACAGGTCATTTCAGTGAAAAATCCAAGTTGCTTTGTCTGCTACAAACAAAAATAATTTCTATGAGCTTGACATAGAGAAGATTATTTCCACCTCTCCCATCAGAAAGGAATTATTTAAATGTATCATATAAGCTGTAACTAGGACAGTATGTTTTCCTCAACAGCTCAGGTTACAGCTTTCACATTAAATGCTCTTGCTTTTTATGGTCTGCACCTAAAACGGCTCGTCTGCACTTCCAGGATGACCAACTATTCCATTCATCCGGTTCCTTGAAATTCTCTATCTCAAGTAAGCAAGGAGAAAAGAACATCTTCTCAGCAACCTGTCCAAGACCAAAAGCTTGATTCAGAGTCTGCACCTAAACCAGCCCTCAGTACCCTCTGTTCAAATAGAAGACATTTTGTTTGACCTCGTCTTTGCTAATATACTTACGTAAGAAAGTTCACATTGCTTCCTTTCAGAAGAGAAAATTAACTATTACATTATTCAAGTACATGTTCTGATCCTACACTGTTCTAGCAATTAACTTTCCAAAACTGGACTTCGCCACCTGTCAAAAAATATTTAAACATTAAGACACATCCTCTACCCAAATTTACAAGGAGCTACCTGCCTGCATTTAAAAAAATCTTTCTACATTATACGGATGAGATTACAATCTAGGCATAAAACATTCAAAAAGCTCAAGAATATATAGGCTGATACTCCTTTAAAAAAGTTCTATAATCAATAAGAAATAAACACATCACTGTAAATGTATTTAAAACTAAATGGTTCATCTTTTTACATAGAACTCCATTTTAACAAAATTAGCTATAGATGCAAAATGACTTCATGTTTGGTGTTATTTCCAATGCTGACTGATTTCTCCATATTAAAAAATAAGAAAAAAAAGACATATCAGTTTCCCTTTTGGAAAGGCTAGACATGTAGAAGTAGGGCACTCTCCTTATTAAATATTATATTTTTGGTAAGTGGCTAGAAAGTTAATGAAGACTCTGAGTAATCATCTACTTCAAAAAGTTCCATGAACCCATTCCAGGAGTTTATAAAACAGTGCATTTTACAGCATAGCCCATGGGTTATGATAATATGCCATCCACAGGTCATGTTCATGCCTGCTTTTCATCCAACACCACAGACTGAAATAAAGGTGTGCGACTGATCCACCGCAGTTATTAAAAGGGCCTTTTCCCCACCAGCATTATCCATCTTCTCTTATAACCACGTCTGAAATATTTCCAAAATTCCATGTGCAATGGCTTTCCATCACATCTTGTAGCAAACAAAAAGACTGCACTGATACTTTTGTATTCTTACACCTTATCTGGAATTTTTTAAAAAGTCCTTGTACAATACATTCTTAGGGTAAAATTCAGTTCATTTTACTTTAGCTACCTTAATCTAGGCGTCTTGCCCAAACTAGTCACATAGGCTTCCTTTGTAGTCAGAGGACAGAAGTATTTATCCTGTTATCTTTGGAGAGGATAAGAGTACTGCTCTAGGAGAAATCTGAATGATTTACTACAACTTCTTTCTTCTATTTAAAAGTTAAACCATTCGTTTCAACAATGTAGTAGGATCAGTTAAACTAAACTGTTTTGAAGACTACATAAAATAATTTAGGATTCAATTACTTGAATTCTAAATTTAGAACTGTTAAAATTATCACAAAAATAATCTGATATAAAAATTTACATGTGATGCTAAAAAGACAAAACTGAAAGAAAAAACTACAGGTAGCTTAATATATACTAACCTAGCTTTTGTTTGAGTGTGAGTAATCGTCGTTCCAGGGAGCTCCACTAATTACATGGAATCACTGCTACAAAATGCTACTACATCTTTTGAAAGAAAAAAAACCTACAGAAATTCTTGACTAGTGCTTGGACTTTTCAAAATGCTCTTTCAACAGTTTCTCCTGTGACTTCAGTTACTTCAAAGTATATTTAAGTCCATTTTGCTTTGCATCTTAAGACAAAAAACACAAGTGAGAACCTGAAAAGACCGACCATTAAATTAAGAAAAGTATTTTCGTCATTTAAGTCTTCTAATTACAAAATGTGCGCTACAGTAATTACATCAATGAGCAAGTTGTTGAATAGTTTCCACGAGCAACAATACTTGATGGAGATTATATTTGGTGCCCTCCCCCTTCTTAATTAAACACTTATTCTGGCAGGAAATCCAACAGAGGAGCAGCCAACTTATCTCCTTCAAGGGCTACTGGGTGGAGAACCCCTGGGTCTGGCACTAACTCGGTCCTATTGCTCCTAATGCCCTTGAATTTAGCTATCAGCACGGGTGGAAAACTCCTGAGAGACATGAAGAAGCTCCAGGGTCTGGAAGGGAACAGTGAGTAGCGTGGAAATCAGTACAAGCTATTTCCCTCTGCCGAGACCAGGGTTTATCAGGGCTAGTGAAACTCCAGGACAGCACCGCTCTGGCATGCAAACGAGCACACTGTAAGTTAGCACAGGTGATGTTTTCTTGGCACTGTGTCAGCCGCTCATACAGCAGGAGCTGGAGATGGAACGTAAAGAGCTGCAGGTTACAGGTCAAGAACTATGAGGCCACTTTTCAGCACACAAAAATGGTAAATTTGCCGTGGGGTGCAGATCGGAGGGATGCTCCACATTTAGCTTAGCGAGTTTCCTGTTCTGATGTACTAGCTGCACTGACTGGCATCATTTTAAAATATCAGAGGGGAAAAGTATTTTTATAGAAAAAGAAAACACTATTATCTGACAACCAGGAGATCTGGTCTCGCTTTTTTCCTTTGATTCCATTCTGCGTTTTCATGCTCTTCACACCCATATTCTGTCACAGATGGAAGTTTAAGATCACTTTTCTCAAAATTCAAGGAAGTTATTCAAGAGATTTCACAGCACAGAACTGCAACAACATCCAGTACAGAAAATTTCAGTCTCGTTCATTCATTACAGTGACTCCAGAATTAGTGTGCTAGTCTACTTCAATTAAACACCCTTCTCTGAACCTCTTCCATGTTCCCTTTCCCAGAAGAACTGAGCTTGCGGTCAGACAAGCTGAGAAGCTCCCTGGTAAGGCTCCTCTTTATTCCTTGCCCCCACCCCGTAACGGGAACAAGCAGCCCAGCACCGCTAGCAGAAGCCCAGGCTGTGGCTGCCAGGCTCCAAAGCTCAAGCTCTGCCACTGGGTGCACCTATTTTGGGGAGACCAAATTGTCACATAGCAGAATTTATTCTCCCGGCTTTTCTGTTTAAACTACTCATTTACTTTACAAAACAAGAAAAGGATTTTCACGTATGCTTTGCCGCTTAAAGAATTCACTGCTGTTCTGAAACAAATCACAGAATTTCTTTCCCTTATTATATTAGTTTCTTACATAAGTTTATGGCATGCTTTGAAGACGTCCTCAATTCATTCTCACTTGAAGAAACAGTTTAACAAGTTTTGGAGTGCAGAGTTTGCAAACTGTGCCAGTAGCTACCTCTGGGGAAAAGCCAGAGCACTCACTGACTGGCAGAAACAACTCTCTCCATAGGTATGCAGTGGCTTGCTCAGTCAACTTACTTTCTGTATTTTTGGCCTGAGCCCCTCTAAGTTTTATAGAATTACATCACCGTCATCGTTCTGGAGTTTCACAATAATAAAAAAATCCAATAAAGAGCTTTAAAACCACTTCCTTTGCTGCAGTTTCTAATCTTGTTTAGAATAACAGAAAGCTAATTTCAAGAAACCACATCTTGTGCTGTACCCCCAACTTGCTTAACATCAATACTCTTCAGTTTTTTAGCGTCGTGCATTTCTGTGTTAGGAGTGGGAGAGCGCACAAAGTAAACCAACTCAGAGACACCGCTGACATTTCAGAAAGCGAGTCAAGCAAGAGATTACAACTTCAACTTATAACACTTCTGTGTTTTTATTATAAAATGATAAATAAATCTAGCAAGGCAGGGAATGTAAATATTTTTGCAGTTGTTTACAGCAGGGAAGAGGAAAGGAATTTAACATGCAATTAACCACTTAGGTGATTCTAGATATGTACCATATGGTCTTTGAATTACTTAAATTAAAGAAAAATATTTCACTTTTATTTATAAACTATTAATGCATTTGAGCTGCTTACAGCAAAATCATTTAAAACTATTTAGTCTTCACCTTCTCTCCTTCCCACAAAGGGCCTGGAGGAAGGGGGACATGGGATAACAAAGAATGCTGACATCAAAAAGCTATGTGTATGATCTGCAATCTGCATTGCTGCACAATCCTTAACACTTGGATTAAAAGACAAAGAGCTATGAAAATTGATTTTATATTCTGTCCTTCGAATGACTTTATTTGGACAAGTTGAGAGACAATGTTCCTTGTAAACATTATAACTAGTCTTAAAAGTAAAATATAAAAAAACATGCAGCCAGAGAATTTCCAAATGAGTCCTTCATGTTGTAACACATTACACACATACAAATGCAATAACACACACACCACTCGATTACTAATTAATAATTTATTACTGCCTAAGTTTCAAAGATCCATAAGCCCGAGATAACTAGAATCAGATCACCACGGTTTCCTTTGGGTACAGACTCCCATTGAAGCCCAAGGTTTTTATTCTACTTTATCAATTAAACCAAATTTTACGTATTGACCCATTATTTTAAAACAAACATCACAAATGCTGCTTAAGGTAAGCTCTTACAAAAAACCAAGAAATATTTTAAGCAATTTAACTGCAAAATATATTTGCCAGTACAACTTAATAATATAAATTATCTGTGTCTACAGTGGAAGATGAAATAGATACTATTTCACAGTAACGCTCATTTACTACCTTTTGCCAGAGCCATTCCAGACAGGGATTTAGGGGATCATGCTTCTAATCCTGAATCTGCCACAAACTGCAAATGAACTTGAAGGAACTACTTTTACAACCCCCTGCCCCCAGTCTAAATGCCACCCCCTGTTAAGCGAGGGTGATGATAGTTCCTCTCTCTCGTTCTTTTCTGTTTTGACTGCAAACATTTCATAGAAAGGACAATCTCCCACTACGTTTGTAAAGCATTTCATTTCAGGCCCTCTAGCCTGTATTTATGGCAATGATATATTCAGTTATATCTATCACTAGCAAATATAGCTCCAGTACTGCAATCCCGGGGAAAAAAAAAGGGAAATGTGAGATGTGACAACAGAAATATATAAAACTAAATAAAGCAATCTGCATTTATAAATACATATATATATATATGTATATATCTAAAGCACATATAGCTATTTCAAAATGTTACCAAGAGATGTACGCAACTACTTCCTGCACTGCTCCTTAAAATGCTCTGCTCTGCTGCATGTAAATACTATTGCTAAAGTATGTTTGAGTTTCACGGGGCTAACACTTGCTAAAAGAATTTTCTTAAAAGTGCTTCATATCTCACGATATCTGTAAACACTCTGCTGCTGTAGATAGTTGCCCAGTGAAGTGTCATATTACCACCAGAAAACAAATCTTCACAATATTTGCTATCAGCATTTTCTTTATCATAAAATGAACTCAACTCCAGAAAGACAGAAACCTAAACAAACCCTGAAGGGTGACTTTAAGAGCTTTTGAAAGTCCCAGCGTCTACTTTAATACTGACCTCAGCAGGGCACCAATCTTTCTGAAATGGCTTTTAGCTATTAATTATTTATAGAACTATCACTTCCCCAGAGTTCACTGTGCACTCCTTTATTAATCTTTTTCTCAGACCCAGACTCTTCAACCTGATTTTATAGTATACTTTTAAGAAGGCTCATATGAAAACTAATCCAGGGATTTGCACTTTGTGTAAACAACTTATTCGTTTCCAACATGGCAAGGTAAAAAATTACTTTGAAGGGGTTACACAAACTTCAAGAGGTTGAGTAATGACATATGACTTCACCTCTCTTCAAAACACTCCAAAAAGTGGAATACGAGCAACAGCAGTGCCTCTTCAAGTAACTGAAGAGAGAGAAAAAGTGGAAAAGCAATCTTCTATGAAGGTTCTCTGCTTTTACCATGAAATTTATGCCTCTGTGATCTACAACAGTGGTTTCTTTAAAACTCCCTTTAAGAGAGATCCTAGACCCACTGGCTGTCTGCTTCCGTCTTCAACAAATGAGGGAAAAGATTGGCAAGTGTTTCAAAGATTAGGTACCAACCATAATCACATTTGCTGTAAATTAAACCGCTTTTTCCCTCCTACTATCTGCTCACTCATAAGAAACAAACGATCACAGTCTCAATTCCAATTGTATTTTTTTTTCATAGAGGTTTCCAATACCAGAACATACATACTCATGTGTATCTACATAATCGTTTATTTTCTAGCCAAATAAACTCAGTTTCCTCAGCTTTCCTCATAGGCCATGTTTCCAAACACACTATCTTTCCAAAACAGCTTCTCTGTATTTCTTCCAGTATTTCTACATCTTTTTAAGATGTACAGGACACAACACTACCCACTGCTAAGTCCCCAACACCAAATACTAAAATATATTTAAAAAAAAACAGATATGATTTTCTTTAATAGCATCCCACAAATGTTCTTTTTGCATTTATTGTTCTTTAAATACTATTTATTTAATTGCTTTCCTAATGCAAACTACTTTGGATCCAAATTTGGATCTTTTAAATTCTACTTTTCATGATTTCTGCAAACTTTGTCAACTGAAGGCTCTTCTATAAATACTATACATCAATTCTCATACAAATCATTAAAAAAACCCCACAGAACCAAGTAACTCCTGGAGAGACACTTGAAGTGTCCCAGCTTGAAACTAAGCTTTCACCTGCTCTTTCAGCATGTTTTCTACATGTTGCCTCAGCCATGACTCCACAGTTTGCTTGTAGAATTACGCTTTGCAGGTGTCAGAAAGCTTGCTAAGTCTAGAGTTGTACTATCAATGACTTCATTCCTATTCCCAAGGTCAATGAATTTCTTAAAAGAAAAGTAGATTTTTTCCATCTCAGATGGTTCTTAATGACACCATAATTATTTTGCTCACTTGGTTGTTCTCAAGGTACTTATGAGCTGCTTAATAATTGGTTCTACTACTTCTTAAGTGACAAAGTCTGAATGCTTAGTCTACAGTTCCCAAGTTCTCCTCCCTTCATTAGAGTAGCTAGCATAATAGCATTACCATTTTTTTGTAAATTCGTGAGTGGTAATTCCTCCAGGTCAGTGACTGCTTTGACAAACTTAAATATTCTGACAACATCTAATCTAATTATCTGCTAAGTTTTCATTTCTTAATTTCAGTTGTTCTTCTCTCTCACACTGAATCCATGCTCTCCTCTTATTTCTTCAGCAGTTAGGGAACTTTATTTATTTTCACAACTTGCATTTTGCAACTCAGCATTTCTGGCCTTCTTCCTTCTGAATTCTCTTAGTAATTCTCTCCAGTCGTATAATGATCTCTATTTTTTTATTATCTTAGTAAGGTCTTTAAATGGCTTAGTTCCTTATTCCCAAATCTTCTTCACAACTGGATATTTTGTGCCTTTGGTCCAGTCTCTTTGATAACTACACAGTGTCTTTTGATTCATCATACTGAACTGTTCTTTTTGATTTCCTTTAATCTAGCTTTCAGCTCTGCTTAGCCTCTAAGATTGCTTTAGTCTAACCTAATAAATCTAAGACAAATTTGGGAAGATTTTAGATAAAATAAGTATGAAGTAAAATCACAATTCAAAATTTAATAGGCAGCCACTACTTAGCCTTCCTTACCAATAATTTCAAGATTCATGTTCACCACTTGAGTCAAGTTTTCAGAATTCAAAACCACTTTTACCTTCAGGCGTTAAGGGTTATCACTCTTTTATTTTAAGACAGCTGCCTCATCGTTTGCTCGGCCTGACTATTTATTCTCCTTATATGGTGTTACTGATATTCACATGAAATGTTATACAGGACCACAGTTTTAACTACACATTATTAGTCACTCCAAAGACCTAACATGACATTCTAAGACAACAGATGCCACAATGATATGGATGGCAGACTCAATAACAAGATACTTCACAAAAACTGCCAGCCAGCCCTCAACAGACTGAGGAAGAGGCCTGTTAAAAACAATATTCTCCTCCTTCTCACTGTGGCACCACTACTGAGAGTGATCAGGATCAGTAAAAGACCATGATACAGAACTTCAGAAACCACATTGTCTCCATTTTTGGCCTCTAGCTTACCTAACACAACTAAGCATGAGGTCAGGTCACCTTCAAACTCCTAAGAAAAGGCTCCTAAGAGGGAAAAAGAGGCATAAAGCTGCTCTTTTGCTCTCAGGTGTTCTTCAACAAAATAACAATTTTGTTGTTGGGCAAAATACTCGGGCACATTTTGACAATGTGTGATGCAGAAACTATTTCTTCTCTGCAGAGAAGCTAGTTCTGTCTAGTTACACCATCTGCCCTTCAGCTGACCAACCTCCAGATGCCTTTACACACATCTGTTAATGAAATCTTTGTGTCCTCAGCACCCATGGCAAGCCACGTCTTCCTGCAGTGCCAGAGAGCCTCCCTGAGCAAGCACTCCAAACGTTAGGTTGCAACTCATCTGCTGACTTCCTTTGTAAGGAACACGACAGACACAATCCTAGCAAGTTAAAACAAGGACATAGATGGAGCCTTCCAAGGTCAGGATCCCTGTCTGGGCATAGTCCCCCCAGCTGCAGGAAGAAGACAGACTAACAACCACATTGGTGATACACCTTTTTTCATACAGTTCTTCGCTCTAGGGTATCTATAACAATACCTGCCTTGTTTTCTGTTGGCAAACTTGGCTGGTTAACATATTTGGTCTCACAGGTGTTTTGGTGTCTCCGATCACTAGCAACCATAGGCCCTTAAGAAGTTCTCATACTGCCAAAGAAATCTGCACTCTGGACAAAATATATAAGCATAATTAAAACTGTTACTTGATGTAAATATTAGGCCACCAGGAGAGGTGGTCCTTCTGAACTAATATGTACTTAACATGCTAGAGCAAAAAGGCACATAGCAAATTATTTAGCGTTCCAAAAAATATCAAAAGGCTCCCTACACAGCAACACATTCCCTCCTATCAATCAAATGTAATTATAATGACGTGTGTGGGTTAATTCCAACACTGCACTTTGTATTCAAGTACCACACAAGAAATTCTTCTGTTTCTGGAAGAAAACCTTACTGGAAGGACATGTAATTTTAAAAAATGCAAAATGGACTATTTGGCAGTGATCTAAAAAAAAAAACCCCAGATTCGCTGTGCCTCGCTCTTCAAAACCGTTTTTCCTCACAGTCACAAGTCAAACCAGCATCTCCCACCAAACTTCCAGATTAGAATGAAGGAAGGTTACTATGACAGATGGACAATTTATATGTAAGTCCACAAAATGTTTTGAAAATAAGAATCAATAATTCAAAATAATTCCATTTTTCACAAATTCAGGTACGATGATTTGGGCAACTGGTGCCTACTGTAAAACTACTTCATTATTGGGAGCTCTTTCCTGTAACTGCAGGAGGCTGAATTCTCCACTATCAATGCAGAGCCTGTTTACCCTGCGTCTCATTTTTTGTTTCCATATTGAACCAAAACCCACAGCAGGAGATAGGAATTATTATGCTTGGCGCAGGACTAACAATGGGGTATCATTAAGTTTTGATGACTGTCTCAAAGGAAAGTAGTTTTCAAGTCTGAACTTGGGGGACAGGCAGGGGACTAAGCAACAGATCATGGGGAGGAACTTTGATCACATCTCAGGTGGATCAAAGGGTCACCTGATACTTTTTTTAAAAGTCTCTCCAGGCACCCTGGAGACAAAGGTAGAAGAGACCAGGAGAGATACTCTAAAAGCAGACAGTGTAATCAACTGCAAGGCAGGCCATAGTAAATCAAAATTGGCTTCACACGACATGAGAAATAAGCTATGATTTGAAGAAAAGTTTGGAGCAAAAGCAGAGTACTGAATTCCCCACAGCGCAAAGATTTTGACACCAAGTACATTCAGGAGGAAATAGCAGGAAAATGTGTGGCCGTTACTATTTGGTGTATCTTGCTTTCTTAGAACAGTCAAAAGGAAGACTTAGTTCTTTTTAAAGGCATCACAATGACTTAAGAATCCTGCCTGTGCAAAATTTCTATCCATTTTCCAAACTCAGATCTCCTCTGGCAACAAAACCTCCAGACACTACAAAAACAGGCAGATACATTTCCTTGCCCCCTGCCTGGCAGTTGTCAGCTTCTGGATTCAGTAATAGAGCAAAGAAATCCCAGTGGAATTTCATCCTCCATGAGCCTGCAGCAAACCCTGTGTACTTTTGAACAGATAAGCAATGGCCAGCCAGAAACTGAGATTTGCATTCTTCAGAAAAACAAAGTCTTGTGGACTGCTGTTTCTCTGTGCTTCTGTCTGTCTACGGTTTCTGCTCCATCTTTCCTTTCTGCCTTGCACGTGGCATGTGGCACTAGCTTCTGTGACCCTCTGTGTCAATGCAGCCAATGTAAATATTACTGCATACAGTGCCAACTGTTCCAGCGTCTGCAAAACCTATTTGAATGGCAAATACAGACTTTGACAGGATTTTCTTACCACTATCCCTCCTACTGTTGGCACATAAGACAGGATATTTGCTGAGGATGATACTTTAGTTTACCTTAAAATAGGTATCACCACATAGGTACGGCAGCATTTATTTATTAGGGGTAGTTTATGTTCCTCATTTTGAAAGTACTAGAACAAAAAGACGCATACAAATCGTCCTGTTATCTGAGCTGTGCCTCAGAAAGACAGGAATTCATCTGCTGAATATACAGGCTATGGCTCTATGCTTCTACTTCAGAAAATGCGTCTGCACAATGAGACCGAAGCCCAAGTACATTCAGAGGATATTTACTAAGTTTACCTGCCTGTCAAGAGCAGTAAGAGGGAATTAAGGTTTATCAGGAGGAGATAATGATGGATGCTTGTGCAGCCTGACAATGCTGCTACAGAAAATCATATTAATGCAGTTAAGATCTTCACTAAGGAAGAACTACTTTTACCCAATGCCACTAACTTAAGATATACAAACCTGACTTAGCAATTAGATTCATGGTTGAATCTAAACCTATAGAGAGAAGATAAAATTCAAATTATCAAAATACTTTGTTTTCTCTGCCAGACACATGACAGATGAAAATAAAAGCCGATCTCTCTTACTATATTTCAATGTCTAGCTCTGAAATTAAATGAAAGGAAGGAATATACTCTTGTCAATTAAAAAAAAACAACCACAAACCTCTTACTTCCAAGACACTTATCTTTTTATCTGGACTACAAATTAAACTGAAAACATACTTTAAGTATGGAAGAAAGAGCAGCAAAGGACAGCAGGCCAAATTATAAACATCAATTACCGTACAGAGTGCTAACGTTCTTCTAATGTAATTTTTCACTAAGTTTTACTGAAATTTAAATTGTATTGCAGTTCTTGAGTAGACACACTAATTCTACATTCAGTAAATGTAGAGAACATAGACTTTCTGATAATTCAAAAGTTCACAATACAGTTTGCAGGGATGAAGTTCCAGGCCAAAACTTGCTGCCCCTCTTCACATTGAGGCTATGCTCATTACAAGATTTTACACTCTTTTGAAGCTAACACCTAAATAAAAATATTTTAAATGGAACAAAAAATGCAGGCTGACTTTCAAATCAGGGAACTGTTCTGTTCACTGGATAATTAACACCCATGGAGGAACGGTGTAAAACAACAGTTATAAAAAAGCTGAGAAGTCAGACATCATACTCGGAAGACACCTCGCTTCCACTTCCTTGGCTTTGCCAGGCCAGCAGAGGCAGTACAGCTTTGATGAGTAAAGGGCTGAGGCACGGATCTGATAATACATTTCTAAGAGAATGAAACTTACATTTTTGCTAAGGAGAAAAGTACATTTCCTGAGAAGCAGCAAGTAGAGAAAGGATCTGGGTATTCTGACCAAACAGTGATTTGGGCCATGCTCCGTCTGGGAATTCGGCTCCACACAGCCCAGGAACTCCCATGACTATCACTTATGCAAACTGCACCTTCGGATGTCAGGTAAAGT
Source organism: Rissa tridactyla (assembly GCF_028500815.1). NCBI lineage: Eukaryota > Metazoa > Chordata > Aves > Charadriiformes > Laridae > Rissa > Rissa tridactyla. The sequence goes on from NC_071466.1 coordinate 23,835,689, forward strand.
ACAGAAGAAATGCACTATTAGTCATGATGAACATCAAAATTACATAGTTCAGTAGAACTCAAGGCTTTAACACTTTCAGATACCACATGAAAGGATAAATAAGTGACATGCCAAAGGTCACAGCAGCACAGTGAGAAAAACTCACTTCCAGTTCCTACTTCACAGTGACTTGCTCTCACATGCTGAAACTATACAAACACCAACATGCAGCACACTGTTTTGTTCCCTTTTACAAACAGTCCCTTGCAAAGCTAGAATAAACCCCCTTTCCAGTATATTGTTTCCAGTGTCTTCCTTAATAAGAAAATAGAAAGTAATCAAGTTCAGCATGACAAGACCACACCTGTACAAAAACGGGTACATTAATTGAACTTCATTTTTTAGCTGAAAATTTCCAACACCTTACTCTCTGGATAAAGTGGCTGAAAGAAAGAAAACTCGATTTCACCATAAAAATACAACAATAAGCATGTGAGTGTGCAGGGCAAGGCACAGGGAGATGTAGGAGTATTAATATGCTATCAAAGAAAAGGTGTAGCTTATACAGTCAGTATATTTCTACTCACTGTATTAGGTACATATGGCAACCCATAAAATTTCTCCTGTGTTTCCTTTAAAATTTCTGTGGTTGACTTTTTTAGAGGATGTTTCCCATGGTAGATTTGGTCCAAGGCAGCATAAAATACCTGAAGAGATAAAGTACACGTTAGCCTTTGGCACATGGCGTTTGACAATCAAAATAGACCAATAGAAAAGAATGGGAGAGAAAGAATAGGGAGAGGGAAGAGTTTAAATTTATGTGGGTTTAAGTTCTCTATTTTTATTATAGCATACAAGGAGAGAAACAGGTTTTTGGAGTACACCAACCACCACCATCATGATGTACCATAAATCCATGTTTAGGTCACTGAGAACACTGGGAGTACTAAATCACCTGCATTTTTAAATAAAATTAAGACCTGTCCCTACAGCCCTCCAGCGAATATCCTTTTCATAAAGAGTATTTTTTCATAGATTTAATAAAAAGACTTAAAGTTATTTGAGCGGACGCAGCAAAATAAGCTATTCCAAGATGTGTGTGTGCAGTCATGAGAACACACCACACCTGCAGGGGCAAGTCACGGCCCAGGCAGTGAACAAAAGAAGCTGCACATGGAGCTGCAGATACCCCTGAGTTTCTGCTAGGGCACTCGAACAGTGCAGTACTAAGGCAGATGCTTCGTTTATTTTAGCTCTCACAATCAGAGCAAGAAATTACTGCAGTGTAAGCTCAGCCTGAGATCATGCTGCACCAGGAGGGTACTTTGCCAGAGGTAAGAGCTGGTTCACAGAATCTTCAGAGTTGGAAGGGACCTCTAGAGATCATCTAGTCCAACTCCCCTGCTAAAGCAGGATTGCCTAGAGCACATCCCTCAGGGCTGCATCCAGGCGGGTCTTGAAAATCTCCAGAGAAGGGAACTCCACAACCTCCCTGGGCAGCCTGTTCAGTGCTCTGTCACCCTCACCGTGAAGAAGGTTTTTCTCATATTTGATCGGAATTTCTTATGTTCCAGCTTGTGCCCGTTACCCCTTGTCCTGTTACTGGGAACCACTGAAAAGAGTCTGGCACCATCCTCCTTAAACCCACCCTTTAGATACTTGTAAACATTAATAAGGTCTCCCCTCAGCCTTCTCTTCTCCAGGCTAAAGAGTCCCAGCTCTCTCAGCCTTTCCTCACAAGGGAGATGCTCCAGTCCCTCAATCATCTTTCTTGCCCTACGCTGGACCCACTCCAGTAGTTCCCTGTCTCTCTTGAACTGGGGAGCCCAAAACTGGACACAGTACTCCGGTTGTGGCCTCACCAGTGCAGAGTAGAAGGGGAGAATGACCTCCTTTGACCTACTGGCCACACTCTTCCCTATGCAGCCCAGGATTCCATTGGCCTTTTTGGCAACAAGGGCACATTGTTGGCTCATGGATAATTTACTGTCTACTGTTCCTAAGCAATTTTTGTGCGGGAGCATGTGAACTACATCAGAACACATGTGCATGACTAAGTTACTTGAGGAGTCTGGAGATGAAGAAAGCAGCACCAATAAAAAGACTTTTCAAGCAAAGATAGCAAAGCAGAGTATCTGGCACTTTAACAGCAAATATGAAATATTTGCTTATATTATATGAATTTACGGCACGGATAGAAGACAGTGCCAAGGAGTGTGTGCCATCACTGAAAAAAACCTGCAGCATTTATTTTTTTTTAATATGAAGATTTCTTATTCTGTGGAAGTGCAGGAAAGGCAGAAGAAGAGGACGCTCACTACTGTGCAAAACAAGATATTTTTCGAGAAGTTTGGTGGATCCAGATATTTAAGCCAAAGTGCTCAGGTCAGGCCATCCTGTGGTAGGCACATTTCACAGGAAAACTGATGGTACAGAGCCTCAAAAACCTTTTGTGCAAGGGATGGAGTAAATAATTTGGCTAGAGATTCAGGCCCAGTCACACTCCCAGGGACACTGCAATAGCTTTCTCAATGAGATAAACACACAGTTTTAGGAATTATAACCATGAAATGCAGAAATTTTATGCAGAAAAGGCTGTTTGGAGGCATTCTCCATCCATGGAGAATGGATGCTTTATGCAATCTGAGTAACACAACCCCCGCAACCTGTGAAGAGACTCTTTATTATGAAATTTGGGTACAAAACCATTCTGAACTCTTTAATAATTTATCAGAATTTAGCTTTTATTTTATTTGGGCTCAATACAACACATACTTTCACCGAAATTGTGACTGTTTCTAAAGGACCATATTCCTTCTGTTTGAATAAGCTCTCTTCTAACATACAGAATCTGGAAAATCCTTTCACAGTGTTTGTTAACAAATGATAAACGTGCAAATTAATTTTTTTCAAGAAAAACTGAGGGTTATAGGGAGAGGGGTGAAGAAGCCATGGCTTGAAGGAGCTACTCCTGAATTTCCTGCTTGCTTCCTACATGGCTAATACAGAGAAAAGAGGTCAGTAAGACCGAAACTTGCACAACCAGCCATTTAATGACATTGCAAGTTTTGTGTCCCAGATAGCAACATTGAACAAGAGATGGAAGAATCTACATTGCCCATCTACAAACCCAGAGCAGGCAGCAAATGGCTGTTGAGAGGATAACTCCATGAAGACACTGCACCAAATGGCAAACAATAAAAGTGCGTACTTTATTTTTTAAAACTAAACTTTGCAGGGGTATTTTAAATTTTCCATCATTATATTGATAACATGAAAAACTAAAAATCTAAAGAAAAACCTATACTAGATTGTAACAACTACTTTTACTACATTTTTTACTCTTATCTTAGAAGACAAGGAGGCTTTGCAATGACTTTGCTTGTACGTTTCATCCTCAGAGCTGGTCTCTAGAATCACGGTTCATTTTTCAACAAAGTTTAACAAAAGCTACAGCATTTATGGTAGCAAGGGCAACTGAGAATATGACCAACAGTAAGTATCATAAATAGATCTGAAAAATTACCTGATGTAGCAGTCCTAGAAAACTCACTTCTCCCTCTCACCCTAGGCCTTTGTGACTCTGCAGGTGTCATTTCACACCGGCATCCCTCTCCTCTCCAAAAAACCCAAACCAAACATGAGGAGCTTCAGCATCTGACAATAGACTTGAGCATCCTGCTTCCACCCAGCCTTGATTTCTTTTTTCTGTCTCCCAGCTTTATTAGGACCTGTTTGCGGTTGCTTTTCAGTGTTCCTCACAAGATGGAGCAGACTGCGCTGCAGTGGACCTTCTCTAAAGTAAAACTTGGAGTCGAGTAGTTTGTGGTCAGAGAGCTGGATGGAGCAAAAGCTCAGCTCACAGCTAGGCACTGGGGAAATGTCAGCTGAAGGCCAGTGAACTGGACTGCCTACAGAACAATGTGGTAACAGGGAAATGAGTCACTGAAGCCAGCTACAAGCCTTCCCCTGATCCTGGCACATGTAAAGCGTGGGAAGAAAGCGATGAGCCAGGCCACCTGGACAGCATAGTTAAAAAAAAAAAAAAAACAAAACCAACATCCCTGAAAATAAACTTGGATGAACTTTATAGCCATAAGCATTCCCATCTACAAACCACAGTTCTGTGTGTTTACACAGGCCTTTGAAATGGGAAAAGGAGATACATCCCAGGACCACAGGATTTTAGGTGATCCTGCTGAGGAGCATGCTAACACTTCATATTAAGCAGTAGCTGAAGATCACTTCTAATTTCAGTAACACACATTTCCCAAAAGACCTAGAACTATAAAAAGGCCATCAAATAGTTATCTATCTTCATACCGTCTCTCCACTTTGCACTGACATTGGTATTTGTTAGTTTCACTTGATTCCAGTTCTTTCTAGCTCCTCGTCTGCTTAATAGCATTAATATGTAAACAGTTATACATTTTCCAGTGAAATTACTACTGACTGAAAGACTCTGGGATTTTTTTATGATGAAAAAATAGCATTATTTCTAATTTTCACCTGCCAATAGACTTATTTTCTGAACAGACCACAAAAGAACCTTTAGGCATTTTCCCCACTGCTGGAAAATTTGTAAGCATTTTTCTTTCCTTTAAAGGTCAAATATGGCTTACGTAGCATCTAGTCGTCAGTAAAAATTATACTCTTTGCAAAGTCTGATGGAAGGGTATTAGAGTCATCATTCACAGTTTTTTCAGGTATATACATTAGTAGTACATATATACTTTGGCATCTGCAGACTGAAATATATGGTTTTCTTGAATGAATTATTATATTTTTAAATCTGCATGAGGAACAATACACACTTCTACAAAGGAATGTATGAACTTTATATTTGTCATGCAGTCAACTTCTGTGGGACATTTTTTCTGAATTAATAAACAGAATGGCTCTGCCAGACTATGTCTTTGAAATGAGAGCATATTTCTGCGGGTATTACATTTGGAATCTCCAAAAACACGGTGCTGAAAGTAGGAAATGAATAATATTATTCAGTGTGGCATTGTGGTCATTTGGCACGGGTTGAGACTGGTTGAACATTAGTTACACAAGAGTAATTTGAGGGCAAGCAGCATGCTTAATCACCGCATCGTTGCCAGAACCAGTCAATCACTAGGCACCCACAGGAATTTGAGCCCACTAGAAGTGGGTGTTCTCTCCCCAGTTCTAAAGCTATGGCATCTGGAGTCACTCCAGGATGGACCCTACAGAGATCCCAAGAGCAGCTGAGGGCCAACAGCAGCAGGGGGGATTGCACTGCCCACTCCACCGGACGGGTGTAATGATTCTTCCTTGACTTACTTCTGGAGCCTGATATCCCCCCCTGCACAGGATAGGGAGGCCGTGTCACTTGTTAATCTATCTGTGACTTAGAAGCGTTATTGGTCACCAAGCCCATTTAGCCTACACGCTGTCAATTTCGTCTCAAACCCTGAAAAAATTATAGCAAATACATATCAAAAGTTGAAAGGAAATCTGTTAGATCTATATATAGCTGTTGTGGACACACCAAAAAAGAATGGATGCATGTGAAAGCACTTGATCATCACTTTGGTGGCTACTAGTCTGTACGTTGGCAAATTATTCTGTGTTAGTGGACTTCATGAATAGAGGTCCACCACTAAGCATTCTCAGTATAAATTTTATTTCAATCCAGAATTGTTTTTTTTCTAAAATAACCCTCATATATGAATTAATTATATTCTTGCCCACACTCTTTCTGGATTCTCAGCTATCTCAATATGAGAACCTTTCAGAGCCGGGAGTGTGCATTTCAAAACCAGACCTGCGGAGAGGCTGCAGTTATTTTCATGTCACAGAGGTATCGCCACAGGTAGCACCCTCCCTCTTCCCGCCTCCTGCACAGCCAACACTGGCCACTGACAGCCAGCGCTGCACTGAAAGCATAATTCAAAAATCCGTTAAGTTTAACCAATGAAAAATATATGTATAAACTGAAAACAGTGTTAAGTCTGGTTTTGATTAGTGTAACTGACACGTATACATTTACAGCTCCACACTCCAGTATTCTGATTGGTTTTAAATCACTATAAATAACTGCACAGAGCAAACTGCAAATATTTAACTAAGTTTTTCTTTTAAATCAACTTCAGTTAACCAGCACAAGTCATGTTTGTAGACAGGGTCGCAAACATTTGGGCACTTTTCAAAGCGAAGAATTACAAAGAACTGATCTTTAAATTTGTTTCTTTCCACACCTCAAAAATAATGACCACCCTTTATTAAAGTACTAGCAGAGTTATCTCACCTAAACACTAGGTCAACTGTAGAAAGAAAAATTATATACATCTGACTTAAGGCAAAACAAAGAAGAAAACAAACTCACAAAAATCACCCTGCAGAAGCTTATAGCATACTAAATGTAGCCAAACTCTCACTGTAAAAAAAACTTGGCTGGATGCTAATGCTACTGTTCACATCTGAGAACTGCTGTTGCGGGACTGAAAAAAACTAAATACCCATTTTAGATAGAACCCTAATTTTCTTTACTTCCTTTGAAGAAAAGCAACACTGACAGTTTGTTTATGGGAATGACTGATCAACCACATCTACCCACAGAAAATAAAGGTTTATGACTTTAATTACTGCTCCGAACACTGCAGGAGAAGTCTTACAGCCTTACAGCTCAGCCACCAATTGTGAGAGCTGCAGAAGACAAGCAGCTCAAATCGCATTCTGGTAAATAAACGACCTGGTTTGATTTTACAAAGGTGGCCCATATCTCTCAGTGCTGCTACACTTTAATGATCCAAAAGTACACAATATGTTCTCTACTGCAAGTTCTCCTTAAATGATTCCATTAATTTAAGAACTCAGTCTTAAACCACATCTGGGAATTGCGATAATCCAACCATCTTCAAAACTTGTGGTGTTCATGACGTTTTCCTACAGATTTAGACATTTAGCTTTGAGCAGACAGCACAGAACATGTTTATAAAAGCAAACATGAAAATTAATATCAAAATGAATGAATTTTCACTAATTTGCATATAGTTATATCATGTGTCTACGTTAAAATAAAAATTTGGTAAAATTATAAGAATTATAACATGTTGTGTAAGTTCTGTATAGAGAGTAGAGTGCAAAGAACATACCTGGAGTTGCATATCAGCTGCAGCACACACCTTTTTGGACTCACATAGTCTTGACACCATGTTTTTTGGTAGTGGCTTGAATAAAAAAAAAAGTCAGAGCATATTCAGAATTATTGTATATTTGTAAATTGTATGCTTACTACTAGAAAAGGCTGAAGATGCAATTAAAAAAAAGACTCCTGTTGGTAATAAAAACATATTTGAAGTGCTTTGCACTGAGGAAGGAAATCTCATTTGCTAAACAAAGCCTTAAAAGGGCAATTAAGATATCGTCAGTAATTTACAAAGAAATCACTGTGTCGCAGTGTTTGTTTTTCTATAAATTGATTCTATGTTCCCTTATATGCCTGTTAAAAATATTACGACTATCTTTAGAGATAAAGAACACATAAGGCAGTTAAAGTCCTCCCAGGTCATCCTGACTAATCTTCAAAAGCAGATATAATAATAGATTCCTCTGTTGGTCTTTGAGCATAGCTCGCTCAGATTTACGCAGAGGCCCACAAAACTCCCATTGAGCTGGCGGGGTTTTCATAACTTCAACTGGGACAGGATCAGGCCTTCCAGCTTAACCCACGTAAAAACGTTTGGTCATACTGAACAGTAAATATCGACCCTTTGAAATTTTTAACAAAGTTGAATTTATTCCACATCTACGGCAATAAAATTATCCATGCCACCACAGGCAGTAAGTTACAGACATTTTTAAAGTCATTAAGCAAACTCTCTTTGACTTTCTATCCAGAAGTCTACAAGTACATCCAAAGACTTTTTAATGCCAGAATTTTAAGAATATCTGTATATGAATGATTGACCTTACACTTCTTCCACTGCTTCCTGAAGCTTTTTCATAAATGTCTTTCCTAGTAAGCACTCTTTTTTTTTTTGCTAGCAGTTTTATTAACCACCTATATTAAATATGATTAAAATAACTGGGTTCTTGCTAAAATATTAAGAAAGTTACTACAAGTTGTACAATGTCATACAGATGTTTGGTATTACACTGAACTCTAAAAGCATACCTATGCTTTTACAATGTGTTGAAGTGTTTAAGAAATAATACATGAAAGTCTACAGATCTTGATGGCAGAGCCATATGTTTAGATTCTGTGCAAACAATACGACTTCAAGACAAACAACGTTAATGTTCACAGAATAAAAAAACAACTCCAGAGAAGTTACATATAAGTGAGGAAAATGTTATCAATTAACTCTGTGGAATCTGGAAGTTAAAGCAGATAAGAAAAACTCTCAAATTGCACAGCTGTTTTATGCAGTAGCTTGCCAAGGCTTGTAACCTCTTCTCCAAGACAAATGTTAGCTGGGTCAAGAATGGGATAGAACAACACCCAGTATTTTGCTTGTTATAAATGTGCACAGCTGTTAAATTTCAACACAGAAAAATGAACCAATGAACATGAAGCCTGTCCTACAGTATATCCTTGTTAGGCTGGTATTTACCCTTCCCAAATAAAAAAATTCTGTTTCAAATTGTATGATGATTTTGGACCACTAGATTAAGTGGCCCAAGAGTAAATGGGCAGTTATCCATAGTAATAATGACCTTAGTAGCTGACTACCTTGAGCTTCCATACCGGACTTAGTATCGTTCAAAATACTACTTAATTATGTAGAAAAGTTATTAAGGCAAGAAGCAAAGTAGAAAAAAATTACAAATGGTAAAAAAGTATTTTTGGTTGGGCAATTTTTCTCCTAGCTCTATGAATATCTCTTGTCTCATCATCCTAGACAGAGTGAGGCATGCACTTCAATGACTTTTCATCCTGGAACTAAAGCACATGTGGATTTGCAATAACACAGTTTCAGTTGTCGTGCAAGGAACCCTTGTGTAAGGAAACCTATAGAATTTTGAACAGATTTTGTTATTAAGCACCAAACCTATCATCAAGTTTTGGCAGCTTTTTGGAGGCTTTCATTTCCTGCTGAAGTTGTACAGTATGGAATTAAACAAAACTGATTTCTTCTAGGAGCACCTGTATTTTGGATACAGTAAAGTATGAGAAAACTGGATGGGAATTCTTAAATTGTAATTTCTCAGTGTTAAAAAAGCTGACCATCCAAAAGCTTGGCAACAGAAATTATGTATATTTTACACAGTTATAATTTAAGATTGTTAAAGCCAAGAGCACTCCTACCAGTAAGGTCAAACCAGCTCTTTCAACATAATGGATTTTCAGTTTTATATTTCTGATATATTAAATGATGGTAAGAAGAAGTTATGTGCACAGGCTTTCGGCTGGTACACAAAATAAATAGAACAAAAGACACTAAGGCTTTTCTAATTGTCCTTTTGGTAAACCACAGTCCCACAGATCCTCAACTGAATTGGGAAACCCAAGTTTGCAGTTCACTGGGGCAGAGAGCAGCAAGGTTCAGCGATGTGGACAGGCTTTGTACGCTCCCCGGGAGAGCTGGTCACATACAGCCCTGCTCAAGAAACAACTGAAGCAGGTCTAATTCTCAGTTCAGAGCTAAGCATTTTCTTACAGACTCTCCACCCAAGAAAGTCTTGCCTTCTTTCCACTGTACTGCAAATAGCTGACCTCAAGCTGGAGAAGACTGATGAAAAGGCAGCCCCTGCACTCACCCGTTTCTCCTTATATTCTGCTACAAGCATCTGTCCTATTCTAAATGGAACTCCTGAGGGGAGACACAGAATGATCATTAATAATGTACCAAAATCTCTTTGCACAAGAGATGGCTTAGCATCACCCTCTAGAGACCAAGTAAAATGTAAATAATACCAAGAGCCTCCAAGAAAATCTTTTTATCTTTTTTGCATCCATGTGAATATTAAACAATGTAGATCTATTCTGCCCTGAAGATCAAGCTCTACTGTTTGAGCAGATTAAAATCAACAGGAAATTACAAATCATTCTTATGAGAATACTTATTGACTAAGAGACACAGAAGAAAAACATAAATGTTCTTTTTAAATCTATCAGTGCTACTGATCTGGCTCAAAGATTGTGTTGTTACCATAATTCACAAGTCAAGCAGAATTTGGCACCAGAAAAACATTGCCAAAATTAGATTAAATTGAAAGAATTATATAAAGGAGATCACTTATTTTTCCCCAAAGCACCTATGGGATTTTAAACTTTAAGATTTCAGGGAACTAAAATTAGACTCCAGATGGTTTTTCAAAGACCAACACTCCTTTCCCAAGTCTGTTTCTGTGAATGTCAGGCACAGATATGCTGAGGTCTTGAATGTACTGAGGAAGATGTACAGTTTCAGGCAAAAGAAACTATTTCTCCTTGCTCCATTACGATCTCATACAGCCCCTTAATAAGCAGCTGAGTGAAGAATAAAAATGCATCAGCAGGATTATTCTACTTTTCCTGAAAGATGAGGTCTCTGATACAACCAGAATCAAACTGTCAACCTCCTTCTAAAAGAAAGACTTCACAGAGCTTTGGCTAAACTATATTCATTGAATAACCATTCAATTTTTTAAATTTAAACACTACATGCTTTACTTTGGGTTCCACTTTTCCATCCTTCTATATTAAGTAACTTGAAGATCTTGGCATGAATTTTTCAGCATGTTTGCCATGGTGGCTAAAAGAACAGAATTCCCTGTGTCCCAAAGCATGCTTAACTCCTTACTGCTGTGCAGTAACCGCGACACATTACGACTGTTTACTATCTGTGGGCTTATTCTTGTAATCATGCTAATACAATGCTGCCTTTGTAATTCCATCTCTGTGAAAAATGAAGTCAGTTCAAATTTGAACAGCTGAAATACTGGCCTTTGCTCAAAAGAGCCTCCAAAGACACACAAGCTTAAAGTGATTTAGCTCGATAGACCTACCACGTATCTGTACATTTAACAAACAAAATTAAACAAACTCAGTGATACAGAATGGTACGCATGCACCAGATGGCCTGCCTAAGCACTGTTACGACTTCATGTTGCTACGGCTTGACTTCATGAGCTTACCTGAGTAATTAACTTGAGTATCTAATTAACACAGTCCTCTCTATTTCTTTTTTTTTTTTTCCTCAAGGTTTTTCTGTTTTGAGTTATCTTGAAGATGAAAGGAATACTAGGCTTGCTACTTTCTTGGAACAAATATTTTTGTGCTGGCCAGCTTTTTGAACTACATTCACAAGACTTGCTTCTTTTGCCAGAAGAGCTTGCAAGCTTTTTCATTCCTCAGCACTCAACAGCACAACCACCCAAAATGCACAGAAAGCAGAGACAAGCTTTCTATAAATTTCAAGATATTTTGGACTAGATCCTCAAGATCCACATCTATATGCCTAATGCATTCTCATCTTTGAAAGCCTGCCCAGCAATCTTTCTTCTACAATGCTACTAAAAAACAGTTTTCAACACTTTATGTGTTTTAATAATCAAAACAACATCTCTTTCCCCTCCTCTTCCCATAAATGTAAGCACTGATCCTAAGTGAGGATCCTCAGGACTAGTCTTTCTACAATTGGATTCTATGGCAAGGGCAATCATAAGCTGAGACTATGCCACCAAGTTTTTCTTATGTAAATATGTTCAGTAGGAGTGTTAAAAATGATACCACCTAAAATTTACATGGAAATACTATAGTGTAGATGCAACGATGCCGAAAGAAGGATGCTTTTTCAAATTATCTGCATTGCTTCCTCAACAAGCTAGGTCAGTAAAAATCCACCCTCCTGTCAATATCCAGGAGGGTTGTGTCGGTGTAGTTATTGCAGGAAAGATCCTTCTCACACAGAAAAGCTCAGTCTCATCATTCATAAGAAGAAACTTAATGAACGTTCTCATACGGAACAATATTTGGATGAAATGGTTTTACAAATTTCACATTTTAACTGTTTCACCCACCTTATTTGCTTCCCCTTGAAAAAGGGGTAAAGTGGACTAATTTTTCTTTCAAACAACTAAAAAACTGGAAAACAAAATGTTGATTCAAATTTCTATTTGCACATCAGAAAAATTAGTCAGGGAACAAGCACAAAAAATATCAAGCCCCAAAAGGGTTTTTGTGACATAGGAAATGTAAGAGCGCTGGGATTTTCTATTCAAAGTACTTTGTAACATATACATAACAGACAGAAGTAACTGCTGTAACAATCACTAAATTTCAAGAACAGAAAAGATGACTTCAGTCTATTTGTATTTAAATGGTAGACATAGAAATCTGATATCAGATTCTTAAAACTAGCTTAGATGAACCAACATAAGCAAACGCAGATTTATATATGTTGGATAACGTCTTAAAAATACATTCTAAATTTAAAAAAAAACAAAAACCAAACAAAAAAACCCAACAAAACAATTAAAAGGAAGCTGTCTAAAGCCCTCAAAAGCCACACAGCAGTTTCAGGTTCTTTTTCTCATCTTCCAGCATAATCCATTCTTGCCCCCTTCAAGACTGAATTTCGACATTAAACCTCTCTCAATTGCTCTCTGAAAGGGCAAGATTTCACCACCAATAAACATAAGAGGTTTATGGAAATGCCAAATGGGACACAGCGTCTGGTTCTTAGCTTTTGCACTGCAACTAAACATGGTTTAGATTTGTTAAGCCATTTTGAAAACACAAAGCCATAAATAATGTTCCACAAATCCTTTTCAGATGTTTTAGTCAAGCTCATTCTCTGAACTCATATGCAATCAGATTAACTCCACAATGTTTAAACACTACATGAACTTTATAGAGGACACCAGAAAGCAGTATTTCAGTATGTGGACCCTTTTAACTCCCCGGTTTCAAGGAGACTTTCTTAGTGCAATCTGCAGAAATGACGGGTCTGTTAAAAAAAAAAAAAAAAAAAAAGGGGGGGGGCAGATTTACAGAGCAAATTTCTCAGACAGTATCTACTAAAATAGAAGTTAAGCAACATAGTTTTCTAACTGTTTAATGGAGCAAACATAATTCCACTTTCATAATACTGAAATATACTGAATGCCTAGGATCGGATAAAAAGCTTCAACGAAGTGTAACACTACCCAACTTAAGAGGCTTTCTTGTTTCTGCATTGATGGGTAGTCTGTTCTTCAGCCATCACATTTGAGTACTCTGAAGCTTGCCTCAATCAAAAGCACCAGAAAAAGATCTTTGGTTATTGTTTACTGGTTTGTATTTTTGAAATGGCTGTACAAATATAAATCATGTTCTGCTGCCATGCGTTAAAGCAACCACTGAAAGTCACCTTGTTCCAAAGAGCATTGTTTTCTGAATTTCCCATAGAAAGCAGATCCTTGGAGAAGACTGGCACAGAATAGCTCTACGTAAAAAAGGGGTCAGAGTTCTAATATAGTGATTCATGACTGCCAGAACCTAACTAATCCTAATCTCATCCTAATAAAATAATTTCTATCCATTGTTTATTTCTACTTCAAACATTATTAAAAAATAACATATGAAAATGCGATTCTTTTCCTGAAAACATTTAGTCCTCTTTTCACTATTTTACATATATAATTTTTCCTACCTGTCCCGTTTTATAATGCCTTGCAAATTGGTTAACCACTCGATAGTCATTTGCAAAGTACTCCATCAGAATTGAGGGAACTTCAGCAAAATCAGTAGGACATCTGGTTCCTAGAGGCAGAATAATTGTAGACATCAGCATTTGCTATTTTCATTAACACAAATAGTTAACTTTTCCCATAGGATTTAGCAACTTTCAGTTTGGACTTTTGGTGAACTTTAATATTCTTTCCTTTATTAAGACAATATTTTATTTCCATAGTATTACTGTACATATTGCCAGAAAAGCTTCATTATAATCCTACACATTTTACTATAAATCACAAAGTAAAAGAAAATATTTGAACAGCTGGGTGAGGCACCTTATAAAGCTCTGGATCACACCCTTTTTAAACTAAACCAGACTGCAGCCAAACTGGCCCTACATGAAACTCCAAATCTATTTAAGTGTCCTAAACCTAAATCAAACTACAATGTAAATAAAACTCTGCCTTAATCCCATTCACAGTTACAATTTTTAGCTTCCATCTGTTTGCTGAGCTCACTTATGCTTTATATTAACTTCACTTTAAAATACAAAGTCATTCATCCAAGGAACACTCTTGCAGATTTAAGACATGTTCTAAGTAAATGCAATGAGGTAATATCTTAGCAGTTAGTATTTTAAAAAAGCACTTTCCCAAAAACCTTATTTACTCTAATCTTTATCAGCACCTTACACGATGGAAGTTATTAAGAATTATAACACATCACCAAATCAAAGCTGCATTTCTAATTTCTATATTAAAGTTAGGGATTTACAAGTTGTTGCTTTAATAATGGACCTACTGGGTCATCACCTCTATCCCTGTCTGCTAGAGACAATGTCAACATTCAGAACTAGTCTTAAATATAAGTACAGTTTTTGCTTCTACTTTTCTTTCTTGAAGACTATTTTTTAAAATCACTCCTTTGATATTTACAAATCTTTCTCTAATTTTTAATCTGAATTCATAACCTGTTCATACTCAATGTTTTCAGACCAGTACTGCTTTTTAGTATAAATAGCATTTCCCACACCGGTTTTTACCTCCTTTATTGAGAAACTATATTCTCTCTCAGCCATCATTATCCAAAGGCAAGACAAAGTCCAAAAGCCATCCATTGTAGCTCTTCTCTGCACCTGCTTCAGTTTGAATTTGCCTTCAGACGCGACACAAAAAACCCTGCCCAAGCACTGCATGAGGTTTCACCAGTATTTTCTTAATCATTCTAATACTTATTCCTGTTAGATACACCTCTGATGTAATTTCAAACCACCTTTGCCCCTTTCACAGACACAATATCTATTTGTAGTTCTGTATTAACACACAAAACTGTTCTACTACTGTTCCTCCACCACAGTTGAAATATCCATTTGATAGCGTAAATTCTATTTGTACTCTTTAAATGCATGATCTGCACTGTGTAGTTCTGAATTGCATTTTACTTCTAACTCTGCAGTATCCAGTCATTCAGTTCGTATACAATACCTCAATCCTTCTTTTGTGACATTAGCAGACTGGTTTTTTCTGGTTTGTTTCTTGAAAATCATTTTTAAAAAGCCTAAAACAAGGCAAGTCCCAAGACAAATGCCTGCAGAACTACACTGATGTTCCCCTAGCCCTTTATGCTTTCTCAGTGCTCCTTAATAAAACAACATAATTCTTTTAATAACCATTAAAGACAACCCTGAAAAATTACATTTTCTGCAAGTCAGAAAGGTAAAAGCTTGGGCAGTTATCCGGGACAAGTCAGTCCTCCTGTAAAACAAATGCAGGTATTCTCTACTGTGTGATAAAATAAAATGGAATACAAGGTAGGTTTTAAAAAAATCTTATACACGCACATACGCATTAAACAGTCAATAAATGCAGATAGTAAAATGACAGATTAACTTGAAAAGAAGGCCATCATATGTCAAAAACATACAGTATTATCCAAGTTTTGTGCCTATTCGCAGCAGAATGGGTTCCTGAATATTTGGAAATGTTAATCAGAAAAGGGAGGAGGGGGAGAGTAGGAAACATGTCAAATACTCATTGCGTCTCAACTAGAATGTCAAATTTTTGGTTCTTAAAATTGCGTGTAGTCATTTATTTCCACACTTTGCCACCCTAGTGTCTCATGAGAGCAGATGACTCCTAAAAAACATCCCTGGGATGAGCCCTTTGATTGTCACACGTTCTAAACTCTAAAAAAATGGTTCTCTGCACAAACAACACAACTGACTTCTGACACTGCTTTTGCAATGCTAGATCTGGAGTGAAATCCCCTGGGATGCAGGACTGCCTGGAGCTAAGGCAATGCTGAAACCAGGGGCTCAGGGAAAGTCTGAGCCTCAAAATTAGCCATTTCCTGCCCCTTCAAGACTTTGACATGCAGATGCATATGATTCACCACAAGAGAAGAACCCGACCAAAGCCGTTACTTTGGGCATATAAGTACTTCTGGAGGTCAAGAGGAGCAAGACTATATATGTGAAAGGAGTGCGGGAGAGCAGCTAACACAAGTATACAGAGCTTATACTGAAAGAGCATATACAGTGTTCACTTGTTTTAACAACGTCCAGTAGTGACACACTCACAAACAGCTCAGTCTATTTTGATTTTAAGTGGAAGACTGAAAAAAGAAGTCACTAAGTGCAAAGTATCTGTTGATAACACATAACTCTACCAGGGACTCCCTTTTGTATCATTAGCATAATATAAAAATGGTAAAATATGAAAAAAATCCTTCAGACAAGGGAGCCACAAGTTCATCTGTTTGGTTGTGGGGTTTTTTTTAACATGTAAATGTCTACTGCAAATGGGATTTCCAGTACACTATTATAGAAGAGGATATACCAAGCTGTCTGCAGGTAAGAAAAGCAGCATGCCAAGCAGCTTTAGCCAGAACATGTCTTTGACTGATCTGCCACAACTGCAGAAGGCCACAGCAGCCTGCGAGCTGTCAGCCAACACACTCATTGCCACTTCTGGAGAAGAGGGACTAAACGAAAAAAGGCAATATTCCTTTTCCATGCATCCACTAAGGTGTGATTGCATATTCTTCTGGGAAGACTGTGGCCAGTAGGTCGAGGGAGGTCATTCTCCCCCTCTACTCTGCACTGGTGAGGCCACAACTGGAGTACTGTGTCCAGTTTTGGGCTCCCCAGTTCAAGAGGGACAGGGAACTACTGGAGCGAGTCCAGCGTAGGGCAACCAAGATGATTATGGGACTGGAGCACCTCCCTTATGAGGAAAGGCTGAAAGAGCTGGGACTCTTTAGCCTGGAGAAGAGAAGGTTGAGGGGGGACCTGATTAATGTTTACAAGTATCTAAAGGGTGGGTGGTTTAAGGAGGACGGAGCCAGGCTCTTTTCAATGGTTCCCAGTGACAGGACAAGGGGCAATGGGCACAAGCTAGAACATAGGAAGTTCCGTTCAAATACACGGAAAAACTTCTTCACGGTGAGGGTGACAGAGCACTGGAACAGGCTGCCCAGGGAGGTTGTGGAGTCCCCTTCTCTGGAGATTTTCAAGACCCGCCTGGATGCAGCCCTGTGGGATGTGCTTTAGGCAATCCTGCTCTAGCAGGGGAGTTGGACTAGATGATCTCTAGAGGTCCCTTCCAACTCTGAAGATTCCATGATTCCGTGATTCATTCATGTTCATTTACATATGATAAAAAGGCCTGCCAGTTCATCATGCTTGCCAGTACAATACTTTTTTAATTTATCAACTTTGCTTCAATCGAAATCAACTAGAAAAGGCTTTACAGATTTTCTGTATTGACAGTGCATGCTCTTTGCAAGTACTATTATACTAAATTCCTTAATTCAATTTCCTAGGTAATTTTCAACCCAGGATTCACTGTGCTTTTACACTAGGCAAAAGCTTAGCTCAATTTATTTTCAGTCCTCCAGCTATTCCATTATTCTAAACTCCACATACGGAAAACTTGCAAGAGTGGATACCACCACTAGAACAAAGATCAGCAGTACAGAAAGAAGAGATACGAATGCCTAATTCTTATTAGGAGAAGAATATTCAAATGTTGTTTGGTTGGTTTTTAGATAATCTACTCCCTTCTTCTAGAAATTAAACATTTAATTAAAACAAAAAAAAAATCACTATTTTAACTTACTCACCAGTGACATGTTGGTACCGAGTTCTTCCCAGCATTGAATGCATAGCATGCCCCATTTCATGGAAGAGATTCTCCATCATGCCCGGACTTAGTAGCGTTGGTGCACCCCTTGTTGAATGGGGCAGGCTAAGCATAAGAACAACTACAGGCAGCTGGTACTCTCCATTTTCCCTTAGCCTGCCTCCACGAACTGTAAAGTGACAATCCTTTCAAGATAAAAGCAAACATATGGACAGCCAATGTCATTATATCAATGATATTAAAACAATGATGAATTTATTAAATTACACTTAAACTATTAAATCAAACCTAAACATATACTCAGTTACACAAGTTGACTTCAATGATCATTAAGTGTTGTTCAATAACAGCACACTGTTTCTCCATTTTTATTATTTGCTTCGTATTCATACAGAAACTACCTTATTCCATAAAGAAAAGACTGTGTTGCTTTTAGAGGGTTTTTTTATTTAGAATTGTCAAAACCTCTCAATTTTTCTCAAAAATATCACTAGCTCAAAGAATTGACTGATGTGCCAAATCAGTAATTTCTCTCTTCATTCTTCAGCAGTAAGTTCTTTTTAAAATATACTCCACAGCTCTCCTAGCATATTGTGAAATACTAGCAAAACAGAGTAATATATTAAACTAGTGCAAATTTAAAGTTTGTCCACTTACCACCTCACTAAAGGTAGTAATTTGCATATGCTTCCACAGAATGAAGTGTTTATTGTACTGCATCGTATAGTCAATAGCACAGTAGGCCAGAAAATAGGTGTTTAAAAATCTACCATTTCTCTCTGTGACATTTCATAGTGCCTGTCGTTCTGTATAACAAAGAGTCTGAGTTCAGCCTATCAGGTGATGTTTTTTAAACGAAAGGTTACCACAAAAATATTTTACCTAAAACCACATTTGATGTTACAGATTTTCTGTGTTTAAATTTAATTTATTTTAAATCAAGATAATTTTTACTAAACTTACATTGAATGTACACGGCCCTAACACTACAGCCCTT
Organism: Rissa tridactyla; assembly: GCF_028500815.1. Classification (NCBI taxonomy): domain Eukaryota; kingdom Metazoa; phylum Chordata; class Aves; order Charadriiformes; family Laridae; genus Rissa; species Rissa tridactyla. Next base: position 23,854,422 of record NC_071466.1, read on the forward strand.
ACTCATTACGCTGGAATCAGATCGTAAATGTTACCTGATGTGGTTTATCAGGTCGCTGAAAGAAGTCACAATAGATGTATCCCAGCAAACCTTCAGTTTCATGAACAACAGCCTGAAGGAAAAAAAAGTATCATTTCCATGATGAAAGCACCGATGTGTAAATTGAAGACATAGTATTCTAATCCAAAGATTTATAATGAATAAATGACAAATAAACTGGAATAATTCATGTAAAATCTGTGGGTAATTTTAATTGAAAAAAAAATATATACAAGGTTCACAACCTGTCCCTCAAACTACAGCCATTTCTGCATTTCAATTAAAACTAGTCACAGATTAGTATTAACAGTAAGACTATAGCCCCTAAATGACTTCTGAGAAGTCAACAGTAACCGAAGCTGATTTACTGTGGAAATAAACATAGAAAGAATAAGGAGTAATCATAAATTGACCCACAGGATATAAAGAACAGTAGCTCTTGCTGGAGGTGGAAGAGCAGTGAAGAAGATCTGGCAGTGAATACATGGAGGGAAGACAACAGAGGAACCTGATGACTAAATTATTGCCCAAGTTTTTATTTTTACCCATGTTTTTATTTTTGCCCACCCCTAAAAAGAGGGCAAAAAATAAAGACGTAAAAAACAATCTCAAACTAAAGATGACATACAGAATAAAAAAAAAAAAATGAGGCAAAGACTCATGACTGCTAGAATGTGCACCTACAGCATTCTAGTCGACTACAGCCATCTACAAATTGATGCTAAAAAAACTAGCAGGGCTCATTCAGAAGGGCAGCTTGAAAGGTACAACAGTAATCTCCAAACAGAGAAACTGCTTCTGATTCAGGCACCATTTTCACAGAGGTACATTATAAAAGCCATAAAATAGCAAGCATACAAAAGGCACTTAGAGAGAATATAAAGCCCTTGAGGTCTAACTTCAACTAAAATTAGACAACTAGTGTGTGCTCTTGATAGGTACACAAGTAATTTGAAAACAAAGTCTGATTCATGGCTCAGAGGTGCACACCACCTTGTCGAACTTCCCTTTGTCATTTCAGATGCTGGGAACAAGAATACTTACCAACTTTCGAACATCTTCAGACCAAACCTCTCCTCTCTGTGTCTGTTCAGCATAAAGGGAGATTCCTAGGAGCTGACTGAACAAAGAGTTCAAACCTTCCATGCACGCCCCAAGAGAGAAAAATGGACAGTACAAGCCAGGATCAATGTTGTACCTAAGGAAATAAAAGAATCCCAAACCAGTCAGTTGAGCTACATAAACTACACTCTTCACCTCCAAGTCACAGGATGTGACAAAATACACCAGATAAGCCCCAAGGCCCTTATTGACCATGTTTGGATTTATTTTTCAAATAGTGAAACTAAGTCACAGACTAGTTATGGCATAGTGCTTCACAGTAACTCAATTTTTCTTATATTTAAATTTGGATACCAAACTCAGCAGATGTTGACCATGATTTTCAGACATGTGGTGAACGCGTAGCTCAAACAGACCATGGCAACACCATGGGTGGCCAGACTGAGGCTTTTGATCCACAAGAGGCCACCTGCACCTAAATGCCATTCCCATGCCAAGGCTGTGCCATCTCACTGCTCAGAAAACGGAGCTGGCTTTGGCTGTGGTGTAAGCCAAATCCTCACCTAGGGCAGAAAACCAGTAAGCACTGCTGACTCTGCAGTCTCTTCTTTCGCAAGCAATAGAAAGGCCAAGGAGACACAATCAATTCCCACGTGTGAGGTGGGACTCCCTGAACCATGTAGAAAATATCTTACAGCTTTGAGACACATGAAGATTTTAGTATGTGATGTGGAGTTCAAACATGGCCAAGCTTCCTAAGCCTAAAATTGAACAACTCAGTATGTTCAAGACACTGTAGCACAGAAGACACGTGGGCAGGAGGACACCATGCATTCATCTAACCAGTGGGTTAGATGAATGGACAGTAAGGTGGATAGATAACTCGTTGAAAGTCAGAGCTCAGAGGGTCGTGATTAGGGGCACAGAGTCTAGTTGGAGGTCAGTGACGAGTGGTGTTCCCCAGGGGTCAGTACTGGGTCCAGTCCTCTTCAATATATTCAACAATGACCTGCATGAGAGGATAGAGTGCACCTCAGCAAGTTTGCTGATGACACAAAGCTGGGGGGAATGGCTGACACACCGGAAGGCTGTGCTGCCATACAGAGAGACCTGGAGAAGCTGGAGATTTGGGCAGAGAGGAACCTTACGAAATTCAACACGGGCAAGTGTAGGGTGCTGCACCTGGGGAGGAATAACCCCATGCACCAGCACAGGTTGGGGGCTGACCTGCTGGAGAGCAGCTCAGCTGAAAGAGACCTGGGAGTCCTAGTGGACAACAGGATGACCATGAGCCAGCAATGTGCCCTTGTGGCCAAGAAGGCCAATGGCATCCTGGGGTGTATCAAGAAGAGTGTGGCCAGCAGGTGGAGGGAGGTCATCCTCCCCCTCTACTCTGCCTTGGTGAGGCCGCACCTGGAGTACTGTGTCCAGTTCTGGGCTCCCCAGTTCAAGAAGGACAGGGAACTGCTTGAGAGGGTACAGCAAAGGGCTACAAAGATGATTAGGGGCCTGGAACACCCCTCTTATAAAGAAAGCCTGAGGGATTTGGGTCTCTTCAGTCTGGGAAAAAAAGACGACTGAGGGGGGATCTTATCAACACTTATAAATACTTAAAGGGTGGGTGTCTGGAGGATGGGGCCAGGCTCTTTTCAGTGGTGCCCGGGGACAGGACAAGACGTAACGGGCACAAACTTGAGCATAGGAAGTTCCACCTAAACATGAGGAGGAACTTCTTCGAGGGTGGCAGGGCACTGGCACAGGCTGCCCAGAGAGGTGGTGGAGTCTCTGTCTCTGGAGACATTCAAAACCCGCCTGGACGCGTTCCTGTGCAACCTGCTCTGGGTGACCCTGCTCTGGCAGGGGGGTTGGACTAGATGATCTTCAGAGGTCCCTTCCAACCCTATGATTCTATGATCTGCATGCACGCAGATAAACTAAGAATGAACGAAAAGCAATTATAAAAGTAGTTCAGAGATGTATGAAGCCTATACTTGGGTTCAAACTTCCTGAGACTCTGACCCTAAAAAGTAAACGAACTACAAGTGTATCAAGCAAACAAACGCTTTGCAAACCGACATGTTCCACAAGCTGCTCAGGGCCACACAACTCTGGAGATGACAGCAAAATCAGAACTGGAATCTGCTTCTAGTTGTGTGTGGACCCCAAATGGCAAAAATGTTCTTGCTCCCTCATTTCACATACAAAGTCCAAGTGTTATTTGTACCATTTTCTGGGTTCTCAGAGTAAATACTGTTTAGAGAATTGCAGTCCCTCCCTTCTATCTTCTTTCATGCTCTTGTGCTTTTGCTGATTAATGAAATGGTAACTAGTCACTGAAATTTAAACATGCATCAGCTAGACTACAATAGCTGAACACCACAGATGAGAATCATGCTATTTCAAGGCCTGTGATCAAAAGGCTTAGTTAGAGACCAGCTCTGAAAGAGTCAGCTAGTCCCTATCCACTTACCTACCCCTCCTTCCCTCCCACTCCCATACACAAAAGACAAGACCTAAGTCCACTGGGGACGGTGCACTCGCCCATACGCTGCTCACAACTGCAGCTACAATTCAGTACCCAGCTTCAGTGCACCGTGATGCACAGCAGGCTGGGGTTACTTCTCTAAGCCACAGCACTTGTTCTTGAATATGTCACTGTGTTTTGTTTTCTTTTTCTAGTATCCTTTACGTTACCTTTATCACATACTCTAGCAGCATTTTGCAACTACCATAGCAACATCTGTCAAAAATACAGGTATGCTCAGTTACAGGGTTTTGCTTATTATCACACTATACATGCCAGAAGCTAAAGTTTCTGTATTCCATTCTAATTATACTAGAACATAGACAATAAAGCTGATTTTGCCTCTACCATACTGACACAACTTGACTTCAAGATGCTCAGCAACACTTAAATTCACACTCTGCATGCTGCAAGACACACATTTTCCTTCTTACTCAAAAAGAGTCTTTACACCAAAAGAACAAAAATAATCATGATATAAATCACTTTAGATCGTTAGATAAAAAGACTGAAAGCAACTCTCTAAAAGAAAGCAGAAGAGATGAGTTAATTTCCTTGTAATAAGCCACAGAAATTTGGAGTACAAAGGACTCCTGGAGCCCTTTACACCTGGAGCCTCCCAGAAGTACAGAATTACAGTGTGTGTGTTCAATATCCTGAGATTTTAAAGTCAGCAATTCATAACAACTGCAGCTCCTTCAACAGTGGCACTTTTTGGAAAGCTAGCTGTAGCAGATAAATCTCAGATGTCTCCAGACTTTTACAGTATCACCCTGTGATCACCTTCTGCTCAGACTGTTACTGTGAGAAATTAAACCCACCACTAAGTGCTTCAGTCCTCTTCTTCTGATTCTGCTCTGAAGCTCTCCCTGCATACAAACCTGTTAAAATGACCCTTTTATTAAAAGAAAAAAATAACACCTTTTAGCAGCAAGTCCTAACAACCTCTGTAATAGTTTAGGACTGGTTTTTGTCACATCACTTTAAAATCTTATACCGTCAACCTACATATTATAGAATCATAGAATTGAATCATAGAATTGCTGAGGTTGGAAGGGACCTTTAAGATCATCGAGTCCAACCTTTAACCTACCCTCACAAAAGCCACTTCTAAACCATGTCCCTAAGTGCCCCATCTACCCTTTTTTTAAACACCTCCAGGGATGGTGAATCCACCACCTCCCTGGGCAGCCTGTTCCAATGTTTAATAACCCTTTCAGTGAAAAAATGTTTCCTAATATCCAATCTAAACCTCCCCTGACATAACTTGAACCCGTTTCCTCTCGTCCTATCACTTGTCACCAGGGAGAAGAGGTCAGCCCCCATCTCTCTACAGCCTCCTTTCAGGTAGTTGTAGAGGGTGATGAGGTCTCCCCTCAGCCTCCTCTTCTCCAGGCTAAACAACCCCAGCTCCCTCAGTCGTTCTTCATAAGGTTTGTCCTCCAGACCCCTCACCAGCTTTGTAGCCCTTCTCTGGACACGCTCCAACACCTCAATGTCCCTCTTGTAGCGAGGGGCCCAAAACTGAATATATAAGAATATAAGAATATTAAGAATATTCTTTATTTATTAATTAAAGGAATTACTAAATTAATTCCTTTAATTAATTAATTAAGGAATATTATATTAATATTCTTTATAAGAATATTAAGCCGAGTTTCCCATTTGTAATTCAAACAATTGCTTCTTTAACTAAGGACGGACCATAAATGAAAAGGTTCACTATAAAAGTACTGTCTCAATAGAAGTTTACTATAACGTGAAGCAGGATTTCTACACATACGCGCCTCCAAGGTGGGAAACATGATTATCCTTATTTTTAAAATTACAGCACTTATTTCAAAATAAATTAAAGATTAAATAGTAGGTAATGATACACATTTTGTATGGCTAAAAAGCTACATGAAAAAAAATGGCTAAAGTTATACATCACTTTTAGTCCCAATTCAGCCTTGAGTTGTGTCGTAACCTAGAGCTACATGTCCTCAGAGCCAATTCAGATAAGCAGCATTTATTAGTTCTGGATCTGCCCCAGTCCTGCTTGTCCCACGCTGGTTTCTGCTGAGCCACTCAAATTTACTGTACCTTGGTTTATGTTCCAGAAAGGTTTATTAATCCAGGTGCTATCTCAGAACCAGGGCAGTAATACAGACACGCTCAAATGGTTCCATATGGAAGTTGCATGAGGGCTCTTTGCAGAGCTCATTTCAATCAGCCCTCCCAAAGCTACGCTGACCACGCGCAAAGCCCATCTAGTACCTTCACATCCTCCTCCCCCGAGACATCTAATAGCATCCAGGGTTTCCCCACCATTTCCTCCCTGTCAATGGGGAGAAGAGAGCTGATTGTACAACATATTTCAAGAAAGAAGCCATATGATACAATACTACAAACACACACTTCACTAAATCAAAATTTAACTCCACCAACAGCTCACGGTCATAGCAAACCATCATATTTTCACAGTTGCAGGAAATTAAAACATGTAACTCCTACCAGTGAGTTCAGCTGCAGGAAAAGAGAATATGAAAATGGTAAGAAAGTCAAGAACATGACATTAAGTCATGAAATTAAGCAACATTTACACAGGAAGCAAGAAAAATCAAAAGTGTGACGTCAAGAGAGACCAGATTGCTCAAAATTTTCTGAAGAGCAGAATTCTTTTCTGATGGACCAGCTAATGCTGGAAACCATTTCCAAGCACATGAAAGACAAGAAAGTCATCAGGAATAGTCACCATGGATTCACCAAGGGCAAGTCATGCTTGACCAACTTGATGAACTTCCATGATGAAACAACTGGCATGGTAGACAAGGGGAGAGCAGTGCACACTGTCTACCTGGACTTCAGTAAGGCCTTTGACATTGTCTCCCGTAAGATCCTCACAGAGAAGCTGTCGATGTGTGGGCTGGATGAACAGACAGGGAGGTGGACTGAAACCTGTCTGAACGGCCAGGCCCAGAGGGAGGTGATCAGTGCCACAAAATCTATTTGGATTTGGAGACCAGTGAGTAGCAGTGTACTCCAGGGGTCAATACTGGGTCCAGTCCTGTTTAACAATGCTGTGGATGATGGGGCAGAGTGTACCCTCAGCACGTTTCCTGATGACACCAAACTGGGAGGAGTGGCTGAGATGCCAGGGGGTCGTGCTGCCACCCAGAGGGATCTTGACAGGCTGGAGAAATGGGCTGACAGGAATCTTGGAAGTTCAAGAATTGCAAAGTCCTGCACCCGGGCAGGAACAACCCCAGGCACCAACATATGTTGGGAGCCACCCAGCAAGAAAGCAGCTTTGCAGAAAAGGACCCGGGGGTTCTAATGGACACCAAGCTGAACATAACCCAGAAGTGGGCCCCTGCCGCAAAGAAGGCAAATGGCAACCTGGGCTGCGTTAGGCAAAGTATTGCCAGAGTTTGAGGGAGGTGATCCTTCCCCTCTACTCAGCACTGGTGACACCACACCTGGAGTGCTGCATCCAGCGCTGCGCTCCTCAGTACAAGAGAGACATGGACATACTGGAGAGAATCCAACAAAGGGCCACAAAGATGATGAAGGGATCATAGGAGAATCTCTCCTATGATGAAAGGCTGAGAGAGCTGGGACAGTTCAGCCTGGAGAAGAGAAGGCTCAGGGGGATCTTACTAATGCATATAAATACCTGGAAGGTGGGTGCAAAGAGGATGGAGCCAGGCTCTTCCCAGTGGTGCCCAGTGACAGGACCAGAGGCAATGGGCACAAACTGAAACACAGGAGGTTCCCTCTGAACATCAAAAAACATTTTTTCCTTGTGATGGTGACTGAGCACTGGTACAGGTTGCCCCAGAGAGGTTGTGGCGTCTCCATCCTTGGAGATGCTCAGAAACCACCTGGATAAGGTCCTGAGCAACTGCCTTAGGTGGCCCTGCTTGAGCAGGGGGGTTGGACTAGATGACATCCAGAGGTCTCTTCCAGCCTCAACTATTCTGTGATTCTATGAAGATGTCATATGGAGCCTAGGACCAAGACCACACGGGTGCAGTATTTCAGCTTTACGTATCAGAGGAGGACAACATTTCATGCTAACCACAAAGGATTACCACATTCAGTTGAAATACTGGATTAACGCGTTTGCTGGGGGGCAGAGGAGAAGAACTCTGAAACTACTTTATGTTTCACTTAATTTTTGTCAAAAATGCAGATAGAAACTAGCAGGAGATCGCAGCGATGTTTATTCATAGGTAGAGGAGCTGACATTAATATATTACAAGGAGAAAATAAGTGCCTATTTCTTCCTCATTCTCAGCACTCCTTGAACATGCGCTTTATCCCCATGAACTTACCCCATGATGTAGAGGATGGGGAGAAGGCTTTCTGATAGGTATTTTGTAATACACTGTCACTATCCAAAGTGGGGGAAAAAAATCAGTCTGTAATAGTTTTGTCTTTTGGAAAAGCATGATACTTACCCACCCACACAGGAAAATAGCAGTAACAGACTATACTGGCTTAAGGCAGACTCCCCAGGGGAACTAGTCCCCTACCATGGCTTAATGTTTGAAGATGTCACAATCTTGACATTTTGAGTACAATGAGGTCCTGATTAAACAAACACTTTAATAATAACTACACAAAGTTTATGTCAGTCACTTCTGGTAGAACATTGTCAGGATCAAACCTCTCCCACATTTAATGAAAAATGTGTGTTAATAGTCCTCTTGCCAACGGAAAATTGCAAAAGTTTTGAAAAACAACATTTTTTTAATACAGAACGCAAAAAAAAATGGTTTTAGTTCTGATCTTACTTATTTCTCCATGTCCACGTTGCCTACTACACCAGTGTACAAACAAAGATCAAAGACAAAGATACTGAAAAATCCTCAAATAACTCCAGTGTCTAATGACACAAGACTAATATTTAAACTACTAATTACAATCCTGACAGTGGTCAGTGGTGATTATTAAGTTATCTGGCATCCATAGTTTGTTTCTTTGTTTGCAAGCCACTGCAATGTCATAGGAGTTACAAGGAAAGTGGTTAGAATAGGATAATATAAAGCAATTTTCACAATCAGATGATAATAATCAATAAGACACTTCAAAATGAGTATTGGGTACGGAAAAAAAGCTACTGCTCCAGGAAATGGATAGTACATCTTCAAAAAAATCTTTCTCTAATACCGGTCTATAAGTGATAATCATTCCAGACACCAAAACAGATTTAATTCACAAGTTTTAAACTTGGTCCTACCTCATACATGAACTCTCTTTTCGTAAATCAAGTAAGACCAACTATCATTGAAGAAAGTCTAACCTAAACTTGCACTGGTTCCAGGAAAATTTTCTCTTTGGTCTTATTTAGGGACAGAAATTAGCCAAACACTCAGCTATCTGAAGCTAATGTCCTATAACCAAAAACTCTGTTCCTGGATTTATTATTAATAGATGATCTTGCCTTTCAGTGGCAAGAGCAAGCACACAACTGACTCTTTTTTGAGCCCCCACCTTCAAGATTTAATGCTACTCACTGCAGAATGAAAGGTGTAAAGCTAGATAAGATTAGAGGACAATGGGGAAAAGGGAAGAAATTAATTTAAAAGACTTGAATCTTTCCCAGAAAAAGAATACACAATGAGCAGAACAGGAAATCCTACAATCCCTAGTAGATCTGTAAAACTGAAGTCTGGCTGGAGGGTGTGGGTGGAAAAGTATTTGGAAGAGTTTACAGGCAAACTACATGCTCCCTTATTGAAGATTCTTGCTTGATTCCAGGCATCAAACGGTAGCAGCCATTAGCAACTTCATTGTTTCCAGATGACAGGAAAAAAAGCATCTGTTTGCTAGCAAATGATTGCCCAACCTCAGCTACTCACGGCTTCATCACCTCAGTGAAACTGCAAGAACACAACATTTCCCAGGCACAGTATTTCACTGTTCAAATTCATGCTAATCCGAAACACCGTAGCACAATTTCTTGGCAGCAATGGGGACTGCGATTGTGACAGCAAGCCAAACTTCTCTTCTCTCAGCCTTTTGAATGAGACTTCTAATACTGTTCCAGGGTCTCGGGTTTTATCTTCAAAACAGTTTCTGACCCAGGCCACATTATCTGAAACACCACAAAAAACTCCAGGATGAAGACTTTTATCAATACACTCCCTTAGCACTTTAAACTGCCCTGTAACAAAGATACGGCTTGTCTGTGTAGGATGCAGAGCCTTTTTGAGGGCTGATCCAAGAGTGTAAAATGAATTTCTCCTGAAGCTAAAGGGGAAACTCAAAGTTCACCATCTTCTATCCCAGGTGCATGCTGTTTTCTTTGATCATTTTTTCAAATGTGAAACCAAGTGTATTTGAAAATGCACACAAAAGCCTCCCAACAAAACCCTACCAAAACAAGGCATTCCACTGAACGTTACTTCTCTACTGATAGAATAAAAGGACAAAAATGAATTAGTTAATTCATTAACTTATATTGACTGACTCTATATAAAAAAGAGCAGCATTTCCAAAGTACTACAGCTTAGCCTGCCCCCGAACTGCTCACCGGTCAGAGCAAAGCAATCTTCAATAATCTACATATTAATAACTACTGATGACCCTACTGTGCATATAATTATTTTTTATTATTATATTACATGTTAAAGTAGCAGCCACTCTAAGAATCACTTTAGGCATGATTTTAAGCTGTTATGAACTGTGGGCTTAGTTTTCTAGCTTTGTTCCTTCTATTTAAAACAAATAGAAAAAAATCAAATAAAACTGCAAGAAACAGCTGCTTTAATATTAGCACACTCTTTCTGGTCACTCTTTGGCAAGCTGCCTCTACATTTATGCAGCCAAGTTACAACTTTTATCTCCTACAGGAAAAGCATTCAAGTATTTTTGGGAAAAGAAATCAGAAAGGAAGTTATTACGACCCATACTGAACTACACTAATAGGCATTCTGCTACCAGTAAAATTTCTGCTAAGGGTTACTGCTACTAGAAAGAAAGGTTAATGTTCTGGAGAAAGACAGCTAAAATCTGTGCTGGAAACCGACTGGAGCCCCATTTGGCCACAGCAACTGCAGAGAAGTGCCTGAAGACAGGTTTTCTTGTATGCTGTAATTTGCAGCTTGCTTCCTGCACCAGCTGAGCAGACAAGCAGAATTCAATGAGGAGGATGATGCACATGGCAACTAACGTCACTAGCAGAACACTGTACTGCTGTCTCCAAACCTGGCAAATATGTGGAAACATGGTTACAGCACTTCCTAAGGAAGAAAAAGGATTTAGGTCAGCTAAGCAAGCCAGGGCAAGAATCAAACGTCCTGTCTGGATATCTTAAAATGTGAGTTCTTATATCTTAACTTAAAATGTGAGTTCTGGGCCCCAGCAAGGTGATTCAAAGTGCTTCAAATAGGCACCTAGGATGCCTACGTCACCAGAGAAAGGCAGAGACAAACAAAATATAACGCCACTCTCGGGCTCAGCAAGGTACCAGCCAGAACTAACTAGTTCTGCTAACTAGCAGAAGTCTTCAGCTCAGCTACGAACTTTTGCTCCTCTCTGAAACTTTGGCTTCCCTGACTGGACTGCATGTTGTATACCTGAATCCCAAAAGGCTGAACAGCACAGTCTTTTCTATGGGAAGATGCCTCTGAAAATGGAGGCGAAGGAGATGGAAGAATGGCGGTCTGATGAATCACAATAGATCTTTGCGGAGAATGACATACTCCAGTCAAAAAGATTTCTTACCACAGAACCTTTCTTCTAGGGTATCTGAGGTCAAAAAAACAGGTGTGTACTGACTTTTGATACTTGCAGTGTTACAAAAAGTTTTCCCAACTATGCTTGAACTTGAGCACAGAAATTTTCTTCAGCACTGACGTGAAACTTAAAAGGATCTGAATGCACTTCTGGAAGAGCAGGAAAAGGAAATACCAAAATTTCTATCCGTTACAGACATGCACACCAGAAAACACAATTATTAATCTAAAATAAGACTTCCTGAAATCAAGAAGGCATTTTTACATGATCAGGTATTAGGAAAAAAAAAAAAAAAGATTGCTTTTAGTTTAGATGTAGGAAATACCATATTACATTTATGTAAAAAATAAAGGACACCAGTATATAAATCTCACTCTGAACAAATGAGAAACAGCATCAACAAATATATACATGAAGTCATCTACAGTGGAAAAGAATATTTTTCTCTGTGCCAAACTTTTAGTTAGAAACTTTGACTTAAAAAAAAAAATCAAAAATTAAAAGTAGTCCCTTTTATTGTAATAACAAACCTTAAATTCTTTTCTTGTTCCTGTAGAATTGCATAACTCATATGCTTGAATGTCCAAAACTGTGAAAGACTGAGAAGCATAAAAATGAACAAAAGAAGTTTGTTCTGCTTCCATTTTTTCTTAAAATATATTTCAAGAACTTAATTCACTCTGAACATCTGATTTCAAATGTCAAAGCATTTATATTTATAACAAAGCCCAGGAAAGAATGAAAATTTTCTTATGTATTTTATGTCAGAATGTGAGCTCAGAAACTTTACAAAGAGAAATCTCAGTACTGTCCTAAAGAAAGTAGAAATATCAAAGAAAACAGTAGTTTCTTTGATGTAAATTCCTGCTTTATATTAAAGGATAAACTATGTTAAAAAATCCAGACACCTGACTTTTACAGTATGCAGCCCAGCACTATTTTTAAAAGAAGAAATGTAGCCACACCAATTTAAAAAACCAATTTTAAGAAGAAGTTAACTGACACAATGAGGTTTGGTTATTCTTCAAGAACAGCAGGCTTCAAACAAAAAGGCTGTGTCCCTGTGAAGAACAAAGATGTAGTATGTCATTATAAATAATTATTTCTAAGCTTGTATGACTTCACTGAGTCTAAATAAAATGCAGACTTCTAAAATCACTTTCATTTAAGCTGTATATTTGGAAGGAAACTAAGACTGTTTTGTGTAGCATGACTTTCATCTATTCTATGAAGAATGCTTTTTATAAACTTGGACATTAGGGATATTTGAGTAAGGATCACTGTTCTTCAGAACATGAGCATTCAGGCTCTTAACAACTGCAAATTAGCTGCTTGGCAAGAATTCTTATCATTGACTATTAAGTGTAGTCCCTGATATCCCGATTTCTTTTTTTTTTTTTTGAGAAAAATTATTATCCTGTTGATGTCCAGGAAAATATAGAACACTAAGTTAACTATCTCTAATAAAACAGATTCTCCCAAAACTTTCAAAGAAACTTGAAAAAAATGTTGTTAGTGGAAGATAAAAGTGAGACGAACCCCTCAGGTTAACTTAAAGAGATCAAGACAAGGAAAACCCCTTCCAATTTTCATTACATGCCAGACTCTGAAATTTAATTCTTTACCTGAAGGGAGACTCTTAACCATGATTTATAGAAGATTCTGGATTTCTTAAAAATAATAATAATAATAATAGAAAGTCTTTGTACTCTCATCAACCATAAACTAGTACCTGTATCTCACATTCCTTTTCTCTTTCTGTTAATTGTACTTCTTACAGTATTTTAGAAGAGGTCAGGGGGTAATTTGAAATATCGGTTTGGTATCGACACTGTATGCATCTTTTAAATTTGACTTTGCTTTCAAATCAACAACAATTTCTTTGTCCTTCCACAATGTTTGGAATAAATAAATAACTCTTGAAACTTGAATTCTGCTTCACAGCAAGCCTTTTCAATAACTTTCAGGTTTTCCTCCAAAAAGCTTGGTTCATTAGCTTAGTGACTGGTAAGTTAAATGGACTTTTTGCACCTACATTAGTTGATTTAATAGAAGACATGCCTTCTCTTGCTTATAAACAGATACTTAGAGAAAGTTTTCCTTCGCTATGAGTACTTTGGTTGAAAGATTTCCTGGTTCTTTTTGAATTTTGCATTATTTTTCCACTTCAGCTTTCAATTTGCACAGAGTGACAGTTTTCTCACATGTTCCATAAAGGGTCTGGGCTATTTTTCAAACATGGTGTTTCCAACGAAGAATGCTCTTTTGTAAAACTAAAAATAACTTCACAAAAAGCAGCCATAAATGAGTTTATTTACAAGTACCTTGCAAACCTCAACATTAGGTGCAGCTTTTAGCAGCTTTAGAAACAGCTAGAGTCATGTTTAGCTACCTTGGTATTGCCCTTACACCTCTGAAAAAACGAAAGTGCTGCCCACTCTCCCTTCAAGCCGGCAGCCTGTGTACAGTCCCAGGAAGAAAGGAGATGAGTTATTCCTAATTTCTGCTCAGCTGGTCACCCCAAGATCCAAAACACCTTCAGTTGCTGTGGTGGCTTCTCTTTCTGACACAGCAGGAAACTGGCTCATTCTGGCATTGATTTGTTCATGCCCAAGGCCAGTCTCATTTATTTCTGCAGTCCCAAAGAGACAGACCAGCGGAGTGCAATACCCCGCAAGCACATCCCAGTTGCAAGTCGAATAAAATCTGTGACACTTTGGCAAAAATCCCAACAGTGAATTATAGCCAGCGAAGTCAGTCCAGCCTGGTAAGCACCAAAGGGTTAGGGAAACAGGAGTCAACACCAAATATACTAAGCTCAGCACTGACAGTTCTGTGCCTTCGTCAGAAGAGGCTTAAGCACAGTCAATCCCACCTTCAAGGCAAACAGTTGACCTCAAAAGGTCTTTTCCAGCATTTTGGGTTTTTTTATGACCCGGAAGAAGTCAGCAAGGTGACTACATCTTTGCAAGATCAGGGCCTTGAGAATTATTTGTATCTGCAGCTGCACTTACTGAGAAGTAAAGGGATTTAATTAATACCATGGTACTTGCCTGCACTAAAACTCAACAGTATTATTTTTATAATACACATATTAGACATCTTCTTACTTGTTAGAGGCTGAAGCATGTTCTAGCATTCACCGTTTTATTACTTTTCGCCTGCCAAAATTCTTGAGGTTCTCCTAATTACTCTATCTTCTTTTAAGATACTACTACCATGAATTTCAGACTTTTGTCTCCAGTTTCTCTTAAATATACATTTATACTGACATCTGTTTTCTCTGCCACTTAAACTATAGCTACAAAAACATGACACTGTCTTAGGCATGGGTTTAAAGCCAGAAAGGCTACTTAACGCAATTTAGAGAAAAAAAAAAAAAGAGTAAACTATCCTGTTACCATCAATGGGAGACTTACACTTTTGAAGTAGGATCAAGTTTCCAGGGAAAAGACTTGGTAAAAGCTGACAGAAACAAAATTCTCCTGGATAAGTTTACATAAAGAAAAACGTACCCTGTGAATTAAGTCTAGAGCTCCTCCTGCTGTTCAACTTACAAAACAGCAGAAATGGTCAGTAGGGGCTGTAGAAGCAGAGCGAAAATACAGGCAACCTGATAATGACAGCAAATGTCATTAAAATTCCATAGTCCAAATGCATCTGAATATCCTAAATTATTCAGAAGTAAATATCCAGCTCTTAAAACTAATTATGGGAAATCCAACAAAGGATTTGTTTCCTTAATCCTGTTCTAATATGGAATAAATATATATTTAGAATATAAAATATATAACTACATTCAAAATATACAACATACACATTGAAAATATGTCATTTGAAACAATTTGATGTAGCTGGTCAAAATCTGGAGAGCTAAAGAGGAAGTAAAAGATCACATCTGGATCACATTGTCCAATGTTTACTCACATTTCTGTTTGCAAATATGGTCATACAGACCAAAATAGTTTAACAGTAAACCATTTTCAGGAGACACAGACACTGTCCCATCTAATATTTCTTGCACCCCTTAGTGGTTTATGTGCAACATACTGGAACATTGCTAAGTTACTTAATCAAGAACTAAACTCCTGTAGTCTCTTTATACCTAGGTTTGTAAAGATAATTTGCATTTTAGGTACCTGACAATACTTACTTCTGTATTCAGCTTGAGCCACAGCAACAACAGCAGTCCAAAAGAAACACCCAAAAGCATACATTTGCTTTCGCTTTCAACAAAAACATTTTACTAAGTAAAAAAACCCAGAAATTCCTAACCATACAGAAATCCACCACACAAACTACTACCGAGTCCCCAAACATGACAGATGAAAATGTAAGCCATGCTCCGCACACAGCACTATTATAAATATGACCACGGCATTTCTGTAAAAGATATAAAGCTGAAAGTAAATTTCTTCCAAAAAAGAGAAACCCTTGAAGAACAAAATAACTAATCTACTAAAGAAAGAATACTAAGAATGGGAGAAATTCATGACAGGTAAATATATCTTGTTTGAAAAAATATTTTGTCATTCCATGATGCAAAAACACAAAAATAAAAGAGAATGCGGCAAGTAAAAATTAAATTATTTATTTCTCTTACAAATAAACAAACTGAAACATGATACAAGTAAAAAAAAAGAAAAAACAAAACAAACAGATAGTATAAATTATTTTCCCAGGAAAAAAAAAATAAAACAAAACCAAACAAACCTAGGAAAACAACACCACTTTTCCTTAGAGACATAATTTAATACTGCAAGATAATTGTCTCAGTTAGAAAGAGAGTAACAACAAATAGCCAAAAGTCAAACTCCTGCCAGTATGAAATTTTGTGACAGATATGGTTCTCATCTTCCAGTTACAAAAGTGTCGAATTGAACATACCACAGCATCAAAGGGGCATTCGAGAAAGGATGTGGTCAAACAGAGGCAAGTAGGAATACAAGATACAGGATAGTGGATCCACATTTACTTAGATAATAAGTGGCAAATCGAATACGTTTAGGGCACAGGCATTACAAGGTATATTCCTGTCCTCTGGTTGCTGTTTGAATACTCTCTGACTCCTGCCTAGTTTCAGTCATAAAGCACAGCCACTGATACTTGGCAGTGGAGAAGCGAGTTTTCCCTTTTCAGGGCTGACTACCCATTACCCGGTACCCTGTTAATTACCTACAATATGGGCAGAATGAATATAAAGCATTGTTAAGACACTATCAGATCAAAAACTTTTCCCAAAGACAGACCACTATACAGAAAACAGGCCAGTGAAAGACCTAAAGCCCTTGGTTTTTAGCAAAAGACTGGTGCACATGATGGAGAAGAAAACTACTTTTCCTTCCCTGTCCTGTAGATGCCTGTATATCTGACAGAAAAAAATGCTCCTGCCCAACCTGCAAGGAAAAAAAGGTTGGGCCCCAATCCTGCACTGTAATCACAGAGGCCCTACATGGGTTTGGAAGATTCTTCACACTGATCCAGCTGCCAGACTTGGTGCCTGAATAAGTAAAAAATAAGTACATTGCCAGTGTCTTGGTCTGTTTTACCTGCAGCACTCCCTTCATAAAGCTACCATGCAATTCTTAAGGTAAAGTAACTTTACTGGGTCTTTTACAAAGCCTCACAAGGAAAGGAAATATTTTTCTTCCTAATGCCAAAATGAACAGAATAATCTATTTGTGATCATCAACAGCTTAATTACAATATGGTTAGCTTCATGAGATGGTCTAAGAAGGACAGTAAGACAGTATCAGAAGACACCCCTCCAGAAAGAGAAACAAACAAACACAGAGCCTTCTACAACTAACGCTCTAACCCTTAAGGGACACACTAATATTGAAAACAGGGAAAGCTGACACTGTAGGAAATACAGAAAATAAATAGGATATGTAGACAATAAATATCAACATTTGTCAGTAATGTCAGGCACTATGGATAAGAATGTAATTCTTTGTTTTGAACACACTAGGCATGCAAGGTAAAGGAGACTGTGAACTACAACATAATATGTATCTTGGACGAGCTCTTCCAGACTCCTATTCACCATTGGGAAGGTGGGGTTTGGAGACAGATGAACCTTGATTCTCCTCCAGTATAACCACTACTTCGTTTCCACTTTCACAGAAGCGTGTCTGCTACCTGTCCAGTTTAGAACAAACGCAGCCACTGCCAAGCTGTGGCACAAACACGCAATCCATGCATACACTGTGGAGTGATGCGTGTTCCTGCATCAGCTACTGGGAGCAGACCCAGTAACTGGACATCCCTCTTACCCCCATGCACAGCAAATTCTGCACACCCAGGACGTGAGCTGCTGCTCATAAAACTACTGCCTCAATAACAAAGTACAAAAAAGCAGCAGAACAGACAGGCCAACAGCTGGCAACCCTTCCACACCATGTCTACCATAGCTTTCTGATCCAGAGTGAAATACTACTTTAATCAGATATATCCAGTCTGTTGGAAAAAAACCCAAAAATCTACAAATCTGCAGTGAAGGAAGACTTTTTCCTCCCCCTCTTGTGAGAGAAGCACAACTTCAAATTATCTTTTCCAACACAAATGTAAAAGGTCACCGCTGCTGATCTAATAAAGGCAACATGCAGGGCTCCTGTCTTTCAGAGTTGGCATCTCATTATGTGCAAAGGTCTTGTGCACTATTTAAGTCAGCATAAAGGATTTATTTCCCAGCCTTTGCAGAAGAGATGAGAATGAATTCTATCCATAAATAGTGCAGATCTACTCAAGAAGTTGCTATTTCAAGTCTGTAGAAAGGGATGATAGGTGCATGTTCAATAAGAAGTACAATACAGTTAAAATATGAAGAGGAGTTGGATTGTATTCAGTGATCAAAATTTATTTTTAAACATTACTGCAGCACAGCTAAGAGCTAAAATCCAAACAAGACAAGGATTTTCTAGCTGTTCTGAAACTGCTTCATCCTCATATCTTCAAAGAAGGCCAATACTTCCCTGTAAAACAACACAACAGCCAAAAACTTCTACAGGCATTCCAGCAGTAACTAAGAAATGTTACAAAAAACTGCCCCACCAGATACTCTTTATTTTTTCGTATTGAAATACATCTTCAAAGAAGGAAATCCAGTTAACATTGAGGACTTTCTTTACCCTTATTGCAAAGAATGAAATAAAGACACTCATTTACATTACAATCATGAACATAAGGAGCTTACCTCTCAGCACGAAGGACGCCACTGTAGTAAGGGTGATCCCACGGCATCAGCTTCTGAAAGAGAATTCCAGCTTATAATTACAATAATGGCAAATAAGTGAACCCAAAGTAAAAGTTTTGTTTCCTTTGAATATTTCTGCAGTTTTGACAAGTCACAGAACTTTAAAACATAATGGGAAACATTCAGTGCTAAAAATACCATCAGAAATAGCATCATATATCATAACTTGAAAACTTTTTTTTAACATTTGCTTGAAGATGGTACCTCTTATTCAAATACATAATGGGACTTCATACCAGATTTCAAGAAACACACTTAATTCAAATAAAAAGATAAACCTAGCTATGTACAGAATTAGGATACATACAATACAGTATGCAAACTGGACATGCATCTAACCTAAAGTACAGCCTTTATTTTTCAAATGAGTCAATTAATTCAAAACAAAGTAATATCCACTTTCGCCACTTCATCTTTTGGTTATCTCAGTATCATTTTGCATAAACCAACAGCTATCTCTCACTCAATGCTTAGTTTTAATACAAATACCAGCTAAGCAGTCAAAAAGCATTTGAAGACAGCTTATACTATATTTTTAAAAAAACAAAACAGAAAACCACACATGAAAATTTAACTTACTGAATTCTGGGGGTTCAGCTTCATCTTCATCTTTGTCATCATTTCAAAATCTTTTCGAGCTCTGAAAAACATTTTTATAATGAAAAGTGTTAATGAAAGACCTTGGAGCAATGGAATACAGCATACAATAATAGTCCATCCTAATAAAATGCCCATCATCAGAGATCGATAGTAAATATCTATAAAATGGCAGTCCCGTGTACTATGGTAAAAGAACTTTTCCATTCTGCTTCTGTCATTCAGGTACCTCTAAATCAAGTCCCTCTTACGCTGGTTGTACACCTCCAAAGCGTTTTCTTTCTTACAATACACCGCATTTATACAGAGTGATGAAACCGTTTTATGCTCTTGGAGGTAAGAAGGACAAACAGGGGAATTTTCTTATAGATGTAAAATATATGGACTAGTGTGTATAGAGAGAAGACCAAGGGGGGTGTTCTGCAACACTTAAACTTGGTCTTCTTGTTTGCTGTTGCCTGCATTTCTTGGCACATCACTTGTTGCATTCAGTCCTGGGTGTTCTCTGATCATAGACACAGAATTTATTCTAAGCCAATAGCTTCCCTCAAAACTCTGAGAAAGTCTTGCATTTTGTTTTTTTTTTCATCACGGCATATAAATAAGCAGCACTGGCTAACTCATTAGTGCACAACTCCCTCTATTCTTGAAACAAAGAGTATGGTTCGAAAAACAACTTTGTGAAAAAGACATACCTTTTAGACAACTGGTCAGAAAGCTTCTCCAGAAACTGTGTTACCGTTTCTAGAAGTACAAGGGAGGGGGGGGAAGAATATTTAAGAAAGTGATTTCTTGCCTTAAAAGATGTTAAGTTTACATCAGAACATTCCAAACAAAATAGCTGCCTTAGAACAACAAAGTTCTTTTTAGAACAACAAACTACTCCGTTGACCGCTGTGCCATCATTTCAAGAGAATTTAGTACATCATCTACTTTGTTACATGCTGGGATAACGGCAACTTCATAATCTAAGGAGTGAGCGCTGATTCTGAACAAAACCACTGGTTCCTGTTCAGTGAGTATTGCCATTTATAGAAAGCACGAGTATTGCACACAGCAAAAGGTAACTGCAGTAAGATACTTCACTGAAGAAATAAGTGTAAACTTAGCAAAAGAAACTAACAACTTTTGACCTCATACCTAACACAGTGCATTTGATTTCTCAGTATGTCCTTCCACACATGTCTTATACCTGGAGTTTTGGCCATTGTTCCCTGAAGAGCCCTGTGGGCAAAGGTGTCGTACCCAACCAGCTGTGCCAGACTGTTTCGGCTAGCAAGCAATTCTTCTAAACGGCTCAACTGCTCAGCGTTTGGGTAAAGAAAAATCTTGTAAGCAGCTTCTCGCACCTATTATTAAAAAAAAAATAAAAAGGTCACATTACAACAGTGCAATCTTTAAGGGAAACAAGTGATGCAATTGAAGATCTGGCATTACAGCTGTATTTCACTGATATTGTTGGGAAAAGGCCTAAAGCCTTTTAACAGTAGTAATTACTACTGCCTGACAATTACTGCTCTCTTATCCATTAAAGATGGAATGAGGAAATGGAATGAGACAACCTAACAGATCAAGACTGCCAAAAGGGGTCCTGTTCTCTAGTCCTGTCAACAGTCCCCTCTCCGCTCATTGCCTCCTTCCTTCTGCCAACATCTGTGCTTCTCAGACCACTCTGGGGGCTGTCTTAACTCACTAAAAACTTCTGAAAATAAACCCAAAAGAAAGCCAAATTGTTCTCTGCGTGTCAATTAAGCTGGCTTATGGAAGGATCTGATAAGAACCAGAGACAGGGTCAGGGGAGAAAAAACAAAGAGAAAGAAAAAAGCCTTATTTCTTTTGAAGTACCCAACTATTAGTCTGCCCATCTGCCCACAGACAATCAGTCTTTCTCCTATTTCAAGTTTGGGGTTTTTTACAGCTCTCAAAAAAAAAAAAAATCACCTTGAGCCTCAGAAAATTTGGTAAAATCAAAGATAATCTTTATTTTGTACATATAGAATAGGCTTAAGAAATCCAGCAACAACTTATGCTTGTCTTCATTTGAAATAAGCTTCTCTCTTGGATCATATATTCAAGAAGAATGCAGGTCCTGGGTTTATAAAAAATGCAACTATGATAATTCACAAGTCATTTTGTACCTGTTCCATTTCACCAGACTTTCATTTCAAAATAAGCACATAAAGTATGTAAGATGATTCCCCTTCTTTGAACGTGGTTCAGCAGTGTGTCTTTCCAGCAAAGGCCAACAGCTTACTGAGCTCTATTAGAAAGAGTACAGCCATCTGGTCCATGGATGTGATTGCTTCCCTCTACTTGGTACTGTCCAGACTACATTTGGAGTACAATGTTCAGATGTGGGTTCCCCAGGACCAGAAAGACACTGACATACTGGAGGGGGTCAAGCATAGGGCCACCAAGATGTCTGGGGGCTGGAGCACATGATACAGAATGGAGGCTGAGAGCGGTGAGTTTGTCCAGCACAAAGAAGAAAAAGCTCAAAGGATATCTTAATCTTCATCTACATAGCAGTAGGGCATAGAGAACATGCAGCCAGACTCTTTTTGGAGGTGCAGAGCAAAAGGAGGAGATGTAATGGACGCAAGCTGAAAGTTGAAAGATTCCAATTTGATATCAGGAAATAAAAAAAATAATAGTGAGGGTGGTCAAACAGGCTGCCCAGAGAAGTTATCAAATCACCATCCTTGGAGAGTGTTCAAAACTCAATTGGACGTGTCACTGAGAAACCTGACCTACTTGATCCTGCTCTCAACAGGATCAAACTCAAACTGACAAGCTCCAGAGGTCCCTTCCAGGCTATATTATATGATTTCCAAAGAGCCTCTCCAAAGATCTGACTCAGAGAACTGCATTCTTTAATTGATATATTACTTATAGCTTCAGTAGCAATTCTAAGAGTTTATAGATGACACGTAATGAGTGTTATTCCTTTATTTACATCCTAACAGTGCCATAATTTAATTATTTTTTTAAATTTCTTACAGAAAATAAACATTACAGATGGGGTTCTACCACAGTTAGCTTTGCTTTTTTTCGTGACACAAGATTTCAAAGTCACTTCAATTATTTAATTATATAGTAAGTAAAAACAGAACACTCCAGTGTTGTAATATACTTCAGTCATATCTAAAAGACTAAGGAACGACTGGCACATTTCAAAGAGTCTAAATTAATTTTCAATTTATAAACAAACTCTAAATGAATTATTTTTAGAAAAGCATCATCAGCAATAACTAAAATGAGATCACTGAGGATAATTCAGGTTGGATGGGACCTCAAGTCTCTAACCCAACCTCCTGCACAAAGCAGGGTCAGCTATGAGGTACGACCAAGTTGCACAAAGCTTTTTCCAGTCAGGTCCTGAAACCCTGCACAGATGGACAGACAGCATGACCTGTCTGTTTCACTGCTTGGGTATCCTCATCAGGAAATTCTTCTCCAATTGGCATTTCTCATTTCAACTTGTGCATGTTGCCACTTGTCCTCCTCTCATGCACCACTGTGAAGAGCCTGGCTCCATCTTCTCTCCATGATACCCTCATAGGTACTGGCAGATTGCTGTCAGGGTCCCCCAAAGCCACCTCTGCTACAGGGTGAACAAGCCCAGATCCTTCAGCCTCTCCTCACAGCGCAAGCACTCTAGTTCCCGGCCATCTTGGTGGCCTCCACTGAAGTCACTCCTAAAGAATGATGAGTAAACGGCTCTAGTCTCTTCCCTCAGTCTCTGGCTCTGCCCCTGTTCATGCAGTTCAGGATGCTGTCAGCCTTCTATGCTGTCAGGGTCACTGTTGGCTCATGCTCAGCTTGCTGCCCACCAGCCCTCTGGGCCTTTTACACAGATCAGACCCATCCAGGCAGTCCCAGACTGTACTATTGCCAGGAAATCTCCCTTTCCAGGTGCAGGACTGCATTTCTCCTCCTTGAATTATATAAGGTTCCCAGTGGACCATTCCCTCAGCTTCTAGGTCACTCTGAATGTCAGCCCTGCTCTTCAGTGTATCAACTGTTCTTCCCAATTTGGTATCACCTCCGAATCTGGTAGGCAAGCACTCTGTCACCTCCTCTAGGTCATCGATAAAAATGTTAAACAGCACAGGTCCCAGGACAAACCCCTGCGATACTTCTCTCATTACCAGCTTTCCAGCAGAGTATAACCCTTCAACGACTACCCTCTGAATCTGATAATGAAATAAGGTTTTTTTCCTTCATGAAATAAGGCTTTTTCCTAATGAAATAAGGTTTTCCAAATACCAGGTGTGCCACTACTGAGTATCTTAGTGTCCTCATGTGGTTGGAAGATACTATCTTCAAAGAACTGCCAGCTTTCTTGAGCTCCTTTACCCCTCAGAGCTGCATACCATGGGATACCACCTCACAGTTTACTGAATAAGTCTGCCTGCCTGAAATCCAGGGTCCGTATTCTGCCCTCCTTCTTCCTCAATCCATTCAAGATCTTCACCTCATAGCTACTACAGCCAAGGCTGCCATTGATTTTAACGTTCTAAAACAGTTCTTCCTTGTTAGTCGTAACATCATCATCATAAACTACATGCACTTGCCTCAATAACAATTAAAATAACTGATATGCACTTTTGCCATAGAGTATGCCGAAGCAAATTTGTAATACACACCAGATCATCAGGACAATCAGCATGCAGACCAGCAACTTGTAAGTAATTGCCTTCAGCTGTAAAATTATATCGAATATGCTCTGGCAAAACATTTTTGTCAATCTTGTTGGGAAGGTGAGCTCCTGTCAGAAATTCATTACATAAGTCCAATATTCTGACGTTGAGGTTGACTGCTTTTTTACGCTGTAAGAAAAATAAAGTACAAAATACAGAATATCTTCAGACATAATACAAGCAGAACTTGAAGTTTTAGAAACTTTTCCATACTTTTCCAGAAACTAAGCAGAAAATACAACATTTAAGATTAGACCTACAGTATCAACAAAATCCTAATGTACGGCTAAAGTCAACAAGACCGGATGCTCATACAGATCTATAATTTCATACAGGATTGAAATTTGAAAGAAAATGCCTATGTTTCTGCGGTAAGAAAATGTACGGTGGAGTTTAGGTAGAATTTGCATAAGCTTTACTAGCCGCTTGGAAAGCATTTATAAAACTATGCCTAATGCGATTGCTATGTAAAAACCAGGGAAGAAAAAAAAGAAGCATAATTGAGATGGATAAATCCTACTAGCATCCTGAAATAGATACAGTATTAGAGTTCTCCTATTACTGTTTGTATTGCACTATTTTCTGGAGACTGCAAGGCATTTCTGGTATTGCAACATTTCCCCGAGGAGTTTGTGATGTGGGGTTTTAGCACCATCATTACAGTACTTCACACATTTAACTTTAGTGTAAGTTTTGCTTCAGTAATCTTGAGAGTATGCTCTGTGTTGCCTGTGGTTCGTAGCTCAAAAGAAAAGGCTGAGGGTACAGATACAACAGAGTCCAAAGAACGACAAAACCTGCAGATCTCTGTCCTCTCATTCCACCTTTACTCTCTAAAACACGTCTTTTGGGCTTTATTTTAAAAAGCACGAATTCTTTGTAGCAGAAATAAATTTCAACTTACAATAGTGAAGGATATCTAAAGTCTGAAATGAGAATTGAAAAGAAACACTGAGCAGCAAGCGATAGAAGGAATCGGCAGGGGAGGAAGAGGAAAATGTGCAAAGGGGCTAGTGAAATTTTAACTGAAAGGGGATGAAGCACCATAGAACCAATAGTCAAATCAGAAATAAAACACAGAGCCCAAGTTTCAGAGTTCTTCTTTGCACAAAGTAATTGTAAAAATATGTTATAGAAGCTTTTTCGAGGTAACAAAACACCATCACAACCATAACCTTCAGAGTAACTTTACCACACAAATCTGGTAAAAGAACTTTTGTACAAATCTTTTTGGAGGGGATGACTCAAATAACAAGGTATTACCTTTATACATGGGCACGAGCTATGAACAGACATGCAACAGAGCATCCATACCACAAAGCATGGTGAAAGCTGATGGTTTTGGCAAATCCATCACTAACTACCACACAAGCATGTAAAAGCTCCAAGAGCTGTAATCAGACCATGGCCAGACATTCACTTGTGCACAGAATTTACAACTTCTGGTTATGTGAGCACCGAAGGAGAGGCTGGATGCACACCTGATCCTTTATAAAACACTCGATTAACCTGTCATCATCACAGTGCACTGGGTGCTGCTTTCCCCGCTCTGTAAATAAGGTATTCAGACAGCTAAGCGCTTATTTTAAATATCTGATGCAGACACCAATCAAAGGAAGCAGGCTCCCAGGTCTTGCTTATAACTCTTCAGAACAGACAATAGAATGATGAGGGCCAAACAACATTAAAAAACACACTTTAGAAGTGATTTAAAATAGACCAAATTAACCACTTCTGAGAAGACAAAATTCCACAGAAGACATTGGGAACGTCCTCCAGTTGTCTTGGAGGACAAACTAGCCCAGAATCACATGATTCATGTCCCACACATTTCATTACCTGGTCTTTGGTAGTCAGGCAAATTTCTGTTCATACATTATAGCCCAAAATTACCTTTTCTTCATCCAAATGAATGCCACTGATCTCAAAATCAAACATAAAAAGTTCTGCCACTCGCCTAAAAATACAGTAAATCCCTGTTAAAAAAGCCTCATTTGACAGCAAGCGTAATTTCTTAACAAATTTCGCCCATAGTAGTTATTTAGGTTTGATGTCTTTTACAGAGAATAACAATACTCATATAACTGTGTTACTGTTATAGACACAGACTTCCTATGTTCTAGGTCCTTAACAGTTTACTCAGAGAAATAGGACTTTTTCCTTTGTCTGGTGGTGATTTTAGTCATCTGCATTGAAAATATCCTTCAAAATAATTCCACTACATTTATCTAGATGTTTAACCAGTTTGAGCAAATTACCATTTTAATTTGACAAATCATTTAATCTAACAGATCAGAAAAAGATCTCTTCAAGGTCTTCCCCACATCCTTGATTGTGGGGAAAGAAGGACGAAGGAAGTAACTTACTCAAACACGAAGCTTGTCTAACCACGTCAGCGAAGAAATAATTAAAAACAATAACTGAATAAGCAGATAATAAAACATTTTACAGCGATCATAAAGTTTTAAATAAATACTGATAATCCCATTTTGAAAGATTTAAATAAGTTTCTATAAACTGAAATCAAGTTATAGTCTGTTCCCTACTTTTATTGCTAAAAACGCCAATATATACACCACAGTAGAGCACCTCATTTTAATCAAAATGGTGTTATTGAAGAAAATATTAAGTTCTCTTTTTTTTTTGGTTTTGCAGATCTCAGTTATTCAGCTTAACTATGTCTTGTGCTCTAGTCACAGAGACATCCTTCAAGACTACAGAACTACAAACTTCCTAACTCCTGTGCACGTAATTTAGTAGTGGCTAATAAATTAGTAACAGAGATGCGGTATGTTTTCCAGTTGTATTAATTAATTTAACAAAAAACAAAATATAAGCAAAATAAGGAATGATATATACTATCTAAAAATCTAAATCTATAAGCATTGATAAGTACCTGGTTTCTGGATCTAGGGAACTCATAACAACTTCATCAGCTAGCAGACGTCTCAAACTCTGACATAGTTCAACATCTGTATTTAATCTGGAAAGATACAGAGCAAAATAATCACGCATTAACAACAAACACTAATATTTCAGTCTCTCGGTATTACTTATTCAAAAGCAGAGCTTAATATTTAGTGAATATTAAAAACCAAGGACTTTATTTTCAAAATGCTTTCTGGTTCACAACCACACTTAAAAACTACAAAATTCATACACAAAGGATGTGTGGACAAACTAGTATGAAAACAAGACTTTTATATCCAATAGGAAAATACTTCTGGATGGCATTTTTTGGCAAATATGAGCAAGTCTAAGACTGACAGGTTATTTTTTATGCACAAAGATAATCATGGTGAGAGCGTAAAGGTGGGACAACTGTTTTCTAACCCATATTTTAAAGGACTCCAACTCCATTAAAGGAAAATCTGTGTCCACGTCTGCCATCAGATAAACGTGCTGCTGGCTGCCACGGAAGCAGACTAAGAGCTTACTATCCCCAGAACATTTCCAGATGCTCGTCACTGTCCCTGTGCCAGGCAATACTATGTCCATCAGATTTGCTGGCATGTCAACTACAAGTACATATGTCGACCTGAATTATTGGGTGGGAATCACAGTGGGGAATGAAACACACACATATCCACCAGCATAGCTGTGGTGGGCAGCAGCCCCCAGGCTGACAGTCTTGAGCACTAACTTCTCTGCGCCTTTACAGCCCCATTTGTAAAATGAATTTAATAATTACCAATACCCAATTTAGAGACAGAAGAAGACATTGCATCATGCCTGTACTTCAGAAAAGGCTCTGTAGAGAAGGTGCTAAATAAGAAGCCCAGCACTCTGTCAAAAAGTGGCTAAAAGCAAATACCTTTTGTTAGTAGTTCCTGGGGGATACCATTTGCCCATGAAAACAAACATTCAACAATAGCTAGTTTTGAGCATTTACAATAGTTTATGAACCTCTCCGGTTAATTCATGAATACTTTCTTCTTTCTACAAATTTTAAATCTGAAGTGGTATTCAGATGTTAAAGTCATATTGCTATAGATGGAGTGCTCAGTCCAAGTCTTGAAAAATCCAGCGTCAAGTGAAAGATTTCCCAAACACACTGGCAAGACCAAAGCAAAAATTTCTGAGGAATTTAATCTTAGAACTCTCTTTTTAGCCAGCTATGTTAGTCACAAGGCTTACTAAACAAACTGATGCACTTTAGTCCTCCCTAAGAGTGCAAAAGGCTTCACTGCCTCTGCACCATACCGTGGGACACCAGGTCACTGCCCCCACTGCCTCCACTGTTATTAGGAATCCTGAGGGAAACAGCAGACTCTTGGTGATCTTCACAGTACTGCTTGGTAAAGCTTTCACTTAAGAGGGCTACTCCTGAACACCACAGGAAGGGAAAGGACACTGTATTTGGAGATTAAAGTTCACCACTTCCACGCTCTCAGCAGCAAGAGCAGAAGAGAAACAAATCAATCCACTGTAGTCAAAGACCACAGAGGCAACTTTCAGGATTTACATTTTAAAATATTTAAAAACAAAAAAAGAACGCAAAAATAGCCGATCTTCCGAAATGTAAGTCTTTAAAAAAATCTTCTATGACATGTAGTTTTAAATAAAGCACAAGCATGCCAGGGTAGACAGGCATTTATCACAGCCCTAGACAGACATCCTCAAACGCTCATTTTAACGGGAGACTGTCCTTTCCTCTTTCACATATCCCACTCATTGGCTGGAATTCAAGAGGTCAGCAAACCAGGAGAAAGTGTTGTGAAATACAGAATCATTTAGAATCATAGGATCATTTAGCTTGGAAAAGACCTCTACGATCATTGAGTCCAACCATTGACAGCTTATATAACAGCTTAAATCTTAAAAACAAATTATCATTTTGTACATATGCTTTACATATGCTAGTTAACTGTCACAAGTACTAGAAAAATGTAGCTTTGAGTCTTTGATGGGTTTAAGTGACATGGAGTCAGTTGATAACTTAAAAAAATGTTCAGAACATAAATTGAAACTAAAACAGAATAACCTTCCTGAGATACTGTAACAAAACTAAATACTTAAATATCTGTAACAGCAAGACCAACACTTTGTTCTCACGTGCAAATCCTTCCTACATTATTTGTTTGTTGATTGCTGTTTTCATAGATGATCATGCAGTAATTTTTTAAAGATGCATATGGAAATAGGAAAAAAAAAAAAAAAAAAAGAAGAAAACTTACTTTTCTACCACAGTACCGATGTTCCTGCAAGCTTCTTCAGCAGCCTCTCTAAATGCAAAGTCAGGATGGGCAATTTTCACAAAATCAGCCTGACATAGTACAAAAAGAAAAGAGTGAGGCACTTTAGAACATTTTTAGTATGGTGTGTATCTTAGAGTCCTTACAACACAGAGACACTCCAATGGATTAAAAATCTTTTGTAATAACATTTAAAAACTAAAATTCACAGTTAAGAAGAAAGCACACCACCAAATGTGTGTAGAGGGTTTGTTTTCAA
Source organism: Rissa tridactyla (assembly GCF_028500815.1). Classification (NCBI taxonomy): domain Eukaryota; kingdom Metazoa; phylum Chordata; class Aves; order Charadriiformes; family Laridae; genus Rissa; species Rissa tridactyla. Next base: position 23,883,784 of record NC_071466.1, read on the forward strand.
ACCCTTTTTACTCTTGTGTATAGACCATCAAGTTATGTTTTGACATTATTACCTAGTAGGAAGAAATATGTTTAAAGAGAAAACCCACAGGTTCTTTCCGATTCAGAACACGGGTTTTATTTGACTTACTAATTTTCAGTAAATCTCCAAATACTTAAGGGAGTTCAGAAGGCTAGAGGGATGCTAAAAGGGGGCTTGAGAGCTAGGGGCTTCCATGACTGCCAACATGAATTCAGGGAGGTTCTGGCATTGAAATGATAAAAGAATGAAAGATTAGGAATATATTTAATTAACGATTAGGAACACATTGAAGACATTCAGCGTGATTTTACACAAGAAATTCCATCAAGCAATAATGAAAAAAGTAACTTACCAAGTCTGCTACTCTGCACAAGGCATCTGAAAGCTGATCAAAGATCATTACTGTCTCTGGCCCAGGTGGTGTTGAACATGCCTTCTGGACTAGCTGTTCTGATTGTTGCAATGCTTTGTCCTGTGCCTCTTGAAATCCTTCTGGGCAGCTCAGTTCTGGAACACCAAACAGACCCTGCAGTGCAGAACACAATGAAAACACATTACTATTACCCACCTTGACTTCTGCCCCTTTGTTTCAGGATGGAATTAGCACCACAAAATTTTACCCTAGCCAGCATACTGTGGCACTTCAATAAAGCGTTCCCACATGAGTGTCTTTGTAGAGAGGATAGTCACAAAATCAAAGACACTGGTATCACATGAAAACATCTTCATTTCCCAAAGCAAAACCTCACTGAGGTTCTTTCAGCCAGGACTGTTCTCAGTAAACCTTAAGAGTTCGGCATCAAACCCTCACAAATTCTCCTCTTCCACACCATAACCTCCTACACCATCCTTTTCTCAAAGCATTTTTTATCTCATTTCCAAAGCATGAGCACCAGACAAATCATAGGAAGTCTGTTTACATTCTGAAATGAGGGAAAAATCATCCCTCTGAAGCAAAAGAGACTTATCAAGGAATGTGAGGACTAAGCAGGAGCGTCAAAACAGTGAATGAGTTGGCCAGCAGCCCTAGATACCAACAGACTGCAGGCAATAGGACAGTGGTCTCAGGCTCATTAAATGAACCCAAAATACTGGAACCAGATCCCAAAGGAATGATCAGCAACAACTCAAAAATTTTACGGTATGAAGTTTTATTCCTGAAGTTCTTACAAAGCGTGTCCCCATCCAACAGGGCAGGGTAAACACAGACTGCAGTTATGTTCTGCGTTTGTGGAAGAGACTTAAAGAGGTCCTACTGCAGATCAAACAAAATTGCTAACATTACCAGCTAGAGAAGTTCCATGATACAGACCTACAACAATAAAAAAAAAAATCATTTAAGATAAAGCAGCACCTCTGCAAGCAACAGACGCCCTTTGCAACTGCCCAACTGCAACATGAGCATCTGCTTATCTCTTAACTACAGCATCTAACAGTACAAGGTACAAGACTTCACATAACATCCATCCCTTCACAAATTTAACCTCAGCACCTAAAAATCACAATCTGGATTTGAAAATCTGCAGGCCAGCCACTTTACAATGCACCTTCTGCACACGCTGTGTAATAGCAGTCAGCTGCAGGTTTCCATGTAGCTTACAAGTATTTATCCAAGTAAAATGAAAAGCTGCAAATTGACAGCTTGTCTGTAAAAGTATATATTCTGAAGAAAAGCATCACCTAAATTAAGTATTTGGGACATCCCGAGTTGCTTTTTCCTATTTTCTTTCTGTCGCTGTTGCTAAAACTGCCTTTTTTTTTCCCTAATGGTCTTACTATAAGCTGGCCACCTTAAGACAGAAACCCTTTCCTTACACTTCCCATGTTTTAATTTATTATTTGGGAACAGGAACTGGACTGAAATGAACACTGAAAAAGATATTTTTATATACATACACACGTATATAAACACACGCACACAAACATAAATACACATGTACCACACCACCCTTCAATAATGCTTGCTGTAGCAGAGACTCAAGGCTGCCCCTTCACTCAGATCTGCAGCCAGCTGATGCAGTGTTCTGCAACGTCCCAGAAAACTCCTGGCCTTCCTGCTGTGCTACATCACCATCCACCTTCCCAAGTGAGCTGCTTCTGCACGTGTGGTCCTCTGTGAACAGGAGGTATCTTTTCTTAGAGATAAATTAGCAATGGAGCTCCTCTTCCATATGACACCAAGTTTGACATAAAAATAAAAAAAAATACAAAAAAATGAAGCCTGGTGCAGGTCTCCTGTTCTTTAACAGCGTGGCTGCATATCTGCAGCATTATTCTCTTTGCTTGGCCTCAGCATTTACACCCTACCTGTCACAGCCTCTCTGCAAGCCTGAAACATGCATCTCTATTCCCAAAGAAATCTACAACTTCTCTGTGGGCAAAATAAATCCAGAAATCCTTCCCTGGACCAGGAAAATGTACAATATTTAACTGGATTATTTCCTGGAGCAGGGCTTACATCAGTGTACTCACAGAGGCAGGCGCGCCAGAAGACAAGCTTCCCAAACAAGTGCTGAATTATAAAAAGAGGTCAGATTTCTCCTCAGTGAATACCTTGGTCACAGAGTTCAACAGCTTCACCACAGCAAGAATAGCTGATACAAGTGTTCATTAGTCTGCATATATGCATGCAATGTGCCATTGAAAGTGCACACCTTATGCTGTCCAGGAACTTTGTTTATGTTCCCAGGACTCTCGTTAACAAACGTACCTGACTCACCCTAAAAAGAAATAAATCAAAAAGCCTGACTGTCACCAGTCCAGCAAATAAATACTTTTTTGCCACACGCAACTGAATGCCAAGAACGATATCCATGCAAGAGGATGTCAGCAGTCTAACTGATTTTGAAGCACTGCCAAAGTGTGTCCAGCTCTGGAGCCCTCAGCACAGGAAAGACATGGACTTCTTAGAGTGGGTCCGGAGGAGGGCCACAAAAAAGATCAGGGGGCTGGAGCGCCTCTCCTATGAGGACAGGCTGAGGGAGTTTGGGTTGTTCAGCCTGGAGAAAAGAAGGCTCCAGGGAGACCTTACTAAGGCCTTTCAGTCCTTGAAGGGGGCCTACAGGAAAAATGGGGACAAACTTTTTAGCAGGGCCTGTTGCGATAGGACAAGGTTTTAAACTGAAAGAGGGTAGATTTAGACTAGATAGGAGGAAATTTTTTACAGTGAGGCTAGTGAAACGCTGGCACAGGCTGCCCAGAGAGGTGGTCGATGCTCCATCCCTGGAAACATTCAAGGTCAGGGTGGACGGGGCTCTGAGCAACCCGATCTAGTTGAACACGTCCCTCTCATTGCAGGGGAGCTGGACTAGATGAGCTTTTAAGGTCCCTTCCAAACCAAACTATTCTATGATTCTGACAGATTAAAAGACACAGCCAGGTAAGAGCTGGGAGTGGAGGGGGTAATGCATATATATACGTATATGGTTTCTACTGAGGCTCTAAGCAAATGTTTCAACCAACGAGGCCGTGATTTTCAAACACTTGTGTGCCCAGAAAACAGAATGAATTCTTCATTAGAACCAAAACAAACCCTTACAACGACGTAAACTGCATAATCCTCTGAAAACAGCCCCGCCTGTCCCCGCCACCGCGATTTAAAAGTTTTATAATAATAAAAAACAAAAATTACAGACGGGAACAGCAACCCGCAGGTGTGCCGGCGGCCAGGGCCACCTCCTGCCCGCAGCAGGCCCTTCCCCTCCCTCCGCTCACCGTCTCCCTGCCCGCCGCGCTGCCCCGCGGCGGCTGCTGCTGCTGCTGCTTCGCATCGAAAGCGGCGCCCACCGGGCACCAGCTGGTGCTGACGGCCCGGCGGCCCGGACCCGCCGCTCGGACCCGCAGCGCCCGGCCCAGCGCCGCCGGCAGCGCCCGCCGGCAGCCGGCCAGCATGGCGGAGCGGACCTCCACGGCAGGCCCAGGCGCTCCCGGCTCGGCCCCAATCTCCGCGCCGAGAGGAGGTGGAAGAGGAGAAGGAGGAGGAGCGCCGGCGAGCACAGGGCGGAGGGAGGCGGAGCGGCTCCCCTCAGCCCGCCCGCCCGGCTCCCGCGGTCTCGCCTCGGCCGTTCCGGGGCCGAGGCTGCCCCTACGAGCGGCTGCGGAGCGGCCTGGCGCGGCCTGCCCCAGCCCGGCCCGCCCTGCCGCTACGGGGCGGGGAAGGGAAGGGAAGGGAAGGGAAGGGAAGGGAAGGGAAGGGAAGGGAAGGGAAGGGAAGGGAAGGTGCCGGCGGGCAGGCCGGGCAGTGCCGCGGGCCGGTGGGGCGTGGCGGGCGGCGGGGCCGCGGTGAGAGGAGGGGCCTCCGCCGAGCGAAATTTCTCCTGCATGTTTCCCAGTTAAACCTAAGTCCATTTTGAAGCATTTAGACGTACCTACGACACAAACTTATGGCAGAAAATCTCCTCTTAGGCAAAAATTAACGTAGCCCTCTCCTCAGTGTTTCAACCTGCCCACACTGTAGTTCAGGCGACGTGAGAAGTGCTGCCATTTTTCCTGCAGAAACTTACTCGCCGTGTTGGGTTTGGGTCTGTGATCTACACTAGGGGTTCAACAATGGCGGACACATGGCAGTGGCCACGTTTCCTTCCCTCCCTGGCAGTGTTAGGGACCATGGGAAGCCAGGCCTCGTCCTCCATTTGCACTGAGTTTCATGATGCTGACCCGTGTCAGTTGGCATCTCTGCTTTATTCTCTTCTAAGAGGAGGGAGCGAGACTTAACCAGCATCTTTTGTTATATTTTTGACTTTTAGGGGAAAAGGGAAAATACAAAAAAAAACCACTGAGAACATTCACAGAAATGAAAGTTTTGTGGCACAGGAAATATCTATCAGTTTTCCAGTATGTCTGCTTTTGTGTTGATTAAAGATTATCTTTCATGTGGAAGAATTGGTTTTGCACAGCTAATTCAGCAGCATTATACTGTATTTTTGCACCGGCATTGAATATCTGCCCACGTGAGAAAATCCACATGGCGCTTCCTCCTGTCACTGCATTTCCCTCTTATTTCAGACCTTTGGCTACACAGAGAGCAAAGAACCATATTTAAAAGCAGTAAAATCCACCCAGCTGCAACAAAACTCACCTGTGCCACAGAGCAAGCAGTCCCTGTGGAGGTATCCAACTATGACAGAGAGCAAGCAGCCTCTGTGGAAGTATCGAACTACACTAATTCCAAGTTTAAAAATTATTTTGAAACGGTTAGATGAAAACTAACCAAGTTTCAAGTTCATCTGCACGTGCCACCTAGAAAGATATAAACTGGCTTGGAAGTACGTGCTGCTTAACATTTATACAAGATGGCAGGGACACACATGTAACTACAGAACTTGAAATTTTGTCTTTTATTTTGTCCCACTTTCTTTTAAAACATTTATCTTTCAGAAGTGGTGTACACACCCCTGTATAACTACAGTAAGTGACCACACCAGTGATGTGTCAGCACCACAGACACTCAAGGGTTGTCCTCTCTTGTGCAGAAGCCATCCCTGAAACCAACTGTACTGCAACTGCAGCCATAAAAACAGTCTATGCACATCAGGAATTTTTTAATTTGAGCTTTAAAAAACAAAGTGGACAACAGTAGATTAGGACAGTTTAATGAATAAACACTTGGTACCTTGTGGCTGGGACAAGAAGGCGTTTAATTCAGACTCTCCTGAGTATGGCTCTGAAGCCCTGAGCTCTGTGTTAGGAGCTGGTCATGAAAATTTCAGCACAGTAAGTTGTACAATGAGCGGTTGTGGGCATCACGAGGCCTGGTTTCCTGCAGATACAAGTAGTGTGATCCTACACCTTCCCACTATTTAGCAGTCAAAAAAAATTTTACTCAGCTTTTGGGAGATGTGTAGCTGATCCTGACCCGCCCTGCAGTCCTACATCTCCCTTTCAGCCCTCGGCGTACCTCCCTGGATGGTTTCTGTTCTCCGTTGAATCCAGCAGAAATTTGCCATCGGATTACAACTTTATTGGGGAGGGCTCAAGGACACAGACATATAGCATCCATGGGTAATATGGGGTTACTTGTCGGGCGATGGCAGTGGCTCCAGCGGGTCAGAGGTGCTGAAGAGGAGAAACCCAGTGAAGGTGGTATCATCATCAGCGTCTGCAAACAGCCCATTGAAAGTCTCTCCTTGGTGAGCCTGCAGCCAGACCTCGTCTCCTCCCTGTAGCTCCAGGATGGTGGCTCCCGAGGCCTGGTCCTCTCCACTCTGGTACCTATCCACCGTGTGCAACATCTTGATGCCATTTTTAACTAGAGCTACTCTGACGTTCCTTGAGTAGACAGTGATGTGGTAGGTGAAATAGTAAGCGCCGGGGCATTTGCAGGTGAATTTGCCAGTAGCTGGGTTGTAGTCATTCAGACCATTATACAGCACCTTGTCAAACTTGATCGGGCGATTCGGGGTGGGAAATTTGGTGGCGGTTGTAAGGCCAACACTGAAAGCACTCCTTGGCAGGACTCCTGGGGCACCTACGTTCCCCTTATCTCCTCTGTCTCCTTTCAGGCCTCTTTCCCCCTGAACTCCAGGATTACCCTGTGGCCCCAGATCTCCAATATTGCCTTTAGGACCCGGATTACCAGGCGGGCCAATTGGCCCTGGGAAGCCAACTCTTCCAGGGTGGCCAATTTCGCCCTTTATCCCTTTTGGACCTATGGGCCCAATGTCTCCTTTTAACCCCTTTTGCCCTTGCAGCCCCAGCTCTCCCTTCTGACCTTTGTAACCCACTGACCCTATAATTCCTTTTGGTCCCAGTTTTCCAGGTCGTCCTCTTTCTCCTTTATCTCCTTTGTTCCCCTTCTCTTCAACTGTCCCGTTGGCTCCTAAATGGAAGGGAAAAAAAAAAAGGAAAAAAAACCACACTTCCACACTTTCTTGTGGTTTTCCACTGGATTAGTGGGGCACAACATGAGTTTCAGCACAAAGACGTGTATAGGTAGGTGTGTGTCACCACTGTATATACTGTGCTCACTGTACATACATTTTCTCATACATTTAGTGCATGGTAAGTCATAACATCTACATGCTATTGTGTTAGAAAAAGGTGCCCTGGCTGAGAGCAGCAAGAATAAGCTCAAAGAAAGGAAGGTGTGATTTGGCTACAGGCTGACGGTAGCACTGACAGCTCACATCATCTCAGGCACAAGCAGCATCTGTCCAGACACTTGTTCTCAGCCTTTGGGATACAAAATCGGGGAGAAGGTTCACAATTTAATCAGAGGAAGGTTCTATTTGGACAACACCCAGAACTTGCTTGCCTGCCATGTGTTTCTGTAATTTCTATGTGATGCAACTTTGCTTGGGTTACCTAGATTGCTACTGCAGTGCAACTAAAGGCTTTTTGTCCTTGTAATTTGCTACCACATGCTCCATTTATCCTTCATGCACTCTTGGACTGAGCCCAAAGCCTTTGAAAATCCTCTGATTGTGGCATAAGGGTTTGAAGGTGAAAGTGTCGTGATGTGAAGGGCACGTTAGCAGTTGATACACAACAGATACCATAATGATCATATACCCTATCAATCAGGAAAAGCAGCTGTTAATTTCTGCATAAGAGCCTCTGCTTTTTGATGTTAGGAATAATGCTCTATTTACAGTTTACTGTTCTCAATTTACAATTGAGAATATTTAACAGTAGCAAGGAACTGAAAGCAGATGAGATTGTGTGGTGAGCCTCTGGGAAAAGTGGCATGGGTCCATTGGGACAAGGACACAGGAAAAAAAGGTAGTTTTGGTAATTTTAAACAACATTTGTGGCCTCATGCCTCACCGTCCTTCCAGGACTGGGGTCGTTTCTAATAGACTGTAGAAAAGTCTGAAGGGTATAGACCAGCTTTTAATTACTCTCATGAAATGCATATACCATATGTCATTTCTCAGGGTCAGCTTCAGGATTTTGGAGAACCAGGACGCTGTCTTTGGCAGGCCTCCATGCTTTTTGGATATATGCATTGTGTGTGTACAGTTTCTCTAAGGATGCTCAAGTCCAGCATCTCAGAGTTACTGAATTTGTGCAGAATGATGTGATGCCGCTTGCACAATGGCTGACTCCCTGCTTTTATGCACAAGTCACTCTGCACATGTACATCCGTCTGCCACAGGAGACATGCTGCATATGTATAGGTTGGCTAAACAGCTGAAGAATACAGGATCTACTGTATTTTTAGGTGTATATCTTGTGTCTTCTATGATTTCTTTTAAAAGTCCCTTTCCCTGAAGTTGCAGGTGTAGCTACAGGAGCCTCACTTTCCTGAGGTAGCTGCAGATGTGGTGTCTTCCTCAGCAGCTGACAGAAGGATCAGGGATCGGAAAGGTAGGACAAAAGGCTGAGTGAAGAAGTTTTAGGGCACCAGTTGATTGGAGGTGGCAAATTCCTCTTGTATTCTCAGCACATGTATGCAGCCTCTAGTACTTCTGGAAAGAGGCTTTTTAACCCTTACGGTACTTTCACTACAGCTAGAATGTATAGCACATCCAGTGCTCACAAGCACAAGGGTGGAAGTTGATAGACAAATAATAAATTGAAACACTTCTCTGACCTCGTTCGCCTTTCTCTCCATTTGCACCATCTTTTCCTGGACTTCCAGGAAGTCCTGCTTCGCCTGGTACAGAAGAGAAGAACAGATTTTCATTAAACAATTAAATTACCAGAAAACTTGGGATGAATCCTTCTCTAATTCTTCCTTTTCAAGCCTGGCTACACAGTAACGTAAAGAGTAGTCTTATTCCTGACTGTTAGTGGGTGCCATTGCTGGTACTTTTATCTTATGGAGAGATTGACAGAGCACAGAAACTCTGCTTGAGGATGGTGCTTTTGTGAGCCAGAGGCATAGAGAGGTGGGTTACTGAGATATGTAGAGGAGCTATACCCTGGTCAGGACCACCAGTGTGAAAACCTCTTGTCCTTTTGTTGCTTCCATCCATGGAAGATACCAGCAGGAAAAGGAGTGAGGAAGCCACATTCAGCAAGAAGTTTTACAGTGAGAGGAAGCTTAGTAGTGAAGCAGTGGTAAACTCCCCTTTCAAGAAAAGACATCTGCATGAGTTTGGCCAACAGTGATAAAACATTACAGTGGAATAATATTGTCTGTAGATCCAAGGAAGACACATTTGGTCCTTGAATTTAGCATGACACAGATTTTTCCAGTGCTCTAAAGAGAACAATTATAGGTGTCATTTTTTAGTAACATCACACACACCAGGAGGTGTGTGATCAAATACCTGGATTTGCATCCAAGACACAACAGAAGAAAAAAGAGTTGTCATTTTGTAACCCTATTCCAAGAGTAGCTCTCCAGCCATATGGACTGGAGAACAGTTCTTTAGCTGTTTTTTCACAATGGGCACAGTCCAGCATCTGCTGAAATTTTATTGACTTGGTAAGGAACAAACTAAGTCTCATTTATTTAACTGCAAAGGTGTATGTACATATAATATAAACATATGATATAAACATATAATATAAAGAATTGTTCAAAAAAAGAATAGTCAGTACAGTCATCATAATAGCTTAATTTAGGAAAAAAAAAGCTGGGGACTTTATCAGAAACCAATGATGTCATGTGATAACTCACTGGAGTAAAGTGAGGACCTTTATAAGATAAATGAAAATAATAAGCTTTAGATTTTCCATTTATCAGACTTTCTGGGACCCCTGCATATAGAAAAAGAAGGCAGTTAATTGTGCCTATTAAGAATCTAATGGATTTTTTGTTTGTGTGTTTGTTTGTTTGTTTCTAGATTTTAAATGGGTTTTGGTTCAGCCAGGCTAGAGCGCGGAAAGCAGAAGGAGCACATAAGTAGTTGCTTGACCCAGAACTCTAAATCATTTTGTAAATAAGACAGTTCACAAAAAGTCTTTAGCAATCACAGAGTAAATACATAAGTGGGTAGACTTGTCTTTCAGTAGTCCAGGGCAGGCCATACGCAGTCTCTCTTCATTGCCCAAATTCTAAGTGCTGGTTATTTTTCAGTTGATGTAGTTTACTGTGTAGCCGCACAAACAGTTGTGGTGTGTAAGAGAGAAGAGTCAAGTGGTAGGAAAAGGATCTGGTAGAAGATCCTGCCTATGCCAGCACAGCCATCAAAGCACCGCACATCAAACTACACCTTCAACACTGATTCTGCAGCATACACTATCTGCAGAGGCATGTACTTCTCTGCTGGAGCAGGTGATTCATTAGCTTAGCAACCTGGTCTGTTAAAGGCAGACATTCCCGCTAGCTTGAAAGACATAGTATAACACGTTAGCACATTTTAAATTAATTTCTTTTAGACTGTTGACCTCAGTTTGGTTTATGTACCAGCTTATATACTGCACTGAAAAGAGCTATGATTCCCAATCCTTAAGATCAGCACTCAGTAGAAAAGTTTATCTGACAAGTACAAGTTTTATCCGGACTGATTTGTGCAGATGAGTTAGCCAGGCCCACAATAACAGTGCCTGTGACAGGTTTATGCATTAAGCCATAATACCACCTGCATGATGCCACACAATAGGTGACCTAACATAAAGCCTGTTGGGGAAAAGTACACCCCCCCGCCCTAAAATTTTGTGAACAAATTTGGAGCAGCAGATCCAATCCTGGCCATAATATTCCAGCATGGATGCAAGGTCTGTCATTATCCTGAGACTTAAAGTACTATGTGAATTATTAGCTTTAGGATGCTGAGAAGATTACCTCTGTCTTCAGTATCACACACAAATCTCTCTTATAGCCTGTTAGAGCAGACATGAATCCCACATTGTTTTTCAATAGTCTCCATTCCTGAACTTCCTTCTAGTGGCTCTTGAGTTACAGCAAGTAAGCACACTCAGAAGCAAGACCTACAAATGTAAAATTTAGATAAGAAAGAGAAATCTTTCTTATCATAGGCTTTAAAATTTTCAAATAGGCATGAAAATATTCCCAAAATAAAAGGTAAAGTCTTCCTTCTTTTGTTTTTATTCCATGGACCAGACCTCTCCATAGTATTAGCTATCTTGCTTTCATTATTAGGTCTTTCTTTATGTTTCCTTCTTCAAACAAGTAAATGAAAAATGACAGGAATGTTTTCTGAAGTCTAGGCAGAGTAATCCTGTTAATGCAGAGTGACTACATCCAACTTTGGGAACTAATGGCATTGCATTTGATACATTAAATCATTTATTCTGAACATAGTACCTGTATCTCCCTTGTCGCCTTTTGAACCGTCACGTCCATCACGACCAGGTATACCATTGTGCCCAGGATTGCCGGGGATGCCAGGATACCCTTGGGTACACATGTCCTGTTTTTGTGTTTCTGCTGTGCTGACTACAATAGCCAGCAGTATAATCCAGCTTTTCATTCTTTAGAAAGGTTATATGATTTTGGCTGAAAGATTTAAAAAAGCAAATGTACATCTGCCCAAGTTTACCTTAAAAGGGGATGCAGGGTGGGGGAGGGAGGAAAAAAAGGAAATGTATTTTCACCATATCTATTGTTTTGTTTTGTTTTATTTATAGGTCTCTATATAGCATTAAGTACAGTCCTGGAGAATACTGACTCCCATTTCAAATAATAATTAAATGGGAATATCAGCCGTAGCATCATTATACATTTGAAACATTAACTCAGCTTTACACAATTTTAAAAAATTCTGTAATTCCCTGTGATTTGAAGCATCAGGTTCTGTTATTTTAGAGCATAGGTTCTGCATATTTTCTTATGCAGTATGACTTGTGGAAATAAGTGCCTCTGCAAAGGGAAATTTTGATGCAGGTAGATGGTGAGCAGCTGAAAGTCACAAAAGCTCTAGGGAGGTTTAGAGCTACCCTTGATGTCCTCAGGATCCAGCCAGCAAACAACAAAATGACAGCTCAGTGCATCCCATAGAGTTTCACACTGTTCTATTTAAACCATAGGTGCATTGACAAAGACGAGATTTCATGGATTTGACTGAACTTAAACGAAATTTCAAGATCATAATAAAAAGGCAACTTGGGCAAAAGTGATGGGGGGTTTTTGTTTGGTTGTTTTTCATTTGTTCGGTTTTTGGTTTTGTTTTGTTTGGTTTTTGTTGTTGTTGTTTTTTCCCCCAGCAATTACAGCATGGAATATACTGTTGCAGCAGCTCTATGCTGAAGAACTTCCAGTGACTTCCAACCAAAACTGTGAAACCCCAATGTCTGGCAAGTCTACAAGGAAGTATTCTAATAATAATGTTGTTGCTGTCCTCAGCCCAAATGAACAGTCAAAATTTCAAGTCTTGGGGGGTGCTTCAGGTAGGACCAATATTCTCTCATTCATATGCAAGCATTCATATAACATCCTGTTTCTCTGAGCTTACATAACATACAGGCATTCTCCTTATTCAGGAATCTCTTTGTAAACTCCTCTAGCCAGGACAGTGCCCAAAGAGGAGCTATTTGATGGCGTTTGACGCCTTTCAGAGCCATGCAGAAGCCTGTCTACAGCTTCCTCTTTCCTATTTCAAAGACTTACTCCTGAATGGCACCTTATGCATTTGGAGTCTGCAAGGAAACTGTTCTCTCTGCTCTCCAAGCTTTTATCAGTAATCTATCTATCTAACAGCTTCTTAAGGGAAAAATAATATAATTGAGCCAGTCTAACAGCTCATAACCAAGAAGAAGCAGAGGTATTAATCCCCACTTCTCCATCCACATTTCTCCCTGCATCTACTCGTAACTGCACAGTTGTACCTCTCATCTCCCAGGAGCTGGCTCTGGTGCCACAGGAGGTGAGCTAGGGCAATTCAACCCCCCAGTTCAGCACAAAGCAATCATCTTTTTATCTTTTTTTTTTTTTTCATTGGATTAGTCATCTACTGGGTTAATAAGTTGAATGACCTCAGAGAGGGTCAGAGCTGGAGCAGAGTGAGATGAGGGCGAAGATGTGAGGGATCAAGTAAGAGAGTTTTTTGGCAAAAACAAGTCTTTAGTCTGGTTCTCCCCCTTTGTGTAACTATGCTACTCAAAATCCAGCTTATATTTATCCTTTCATTAAAGTGTCCCTCCTATATAATGTCTTCTAATATAGGCCCACTGAAATACATTAATACTCAATTCTGGACACAACTGGTTTAAGTAAGTGTAAGAGCAATTCATGGGAGATTAGCCGGAGGAACAAAAATCAAATTGGGACAAAATTAATGCCCATTTTATTTGGAATTAATATTCATAAATGTCTAATGCACAGAAGCTTGGGCTATATGGGTTAAGTACTTATACAGGTAAAAGTGGTAGTCAGAGTGAGTAAATTTTACCTAATTGGCTTTTGAATCAGTTCTTTCATTAATGAGAACTTAATACTAGTATTTCTTTTGAAATACTATCTAGTATTGACTAAAAAAATTATGTCTTCTGTTTAATCTCTTCACCACCATTTCTCAGTCATACGAAACTATGCACACAAGTAATATGTAGAGAGAGACTAGTATGTTCTCGGTAAGTATAATTACACCCTGCTAGCAATATTTGATCTATATATTCTTTTAACTTAATTTATAGAGGAATAAATTAGTTTTGGTATATGTTCCTTCATCTTTTTGTTCTGTCTTCAGAAAAGTTCCCCATTTTGCAACATTTATTGGAAATGTGATTTATGATGCCTTTGCCAATGATATACAGAGAGACGTTTGCTCACCCACCAGCAAAATCCCGCTTTGTCTGCTGCTGCTGGTTAGCACTAAAGAAAGTTGAAAATAGATCAAATATTTGCTACTTCTGAGCTATATAAACATTTGCTGCCTTAGTCAAAGGACTCCAGAGGAGTGCAAAAGGAAGAAATGCTCTGTATTACACTGTTCAGATATGATGTACCCCATTGAAAATCCTGACAGTCCCTGTCCACTGACAGAAAACTCCATTCCACGTTGTCTAAGGGAGTGTTTCTTGCCTGAGGAATAGGCAATTTGGTCCCCGGACATGGACCTCTCTCCTGACAACATCAATATCATCGTCATCACTACCACCATCATCACATATATAGGGTCTTTGGTCTTACCTCATTCACTTTGTACTTGCAGTGTTCTTGGGCATCTTTAACGAGAGTATGAAAGCTTCATGTAAAGGACCGCAAGCTCCAAATATGTGCCTTGAGGACAAGCGCTTGTTTGGTCACTAAATTCTCAAAGGTCAGTGATTTAATTTTGAGAGCTGTTCAATAATTAAAGCAGAGGTTTAAACTGGACTCTTTCTATTTATTCCAATACTAAGCTGAAGTGCTCTGTACTTTGGCTTTTACCACTGTTACGTGAAAGACAATTGTTAAAATGGATTAATAAGGCTTTGATTTGGCTGTTTCATTACACAAATACATCACACAAATGTTAACCTTTGACAGCTTGGTTGGTTTGTAGGATGGAAGGCACATCTCGTACCAATATTGTGCTGCAAAAAACATGTAATAAAGTTAGTCTCTGTATCAAGCAATTTACAATGGAAATAGGACAAAAAGACTACACATAACAATGCTGTGAACATGGCACTACAAAAATTAGGTGATTGTGGAAAAGAAGTAACAAGGTTGAATTAAAGCAAATAAATTGAATGACAAAGAGAGCTTTTCCTATGTAATTCTGAGGCTACCCATCTAGCCATTCAAACAGGAGTCAAAGCTATTGTGCTACTAAATTTATTGGTAACTAAATTTGAAGAAGCCATAACTTAATACTTAACTGTGTCTTCTTGAAAGCACTGAAGCTGCTGCTGTTTAAGGACTAGTGGAAGTAAAGCAACTGAGCATATCATCAACTCCTTAAATGCTGATCATAAACAGTGAAGGATAAAACCAACAGTAACAGGAGTTAATGTATTATAGGAAGTGGCCTTAATTCCCCTCTGTTAGTGCAAGTGACTGAAAACACTGTGTCTGAGGGAATTCCCACGTGGCAAAGATATGACATGTCTGGTCTGCATATCAAATAACGTACCCTCAGCACAGCTGAGCAATTAATAGTTTTCACTAAGGTCTTCACCACCACCCTGTGGTAATAAGAAAATATTACAAGCATTATGGTGCCCTGGTTTGTATCTGGGACATTTTATCTACCGTGCTCTGAGGAAAAGGAAGGACAATATGCAGCAATTAGCTGCTCTCCTTGAATGAACTTCTGTGGCCAAATTAGCCTCGCTGCTGTGCTAATGAGAAGAGGAAATGAGAGCCATGACAAACAATCTTTTTCTCTTTACCTACTAGGCACTGTTGGAAATTTTCTAAGGTTGCTTTGCCTCGGCCTCCTCTCGCACTACAAAAGTTTGAGTCATTAAAAAATAGCCCACCCTGACAGCTTAGTGCTGTGCCCTCAGTGACCTGTCCTGCCATGCAGAAAACCTGGATTTACTGACAAACCTTCCTCACCGACGGGTGCTGGGAGAGCTGGGGGCTCTGAGGGGACAGCACTGGGGGCAGCAGGGGCTCCTGGGGACATGGCACCAGCACCAGCAGGACCCTTACACTGACCCAAAAGAGGCTGTGAATTTTACAATGACAACAGTCACGGTCTGTATATCCCAATCCTGAGGCGAGAATGACATAATTCATTAGTTACATCGACCTTGCTGGACTCTGCCGTTAGTCTGGATTGACACTTTTTTAGCAGATAACCATGAAAACTGCTGTAGGAATGGCGTTAAAGACAAACATTACCATAAGCTGCTGTCTAGTGTGCCTTGACTCATCGCAGAATAGTGCCTTGGAAATAATTACACAGCAGTAGAAGTTCATTTGCTCTTAAAAAACATTGCATCTGAATGGCAGGAGATGTAGGGGTTTTTAGATTGATTACTGTGCTCATTACATGTGTTAGGAGCAGTGGTGATCATGTGGCAGTGATGACCATGAGATGGATGGTTAATAAAAGAAGATATACCCAACCTCATTAGCAGAGCACCTTCTAGACACTTTTTCAGTCCTTCCCGAGTCAGTATCTCCTAAGTCTGGGTTATGTTCATAGGTAGAGGCCAAGGTTAACTGTGCCTAGCGAATCTGCCTACTGACAGTTCAGTGTATATACTGGGCCTTCTGCTTTATTTCGTATGTACCAGAAACGAGGAATTTCATGTGCCTGGTTCTGCCAGCAAAGTCCCTCAGGAGCACCTGAAGCTCCTCCTTCCCCCTGAAACAGTTTCAGGTTTCCAAAAATCACTAGGAGAAACAGTTGATAAATCCTACATCATCTTGCGTTTCTCTTCTTAGTGAAACTCAGTCCTTGAAGGGCAAGTGGTGCTCCTTGCTCTGCTAACCTCTGCCCCCTTAGATTTGCCCTTCTGAACTCTGCTGACACTAGACACCAGTGATGTTGACACCTCCCAACCTTCACTTGTCTGCCAAGTGGTTTGTCCTCATTGCTAGTGGCCCAGTCTGAATGCTTAAAACATTAAAATGGCTCGGGTAAAACCTTGCCCAGGTGTCGTGTGTCCCCCCCATCCTTGCCAAGATGCACAACAGAAATATAAGATGTAACATAAACAGAGGGAGGGTGTGATGGGTGTGGATCACTTGTCTGGTGCAACCTGCTGTAGGTGCCAGCAGAGACATTATCTGGGGATGCCATATGGACTTTGTAAAGGGTGTGTGGGTGTTTGTGTATGTATGCAAACATACACACATCTTTTTTTGAAACCAGAGCCTAAATACCTAATAGTGGCAGTAGGGGAGTTCTCAGCCCTAGGTAATCACCTGGACAACCAGAAGTCAGTTCTGACTGCAGTGAACTAAACCTAACACAAACCTATGATTAAAAAAACATGTGCTGACAGTTTATAGAGTTTTGGCACATCATTGTCACAATTACATGTTCTCTAGCTAGTTAGAATAACTGAGTTTTGAAAAATACTCAGAAACACACTAAGGTATTTGTGTGCTTTCCTTACAGGCTACAGGATGTGCAGTTTTCCATTGCTGACTTTTTCTTTTCTCCTTTGGTACTGTAACATAAAAAGGCCCAAATCCATGTCTCTGTTACTAAGCACAGATCATCATGTAGCCTCTAAAAAAAACCCAAACAAACACCAAAAAACCCAAAACGCAAAAAACTAAACCAAAAAAACCCAAGAAAAGCAGTGCTGTTTCTGCATGAAGGAAAAGCGCCACCTGACAGATGAGCTCTTGAAGAACTTAAAAGCTGATGGTATGGGACAATCTACTGCATTTAGCCTGACTGCCAAAGCATGAAACAAAATGCGCAGATGAGCTCACCATGGCCAGATGAATTGCAGGCTCCTTAGAAAGCCTATTGATCACAATTACTCCAGTGTTTGCTCAAGGTATGTTTTTCGGTCATCCGATCTGCCTCACTAAGTGCTCAGACTGTGCCTTTCACTTTGATATCGGAGCACTCGGCGCACATCCTGCTGCAGCGGCAGCGCTTGGGAGGCCTGGGAAACTCTCAGCTTTGAGGTGAAGCAAGAAATAGAGATAAGAGCTTGGACAAGGGAAGGAGGGGGAAAGGATTGGCAAATCCAGCTATTCTGCCAGCATTTGAACTTGCCAAAGTGTTTTTGCTGAAAAGATTTCAGCAAAGCATGTTATTTTGTTAAAGCTAATATGTCTCAGCAAAATATAATTTTTGACGCAGCCTTGAGCAGGAAGGAGACACGCACGCCTTTCAGGTGTGGTCCCCTGCTCTGTCAGAATAACGAGAAATTAAAAACTTCCCTGAATCAGAGCAGTAAATTGAATCTCAGGCAGCACTGCCCATTGCTCTAACAGGCCAGCAGATAAACCTGTTCACACATCTACAGAACACGCCTTTTGGGTGAACCCTTGCAAAAGGTTTTGCTTTTGTTCCAAAGAAAACAAAATTTAATCCTCCTTACCTAAACTACAGTACTTAAGTCACCATCCTCTGTGAGCAGGAGCTTTATTAATACAGAAGCTGTATTTGCATTTACTTCCAAGGGGCACCGTGGGAGCTGTCTGCCAGGACAAGGCAAAGCACGGGGATCGCAGATGCATATGGCTAAGACAGTAACAAGGATGGGTTTTGCCGAAATGATGAAGACTTCAATCCAGGAATCAGTTTTAGTAGTTGTTAAAATGAACTTGTGCTAGGAAGTACTGTAGCTGTTACTGGAAAACCAAGAGAGGAGCGTGTGACCTTTTTTTGCTTTAAAATAATAAAATGACGGTACATTTTTGCATCCCAGAGGATACTTTGTAGACAATTAAAAAAAAAATTCTAAAATTGCACAATAAAGTTTTATAAGACACAGCTGAGGAACTTCAGCTTCGTACATTATTTAATTCAAACATGTACAATAAGAGAAAAATAATGGGAATGTAAGTTTGTACTTATTTCTAGAAAATAGATTCATTTGACAAACAATGTTCCAAGAGCAAATAAACCTTGTAATGCAATTACTTCAGAAGAAATTCACATCAAGCTACCGCAGTTCTATACACTGTACTTCAGCCGTCAACAGCCAATTCATCTGCTCTGTAGCCAGGACACTTCATTTACAACACGTGTAACAGCACACAGATGGTAAGACGCACAAAGTAATGTACGTTAAGATAAAATGTTACAAAACACTTGTCAAAATAATATATATACGCAAGTCATACCTAGTATTTACAACAAATAGTTTTAAATTAGAAATCGTTCGGAAGGCATCTCCTACATACAAATGTCACACAAACAGAAAAAAAGCGGAAAGGCGGTCAAAGAAAGGTACTGTGTTAGTTATGGCTAAAGACCTTTGGCTCCAAAACTCTGTTATAATTATTTTCAAAAGACAACTAAAACCTGGACCATTTGAGTAGTCTGTCTTGGAACTCCGTTATTACACTGACCACTAAAACACAATGTGAAATTTAGCATGGCAAGAGCCACTTGTAAAACAATCTTATTATTTTAAACATCAAATGCTCCAAGTTAGATGCAATTATGGTTTGGCATTTTCCTAACTCAGTGGGAACACATTTGAGGACAATTACATTTTACTGCATCTCATGCATAAAGTCTGAGGTTATCTGCTCAGCAGGCCATCGGGAAGGCTCTGGCTGTGCTTTATCTGAACGAGGCACAAATGTGCTTAGTAGTTGCTCTAGAACTTTTTTTAGTAACTTAAAGCATGCAAAAGCGAGAGGAAAAGAACAGATGTTGCCGTCACACCTTTCTGATCATGCATCAGTTTTGTCATCAGGAGGATGAGGGCAAGAGTTGCTAGAATACAAACTTTTACCTTTTAGTTGCAACTCTTTTTGCCCACAGACTCTAAAGGCAGGCTGAACCCCAAGTAAATATTTGTCTTAATTGTTGGATAATGTAATTGTGCGTTTTCATTTAACTGTAAGTAGTTTAAAAGATTATGGTGTAGTCTAAGTTTGGCCTGTCTTGTTATATATTATCTTAATCTCTTGCAAGGTCAGATTGCAAAGAAAGACACAGAGAATGTTATAAAACAACCATGTCTATATGTAGGGTACTATATGTAAAACTGTCCTGAGTAATCTGCACCATGAAACATTTGCTTTTTATCTCTCTGAAATTCACTTCTTGAGAAAAAAAAGCCTGCTGCATCCCAAACCATATGCAAACATTTCTGTTCATTTTTAGGGCTAAGGCACCAGCACTATGTGGGAAGTGCCTTCATGGACACTGACATGTCAGAAGATACATCCCAAAACCTCCTTTTTTTTCCCAGCACTCCACAGAACTGAGCCCTGGAAGGAAGTACATTTTAGCAAAGACACATGTAAATAAGTGTGGATCTCATAATATCTTCAGGCCCAGCTGGGAAAGTTTCTGGGTGAGCACTGCAATCCAACTTCAGACATTTTTTTTGCATCTAGAACAAGTCTTTCAAAATGTGATTATGAAAAACATCATCTCCACTTCCACAGTATGTGCATCACTTTGGTTTGCAGGCCCGAATGTGGTAAGTACCCACAAAAATGGCTATGTAAGAAACACAAAAGGGTCACTCATTTAAGGGGAAGGGCATGCATCCATGCCTGCATTTGGAAGTCTGCTCCTTGTGTGTAAATTGAGCATTAGAATTATCTTTTTTAAAAAATCTGAACAGAAATGGCTTGTTTTTAACATCAAAAGAAAAATACAACCCAGCCAGCTTTTTTCACTAACTTTCCCGTGCATTTTCTTTAAGCTGAATCATTGAAAATGTCAGTGCGTATTCCCAGTTCTTAACTGTTTCAGGTCATCTTCCATCACTACGGGAAAGCACAAGCAATGAAGTTCACTATGCGGTGAACAATTCGGCTGAGCATCACCAGACTTTGTATTATTGCTGAGCTATATACACAAGGCATTTGAAATGTACAGTTGTCAAAAGATGTCATTTAAAATCAAAACCACAAACCTGGGCTTTGCACAAGTTGACACAAAGTTATCAAAGCCCCAAAATCTAGCAACTAGTGGGCTTCACAACACTGACGATGAACAAAAATACAGAGGTAACAATAGCAGTAGGAACAAATACATGTTTAAAATAAGGCTTTTTTACATTGTTGTTAAGACGCCTGGCCTCTAGCCCCGTGTTTGTTCTTCATATATTACACATTCATGACAAAGCTGATTGTGTCCATTGTCAGAGAATACCCTTGGATCTGTCCTTATCATCAGATAATGCCCCTAATCAGCAGCATAGAATAAAGTATTATAAAGACATTCATAGCAAATCAGTTCTGAAACAAATGGAGTCTTTTTGTCCTTCCATATTAACAGCAGTCTTGTCATCCTTAATGAGAGTTATCAAGCAGAAATGATCAGTGCTGCAAATATCAGGATCCTGTTTCTTCCTGGTGGCTTTTTAGAAGTTATTCTCCCAAAGCAACTTCATGCCATAGGCAAATCATAGCAATGCAAATCACATATTGCATATGCTGGCCAGAGCTGACCTTAATTGAGTCAGGTTCTTCCCCTTCCAGTACGGACTGACGAGTCTGAGACAAAAATCCATCTCCAGTACACACAATTTCTCTGTCCCTTCCAGTAAGTATTTCTCTTTGTGAAGAAATAATTGGTCAAAACTCATTGTCAATTGACTGGGTATAAGAAGCATGGATCCAGACTGCTTCAATATATTTACATTACCATTCATACATTTGCTAAGTCAAGCTATATGAATACAAAGTGTGAGAACTATGTAACATGGCCAGCAGCCAGCACGTACTGTCTCAACTCTGACTTTGTACATTCACATTATCTCTGTTAGAAAATAAAAAAATACTTTTTACAGAGAGAAATAAGCATATTGGAAATACAAAGAAGCATCTCCCAGGCAAAGAAGTGCGCAAAAAGTGATATAAAAGCTCTACACCGAGAAGCATACGTACATGCAGTATATTGCTGTGACTGAAAGTAATCAATCTGAGATGCCCTGGGCTCCTCGTGTTTCCACTGATGTGCAATAAATGCACATATCTTTACAGTCCATTTCACACTCTGTTCAAGTTTCTATATGACAGAATAAAATTTCCCTGTTCCAATCTGGAATATGGTAAGGCCTTACGGGACGTCCTCCTGCCATTTGGCAATTTAATAGAAAAAGACAGGAAGGATTAGGGTTCACTAAATTCTGCACCAGCTGGTTCATCACATGGGATGTCTCCACCTGATTTTAATGGGTGGTCTCTGCTCAGTGCTCCAAGAGGAAGGAGAAGACTCTCCTGAGATTCCGTGCTGATATACCCCTAAGGAAAAATTCCTCCCTATCCTCAATTTGGCCATCAATATAACGTTAAGAAAAATGAAATGTTACAATGACCTGCATGATTCCATCACTACTTCAACATACCTAAGAAACCGAGATCAAATGCTGCTGCTTCAGCGTAACAGCAATTTGTCTTTGTCAGAAGGCAGACTGCTCTTCATCAGCAATGCTGACATCTGGCAACATTAACTTCAGAGCGGTCTTGAGGAACTGCGTTTTTCTTCTAGACAAAGGTTGTATTTCTGGTTCAAGGGAACCCAAGGTTTTCCCTCCAAAACTGGAGATTCACTGAGCACAAATAAGCTTATCCGTGTGTCCAAGGTCCTTCTCTGGAGTAAGTCTCCCTCCACGTCGATGTCCTTCCCAGGTCCTTGGCCTCTCACTTTTTAAAGGGAGTGAGTTTGTTGAAGGTATGCCAGAAGAGGGATGGCTTCCGCTTAGGTTCTGCCAGGGCGAAAACCTGCTGCTGCGGGATGCTGGTAGGCACAGTGATGTGGCGCTGATGAATAGGATGCAGGCTTTGGTGTGGAGGAGGCACAGGACACCCGTTATAGCTTACACCTGCAAAAGAACAGTTTAAGAAAGCGTATGAGTCAGCCAGCAGAGCAACCAATACTGGGAAAATTTAAGCACAGGACCATGGGACAACTTCAAAGGTCAATAAAGCCAGTGTGAATTTTGCCATGATCTCGAATGGAAGCACTACTAAAGGTTACCTTTTCTGATGTTAGTCTTTTTAATTGCTGCATTGATTTGGCTTAAGAAGAGAATAAAATCAGTAAAAATAACATTACAGAATTACCAAAAATAAGCAGCAGTTTCACACAGCCTGGCTATATTGTTTGCACAAGTAAATTCTGGTATTTCAAAGGAATGACTTTACACAGCATTGTTATATGTATTTTAGTCAACTCTTAGAATAAGGCTGGGTAAAATATTGCTACTAACAAAAATGTTATTTCTTCAGTTTGGAAAATATTTTTCCAAGCTAATGTTCTCAGCCTTTGACCTTTGTGCATTCTGAACAGAATCTCCTGATCACGATTTTCAGCCACTCCCCTGAAAATCTGGACAGATTTTACAGGTATCTAGTGACTGATAAAGAGAAAATGCTTTAATAATATTAATCCCAGGGAGCAGAGGACTACCTAACATCAACTTCCTCATTCCTAAATGCAGATATAACGTGGTCCCACTTGCTCAATTTATTCTGTCAACACACTGGAGATTTACCCAAATTTGACTTTAAGACGGAAAAGGACAAAATCACAAGACATTTTCTGTGACAGAAAAGGAATAAAAAAATGCTCTTTCCAGAGAAACACGTTTTTGGTCCATCCTTCCTTCCTTCCAGTCTAGGACGGAAGGGAGCCATTTTGAGTGTGTTATCAAAAATACAGCAATACGTGGCTTGCAAAAAGAACTTTAGGATATTTTAAACAAAGCACAGAATTACTAAAGAAGAACCACCTGTCTGAGTAAAAGCAAAGGAAGGAATCAGTAACCCTCATTTCTAATTTAATCTCTGCATGCACTTTCTTCCATCCTTACATAAACGGCTTGCCTTACCTCTTGAGTTTCTTCTCTAGTAAAGAGAATACTGACTTGCCTGTCTGAAGGAGACTGGGGCACTGATTTAGTAGACGGTTTACAAAGGCATTGGAATTTGATATTAAAATACAGGTTAATGGAAATTATTTGAACTCCATGTAAACCATGAAAATTTTTTAAAAGATTGAAGAACTCAACCATAGCCACATTGTGCTATTTGCTAAATGAAGAACACCAGAACACAGTGAGAATGTAAAGCAATTCCGAACACCCACCTTTAATTTTTCCATGCCTCGATTTACGGGCATTCTGCATGGCTTGTTTCTTCTGGTTTTCTGAGATTTCCATTCCTATGTCAAAGTGTAAATTAGGGCACAGTTATAAAAATACTGTACCTAATACTTGATTACATTAAATTAGAACAAATAAGTAAACTATGAAACAATTTTTAGTAAATCTTCATAGTAATATCCCTGAAGTTTTTGGAAGCATGTTTTACTTTGTCATATAAATGTAAAAATAGTTTTTCACTGAGATAACAATAGGAACATTAATTTGACTGTAGATTACTGGGAAAAGCTGCTTTCCAGTTCCTGCAAATGGCAATCACTGTGGAACAAACCACACAGAAAGGTCTTTTTATAGACAAGTCCAGATAACAAGAGATTAAAAAAAAAGTGTAAATTAACACTTCTGAAAGCTACGAGTCAGCAAGTAATAGATCAGAAATGCAGAATCTGTTTCTTTTTTCACTTACTCTGAGCTAACTTGGGGTAACAAATTGAAGTCACTGGTATCGCAGTACTACAAATTTGGATAATCTTTCCCTCTACTCGGAGAAGACAACATCACATCATCTTCCAGACACCAAAGCAGGCTGTAATGTGGTTGGGGCTGCATCGGACTGGGGCTGGAGCCCTCACTCTGGTTTCTCATGTACTTGTTTGCATACTTGTATGACTTACCTGATGCTAGAGTATATGGTATTTATGCTATTTACTATCATGTGACAGGTGTATGACTGATCTGTGCTGAGTACAGAGATGCCAGGCATCTGCTGTGAAAGGTGACACCAGTGACTGGTGTCATCCGGAACCCAGGTACAGGCACTCCGGTTCCCTCTCCCTGCGTACAAGCCAGTTGAGATACGTGGATACGTTAAGTTTGCACAAGGAGACAACAGGGTGCACATGCTGTCACTCATTTCACTCATATGCACGTGAAGAGCACAGAAGTCGCAATTAAAAGTCAAAGCAAAGCATCTGGTTTGATTCCATTTTGCATCTTCCTGCACTTCTCTATACTTTTGAAATTCCCTTTACTATTTTAGTCTGAACTGATGAAGAAGTTATTGCAAATCAGCCTATTAGCTTACAATACAACAGCAGTTAGCCATAATTTTGGGGTATTTTATTCTGCAGGGTTTTTTTTTCCTGTATAGAAACAAGGAAACAGATTTAAAAAAATGAAAGCGATTTCATCAACAGAGATCAGACCACTTTCTTAGGGTGACTATTAGTGGTTTGGAGAAGGATTTTCTGGCTGTGGCCTTTTCTTCCCATATATTCATAAAAGCTAAGAAAAGCTAGATATGGTTTGGAAGACAGTGACTCGCACCAAAGTGTCTTTGAAATAGAAGTAAAATGCCATTTGCAGTTCTGAATTGGAAGGGTACATATTGGTTCTCTGAGTGGTTAGATTAGAGGCTTTGTGTGAAGTCCAGCAAGATAGCTTACAAAATCAACAAGACGATAAATTTAAACCTGAGGTTTACAATGCTGGTGCCTTTCCACTGGTTTTGGCTAAAGGTTCAATTATGCCAAAAAAAGAAATTTTAGAAAAGAAGCAAGTCTTCTGGGTAATGGAGAAAACATTCAAGCCACTGTGACTCGCAAGACCAGATGGATATTAGCTATTGCAACTCAACTATCTTCCCTCTGGTTCATGACACCTGTGACAAAACAGGTACATCAAAATAATGAGTTGTGACATTTGAAAAGCAAGTTTCCAGAAGGCTCGCTCTTATCTGGGCAGAAAAGACTGTGCCTATGTGCCATTATCAAGAATACAGTTTCTCGTTAAACTTTATTTTCTTCGCTATATTGCACAGTGCCTGAAGAGCAGCAAGCACGACGGACCCTCCCTTGCAATCCTTGCGCTCAGCACCACGGGAATTGGTGACCCATCCCTAAATAAGGGTTAGTGTTATTACAACAAATCTCATTACCCTTTTGAATATCGTATGTTGATTTTCATGAGGTCCCCATAAAAGAAATAATGACATTTAGGGCTGTAGCTGCTACACCTTTGCAGCTTCCTCTGCCTGCACAAGACAGACCTGCTGCTGCCCAGGGCAAGCACTAGTGTGAGCCTCAGAAGCATCCTGACGTACAGCATTGAGCCCACTCAACACAGTCTCCCGGTGCTCCATAAAGCAACCACTGCAGGAGGAGGTGTAGATACAGATTTGAAGAGCTCAAGAGTGCTCCTCAGAAAGGCTGGGAATGGAAAATGTTCACATTTTATCTTCCTTTGCTCAGGCCTGCTCACAAAAGTGAAGGAGCTGTGATTTATTCCGTATCATCCTTCCATTTGACTCTACTACTGTTCTCATTGTATGCTGGAGTGGAGGCTTTCTGTAACTTTGCTGTAAGAGGGATTGTTTGGACACTCATCATCAGATCCTCTGCATTGCTTAATTACCTTCTGATCACCTTCACACTTTTGCAATATCCACTTTATTTTAGAGTTCTGTTTAGGTAAATTAGGAAAGGCAGCCACCACCCATCCCCATGAGCACAAGGGGACTGAACAAGCTCTACACAGAGAACTCATGAAAGCCATCAGTGTTGTGCCCACGGTGTCACAACGTTACACCGTGGTGTTCAGCAGGGGAGAAGAGTTGGTTTTGAAAAGTTGGGAAAGTTTGAGGAAAGTTTAGCTGTGGCTGCTTCGTTGTTTACTCGAGAAGACTGGGGTTAATTGCAACAGTTGGTGCAACAGGGAAGAGTTAAAACTGATTTTAGAGTATGAATTGGTAAACTTGGAATTATTTTCTTCAGTTTATGGACTATCTACAATACATATGGAGGAGGCCTTATTTTTGTCATATTTACAACGGTATGAAACAAGAGAAAGCCACTAAGATCAAAAGGTTTACATTTGTAAACTAAGGGTTATTCCTGTCTTCCTATTCTTCTGACCAGGTGTTTCAAGCAAGTATGGAATATGAGATTTGGCATCTTGTTTAAATTTTAATAATGTCTTGAGTTATATCATCCACTTCACTGCCTTTCCAATTTTAACCTGCTGTCATCCAAAGCCTAAGCGTGATGAGTGTTATAAAAAGGAGAAATTGCCACGTAGTCAACACATACAAATGCACTAATATTTCCATTACTTCTTTAGGAAGACTTAAAAAGAGTTTTATTTTTCTTATTAGTGTTGCTGTCTTCTCTGTGTATGTTTTGCTAATGAAATTTTGCTGGAGCTTTTGTCACCGATCTTAAAAGCAAGCAAGAAACTATGCAAAAAAGAAATTAAAATAACAATCCTAAATGTACATTCACACAGAAGACGCTGTCCTTAGAGCATCCCACAGGCCGTGGGTCTAACGTTGATCCTAGGATTTGATACCTTTTTCCCTGCTCACTCAAGGTTAGGCTTCATTTGTCTGTAAACTGCCCAGAGGTGCTATTGTTGGGTTTGTCAACAAACCATTGTTGGGTCAATGATACCATGAAACTGCACGGGTCTCCTCGACACAGGAGGTGCCATTATATGACATGGACAGTATAAATCTACAAGTAGAATCATAGAATCATGGAATAGAATAGAATCATAGAATCGTTTACTGCTTGGCTTTATAATAAAGTGTCCTTTATGAACAGATGTTTTTGGGACAATGATTCATACGGAAGTGCTAGGATTTTGGATGGATTTTTATTATTGATTGGTCTCTATGAATTGCATCTTGTCATATCTCACATCTCATTCTGCTCTGCAATGCACCAGAATCATACAGGTTACGCTGTGACACGGGTGTCATAGCTAACTGCCCCCAACGACAGGGCAAACACACCCGGACAGGCTTCACTTACACAGCTATAGGTCATGTCAGGTCTCTCAGAAGGCAGAGTGCACATCTGCAGAAAGCATAAGGAAGTGTAAAAGCAAGAACATTCCCCTTTGTTTCTACACCTTTTAGAGAGGAAATCCTTCCACTCACCCATTTCCTTGTCTTCCCGAACTCTTCTCCTTTCACTTTCGCATGCCTCCATCCATCTCTTTTTATCCTCTTGTTTTTTTGCACAGAACAAATGAATCTCTTCTGTTGCTCTGTTTATTATCTTAAAAGCATTCTTGACATTAATGTTAAAGTCTTTGTCTCTGCCATCTTCAGTGTCCACAATTTCCATCTCATCCATGTCAATACGATCCTTATAATACAAGATGTCCCTTCTCAGTAAGTCCTTCTTACAGAACACAAGCTGATGGTCAAAAAGGAAGAAAGTCCTCTGCTGGCTTTTGCCTTGCTTTGATATTTTGGTCAGTTCTCCTGAGTGGATCAGTTCTGAGCTTCTGGCTAACACATCTGGTCCCTAAGAGGAGATACATATACATGTAGTAAGTAAATCGTATTTTAAGATCTTACTGTGTGCCTAACCAGTCTCATTTTATAATCAAGTCTTAAGTTCATTCACTTTTATCGTATTTTTATTATTAGATTTGAAAACATCATAGAATCATAGAATCATTTAGGTTGGAAAAGACCCTTGGGACCATCGAGTCCAACCATCAACGCCACTCAACAAAGTTCTCCCTTACACCATATCCCTTAACACCACATCTAAATGAGTCTTAAACGCATCCAGGGATGGTGACTCCACCACCTCCCTGGGCAACCTATTCCACTCTTTCCATGAAGAATGTAGATAATCTCATACAGGTAAGCTCAATGAATGTGTTTCTGCTTTACTTTACTTCTTTATAAATCAGGAGGAAAATCATTAAAGTCAACGAAGCAGGTTCAAGTTCTGACAGAACTACCAAAAACCCAAAGGAGATTTTATAGGTCTAGCATTTTAAAAAAAAATCCATTTTGTCATCTCAATCCAGTGTCATCTCAAAGATAAGTGCCCATGTTAATACATGCTGCTCTTCCTGATTTATAAACAAGGTAATCAGTAACAGAATCACTGTAAATAAAGCAACTGGACTTTTAACTGAGCAATGACCACTTGAAAAGTAGACACCATAAACTACCTACTATGCAGAAAGACATATCCTGGAGAGGACATGAAGTACTGTACACAGTACCTTTGGTCAGGAAAGGGACAGGCTGACACTTACCTCCCAGTCTACGATAGAGACTTGCCAACGTGCAATCTTGTCTATGCTTTCTAGTCTTCGTTTTCGCTCATTGATCAGGCACGCTACGTTCTTCATAGCCTCATATGCAGCTTTTATGTTGTTATAATCGCTGGGAAATGCAGGCAGATTTCAAAGATCACTTAGGCAATGGATATGATGCAATCACAAACTGTGTCACAGTGCTTTAAGTATTAGCCCACATTACCCATTGATCCCTCTACTCGGGGTACTTAAATAAGAGAAACCTGATTCTCAGCTACCCTGAACTTCACATAGTAGTCTGTACAATTCGGTGCTGCTGTATTACTATGCTTCGTCCAGGAGCAAATTATTAAACTGGTGGAAGGAGGCAGAGGAGGTAGACTAATGAACTGCAATACTGGCTCTACTGAAAACAACAGTAGAACTCCCATTGTCCTCAGTGATACATACATTTCACCAAAGGAATTTATTTTTAAGCAAGATTTTAGTGGGATTTTATTGGGAAGGGCATTCCTTTAATCATGTTTAACAACTGTATTCTCTCCTTCTTGTTCCCAACAGCTGGGTCAATGAATGCAAATGGAGAACGCTATGTGGCCAGAAAAAGTACCAAAAGCAACCTCAAACAGGGTGAGTGAGGGATGCAAGAACATGGGCACCGAAGAGAGGAATGAAAGGAGACAATGCTGACAAAGTGGCCAGTTTTCATGGAACAAGTGTGTAAGAGCCAGGGCAGTCCCCTTCCCCTGCCTGCACCAGGTCAAATGCAAGCCTCCTGTCCTTCCATTGCTCTGCTCCCCTCCTTCTTTCCCTGAGCTCCCCACGTGCTTATGAATGCCCCCAACTTGTAAGCAGGTTTTCGTTCCCCTTTGAATAGCATCCATCACTCCTTCACCTTTCTCAAATGGATCTCTGAGAAGAGAGAAGGAAAGAGATGCATTTCTTCCATTAGAGTCCCAACAGAGCAGTTGCCTTCCTCCTTTATCAGAACGCCTCTTGCAGAAAAGGGAGCCAGAGGTAGAAAAGAGTATGAGCCAGAAATAAATCCTGCCAAGGGGTCAGCCTCGCCGTCCTTTTTATCTGCTCCTGTCTCAGTTCCTGTTTTCATCAGCTGCTGCTGATGGATGCGTTACTGCATGTTACTCTTCTCTCTCTATTTATACCTATGGAAACTCTTCCTGTTGCACTGTATACAAAAAGTGAGATTAACACTAACAGGATTCTACTAAGGTCAGGGAGATGCCCCACAGGGTGACTGCATGATATCCACACTGCTACTTTTGCCCTTCCTTATCTCAGTCCCTTCTTTCTCTGTTGGTGTGTACGTTATTCTACATTTGCTGCATAACCTGTGGCCTTCACAGCAGGCTGTACACATCGGATTGTCAAACTTTTTACGAAAACAAAACAAAAAGCTACCAAAAAAACCCCAGTTGGCTGGAGCTTTACCAAGGCTCCATGTGGGTGTTGGCCTGCCTGTCTGTGAGCATCTCTGTGCACTGGGCGCCCACCCGTGCCACAGAAGAGGAAAACAGGTCCTATGCGTACTTGCCACAGCAAGGTGGCAAGACCTTGCTGTCACTTCATCTGCAGGTTTAATAGCTCACAGAATAATCTTCCTAAAATTAGTAAAATTAGAGATACCCATGTTAGTAATTGTTATTGCAGGACTTTCCAGGTAGCCACGGAACTGAATGGAGGCATTTCACACCTGAATGTCAGTACTTCACATCCCCTATATTTTGTCCCCTGCAAAAATCCCGTGGTCTCCACGGGGAGTTTTCTCAAGGTCAAAGAAGTGCAGACTTTGCACAAGGAAGCGTTGCCTCAGGCTGCATTTGAACTTTAAGCACAGGGGTCACAATGGAACATTTTTCTTGCAGTTGTACAAGGCAAAAAGGCAGACATTTAAAGATAAAATCTTAATTTAGTCAAAGATTTAGTCAGCTCAGGGGTATACTTGAAAGGCTAATAACCCGCAACTTCAATTGTTATTTATCCCATCTGAAAATCTAGTATCTGGACTTTATTGCAAACAAAGGCAATGTTTATTACTAGTAAGTTTCTGAAAAACATTACCTCCAAACTTGCTCAGATTGTGTTTTTTATTAAAGTCTTCTTTACTTTTTCTTGTGTCCATAACATTTATGCAGCTTCCCCCTTTCTTCTGTGGATTTCCTTCTCCTTCATTTCTTTGACACATTGGCTTTTTTTCACTATGATTTACACATCCCTCCCACAACCTATTTCAGCACCTTCTTCCTTTCCTTCTCCCTCTTTCACTTATTCCTCATTCTGTCTTGCATCCCGTCGGTCCCCTGTGCTGCATTTTCAGATACTGTTTTGGTTAATATTTGTGATGGTTCCAAGATGCCCATCTAGTAAGGAGCTCCTGCCTATAGTGGTCAATGGGAGTTTTGTTCCTGTTCTCAAAAGCCTCAGTGTTGTGTCACCCAGAAAGCTTGAGTAATTAGGTGTTATAACTATTATAAGATTTGGGTTTTTCATGCTCTCACCTGTGCTCCTGAGTGGTGTATTTGAGCAATTCTGCAAGCTGCAGAGGGTACTTGCAGATTTTCTGAACGGGCGTGAGAAGAAAACCATCAATGGCAATGTCAATCATCTGCTGAAGCAAGCGACAGGCCTCAAAGAAGTGACGGTATTTGCCCTGTTTCATCAGTTTCGAAAGTTCAATGCAGGCACTGGGATGATTGTTACAGTACTCTGAATAAATAGCAAAGCCTTCTTGCTATTAACAAAAAAAGAAAAAAGTCAAAGCTTTAACTAAAGTATTTGCCTATAAAGCAGGAAAGATATTTGTGTAACATCTGTTATATCTCATTAGATTAATTAATCCATTTCCTATATTGTTTCCTGGCTGATCAGCCTTGAAACTATGCAGAAATCTACTTTGTAACTGTCAAAACTATGTACCTGCTTTGTAAGAACACAGAAACAGAGACCTCCATTGAGTCAGGATAATCTAACCCACTTTAGAGTACTTTTCTTTGTGGAAGACAGCTATAGGCTTAGCAAGTGTCTATCATGAACTCACAGCCTCTTTCCCCACCACCTTCTTTCCTTATTTTCTTTAGGAAGTTTTTGCATGCCCAATATGAGGTCACTGCAAATAGTCCAGCTCATCTGTGATCGTTACAGTTCTGAAAGGGAAACTTAAAAATGTGTACAAAGTTACATGCTTGCTAAAGATAAGGAGAAATCTAAACCATTAAATAACTCTTTAATTGTAAAATATTTTACATGCTAAAATGCTATCTATACATAGTGGAGTATCTGATAAGCACTTGTTACTAAAATCCCCTTCTAACATGGTAACTTAGCATTTTCTTATCATATTTTGTTAATTTCATAAATAAAATCGACTTCTGCAACGTACGTGTTGAAGAAAACATGACCCTATTTCACTTAGATGAGGTTCTTCTTTGTTGTACTGTTTCTCAAGATCCTTCAGAAACTTCCTTTGGAACTTGTAAATATCTTCAATATTTCCAAAAATGGTGCTTAACTGAGCTGCGGTGAACATTCCTGTATGTTTGCGACACTGCCGAATATAACCCTGGAAACGAAATTTAAAAAAAACCTCTTTAGTTTGAAGATGTGAAAACAGGTTCTACCCCGAACAAGCCCCTTTGAGCTGGCCAAACCCCTGTGGATCCATGGGCAGGTGAGCGGTTCCACAGCCACACACATGGCCGCGCAATTTCAGATTTGCATCCGAAATGTTTACACATTGATTCTGGCAGTCCAACTTCTGTCTCACAGTACCGTAAATGATTCAGGGAACCAGAAACCCGCAGACTGTGTAAAACCCACGATGCTACTTTAGCTGCCGTGCATTTGCATAGCAATTTCTCTGTGCCACAACAGTTCTCCAATGGATCAGAACAAACCCTAAAACAATTAATATAAAGACAATTTCTGCCAGGGCTTAAGTACTGGTTCCTTAACCAGTAGTTAAGTAGGGCAGAGTCTAAGCCAGAGAAACAAATGAAGAACATATTATAATGCATTCAGAATGCCGCTGTTTGGTAAAATCCATATGGTATCGGCAGGAGGTAACAGTATTGGCAAGACCACACATACAAGCACTTTTCCAGTTTTTGTCTCTTTACTTGTAAGAACATCACAGGGGGCCAGTTCACTTTATTCGTATCCAATGTTAAGCAGACACACAACGGAGTCCTCCAGTTTTAAAATGCCCTCAGAGCAAATTCTGCTCTGCCATCAGTAACCGACATGAGATCTCATCAGCATTCGCGTAACTAAGCAAAGGTGCGATCGGGGGCCTCTTAGGGCCGAAACACGCAGCAGCAGCCGCTGCCACGCACAGCCACACATCCTCAGGTGCCTGTCCCACACAGCCGAGCGTGGCGAGGAGGACACAGCGCAGGGGCTGAGCACCCAGGAACAGCTGCTGTGCTCATGCTCTCCTACCAGTTACGGCGCCGGGGTACAGAGGAGCGCGAAGGTTAACTGGTGGGACAGGGCTTATCTGCCAGGCTCCTCCAGTTGGCTGCTTTCGGGCAGGCTTCCCCCAAATCGCTTTGGGAGCAGACAGCTGTAAAAAGCCTTGCGATTGCTCCGGTGAGGTTTACCAGGAAGCAACCCTGAATATTGCTGGCACTGACATGAATATTCCTGTCTCCTCCGCAGCCATCTGCTCTGAGAGCTGTGCAGCGGCTACGCTGCAAGCCAGCTACCACATTTACTACTGTTAGGAGGACAAGGAAAACTAATCCCTGCGTGCGGCTCTTGTAATGTGGATTGCAGACACTTCTTGAATGTAAACTGTTTTTCTGAGTATACTCCAGCTTCGTGATCCTGACTGCACCAGTCCTAGTGATTCATTCTGGTGCGGAGCTTGCAAATTTGGATTACTATCTGCAGTAGCTTTTCTGGCTTAGTCTTACTTGAGTGTATTTTCAGCCTTATGTCCTGCTTGCACCACCCTACAGGGGCGCTCTGAGGAAAGCAGACCATCTCTACCCCACATGTTGAACACGGAGTATCACTTCTCTGCTTGGAAAATGTGTGTCTGCACTCTTGAACTAAACTCAGAGGCCTGTCAGATCTAAGAGAGGTACAGAATACATTTATTAGAGAAAATTAGTTATTAATATCAGTCTAAGAATTAATAGGCCAGTAAAATATGAAAGTCATGTCCTAGAACTTGGCTAACTGTGGCAGCGACACAGCTGCGTGTACAAATTCCTCCCTGATCTTTTAGGCACACAGTCAAGCTTACTAGCTTAAGTGAATAGTGAATCTAAATGACAAAACCTACATTTAATGTTTTAAAATTAGCTAATTAGCAACCAGTTCTTATCTTTTGGTTTTCCCTTTTTTCTTTCTTCAAAATGCATAAAAAAGGCCTGATCTAACAAACAAACAAAACCCAACCGAAACCCACTGCTGTCTTGTCTACTTTATTGTCCATGAAAGAATCTAACGAGTGGCAGACTAAAGGATGACAAAATGACAAATACAGAGAGAGACCTAGCAAACTAAGGGTACAAAGAATATTTTGGTAGGTTGCTTAGCACCCTTCCAGATGCTAACCACAAACACAAGTCAAATACAGGTCAAATGCGTCACAGTCCATGTCCAAAGAGGGAAACTTCAGTGAAAATATTAAGAAGCTTCTTGTCCAAGTGTGAGCCTCCAACAAAATTTGAATAAAAAGCAGAGGAAGCCCCACATTTTATGGTTTAAACAAGCAAGGTAGTTCTAAAACACCTTTGAAGACTTCTTCTAAGCACCCAGCAAAAATCTCTTCGTTGGAGAAAACAAAAAAAAATCTCACACAGCAAACATTCTTTTTGCAAGTTACTTTGAAAAAGTTTTGTCCCTGAACTGTAATTATTTTATTAAAGTTACTGCAAGTTTTCTATCTAAACCAAGTGGTAAAAAGTTACAAATAAACTGGAATTCCTTCTCTCATTATTATGGAAATAGCGGTCAGATAAACAAAGCACTATTTCCATGTCAAAAGTGGACTGTTGTTTTTTTTTTAAAAAAAAGGAAGTGGTGCCTTGTGGCAGTCAGAGAAGAAAACCGTAAGAGGACACAAGTCGGGTCTGACTGACAGCCTCAGATGTGCAATGGGGAATATTTTGATACGAGAAACCAACCCAGTTTTCAACTTATATGGGATGTTTTGTTCACATTAGGTCAGCAGAACGCCCTCAGGTTAAAGCATGTACCTCACAGATGTCCTTGAGGTGCTTGATATAGACTCGTTCTGTGTTCATAATTTCCTGTATAACGTTGGTTCTCATCTGATCCTTGTTTTCAGCTATTTTCTGACGATGCTTGCTAATATCTGCATCTTGTTCTTCATCCTGGATACTACTACAATTCTCTGGCACTTCTTCCTGATTAACTCGCAGCTGCAGCCAGAAAAAACAAAGCAAACTAGAGTAAAGCAGCGAACTTTTACAAAATGTGATAAAACTGTTACCAACTTCTTACAATTAAGAGAGGACTCGCTACAGAAATGTTCCCATTCTTACCTTATAGAGAGGGTGCCACAAAAAGATTTATCTCATTGTACCCACTGCATATTCAAATAAAGTGTTGAGATTTCTGGCTGGTTAAATACACGGCTTTCTACTCACAGGATTGGAAAGATACCATATTGTGTCCCCTGTGTATTTTTTAGACTTAAGGTTATTTCTGACCCTTACTAATAGTTTATGTGCTATTTTGGCCAAGCCAGCATGTGGGTAAAAATTACAAAAGCAGACGCCTCAAACACTTCTAAATAGTTTCCCTCTGCCCCGGTTCCCCACCTCTACGATATGGATAACAGCACCTCCTTTTTCAACTTTTGTCTGGTTGCCCATGTTGGCTGGAGATCTAGGAAGGGCAAAGGCAGGAACCATCTCTTGCACTTTGTGTAGTACTTCATACAGCGTGGCCCAAGCTTCATTACAGGCTTTCAAAAAGTTCTTTAAATTAATTTCTGAAACATAGCTTAATTTTATACCATTCAAGAGTCATACTGTCATTAATCTGGCTGAGTTCTAACTGGGGAGTTCAGACTGTGAACCAATTCCTACACGGTGTCGTGATAATAAATTAAGCCCTATTTTACCAAGAAATCCCTGCAGCTTTCCCCGCTGCCTCATGAGAACTGCTGTGTCCTCTCCGCGTACGCTGGTTGCTCCTGGTTGAGCTTTCTGCTACCCTCATTTCTGCTTGAGAAATTCCCCTGGTTACCAAAGGACCACACAAAGGAAGAAGCCAGCGTAAAAGGTGTCGGAGGAGCTAAGGGATCCTGGGGTGTGATTCTCTATTGCTTTTTTCCTTGTGAAGTCATTAGCAGCTACACTGCTGATGTTCAGAAGCAAAGATGCTGAGGATCAGGCCCTTCACTTAAATGTAATGCCATGACCATTGCTGTTGTACTCTGCTAGGAATCTCGCGTGACAATGGTGCCAAAGCAAGAGAGTTACTCACCCTGACGAAGCTAGCTGGAAACCAGGCTTCCTTGTCCTCATTTCTTCCCCACCACCAGTCTTTGTTGGAAGCTTCTAGAACTCTAATGACATCTCCAGCTTTGAAGCCCAGCTCTTGATCATCCATAGTCACATGGTCCCAGAGAGCCTCTGCATAGACAATGCTGCCATCGCTTATCAGCTGAGATGGGAAGAAAAGGAGGTTGTGAAGGACAAAAGATAAACAACGAGCTGTTTATAAATTACTAAAAGACCAAACAAAATACCTCACTAGAGCGCCCATGATTACTCCTGTTACAGGATAAAGCTAAAATTATGGATTTTTCAGAAATCTCTGCATCTGTTTATTAGTGAGAACAATTAGAGTCCTACTCCGGAGCAGTCACACAGGCTAACGAGTCACACTCCCGGTGAAGTGCCAGTCACTGTGCTCTGCCCTTGGCATCTGCTCCTGGGCCCTGCCAGAGACAGGACACCGCGGCTGCTGGATTCTTCGCTATGCTGGCTACTGCCGTTGCACTTTTTAGTAATATGAAACCTCAGACCTGTGTAAAACACACACGCCCACCCCCATCGTTACAGCGATGCGAAGCCCAGGACATTACCTCATTAATTGCTAGCTGTTCCCCTCCAGGCTGCAGGTACCTGGGAGTGGCTTGGCACAGCTCCTCGTAACTGTAGTCTTCCTCGCTGCCATTGTCGTCCACTAAGGCCGAAGACTCGGTCCCACCATCTGCAGCAACTAAAACAAAGGTGCAACAGCTGTTTGCTGCATCATTGTTATGATTCCCCAAAAATAACAGTGCAAGAGGAATCGCTGAGAAGTTGCCTTTGTTGTCGCGAATATAACAATAACAGCAGAAGTGGAGGGCAGCAGAGCTCTCAGGAAAAGAGCTCTTCCGCCATTAAATGCTTTTTTACTCTTCTTCGGAATCTTCTCATTTAGCAGCTGATGAAACTGAGAATTCTCCTGTTTGTGTGTGAAAAATAGAACTACAACCATTCTTTCTTTCTTTATTTATTTACCCAGAGGAAACCTCAGATGACCTGGCTCAGAAGGGAAGTCCCAATGCCATTTCCCACATGGCAGATGAGGGAGCTCCAACAAGCTGTCAGCCCCAGGCTGGGTGCCATCACATCGTCACATCCCCTAGGGGGACATAATGACCAGACACCTCCGTGCCCATCCACCCGAGAGGGGCGGGCAGCTCACGCCGCAGCCCTGGCTCTCAGCCGGCTGCCTCCACCTCTCCCACGTTCTGGGGGTCCTCTGGCAGCAGTGGGGTACCTATGGGGTGGCCTGAGGGGACATGGTGTAACTGCCTGAGAAAAAAAAAAAAACTTGTTCTAATTGCCCCAAATCACAAAAAAATTCTTGGCTTGATAAGTGTACATTTTCTGACCAAAGAAGCAGCTTTGTAGAGAAATAGAAGCCAGAACTAAGATGGGCTTCATCTTATTACACAGCCACATAAACCAAGGGACACATCATTTCAGTGGCTGTGCCTGTGCACACGTACATGTGCAGTTACTGTATAAAACTGTAAAACCCATGTGGGGCTGCATTGCTGGGTGGTAGATCCTTTTGGCGATCATCTCCATGCTGGCAGATGAAGAGGACTGGGGACTGATGGGACCAAGTAATACTGAGCGACCCACGTCCACACTGCTCAGTGCCAGACCCTTTCGGAGTAAGTTTGCCTTTGAAAGCCAGCTGTGATGTTCAAACGGATCAGGGCATGAGCTAGTAATCATGAAGCGTTCATGACCAGTGGCCCAGTGCTTGAGTGCATTAATTTATCCCTAAAGATTTATTCCTATGGCAGGCCCAAGCTGTGAATAACTACAGAGTCTGAAGATAATACAGCGCTCAAAAATCCGACAAAATATAAAAAATAAAATTCAGAATGTGCTGCTAGAACTGATCTCCTTTCATAATGGTTACTGTGTCCCAGATAAATTGCCGCGCAGCCTGCCGAGCATCTCTCTCACTCCTGAGTGCCTGGGAAGGGACCTTTTTAAGCGGAGTTATTGAACCTGCCAATTCCACCAGGCAGCAGGGCCCTGCCCCTGCCCCTTCCCTGCCCTGCGTCGAGCCTGGGCACCGCCTGCCTGCTGAGCTCTGGGCTCCGGCTGGGTGAGAGCCACAAAGAGATGACTCCTGGCTTTACTCCGCACACCTACGCAACTGACGGGCACGCCGCTGCCTATCTGTCATTCACCATGTAGGGAGAAACACTTCAACCCCCTCCTTATGGGCGCTCACACCACCACTAGCATCTTTGGTCGTTTGGGTATTAATTTGCAAAGGAGATCAAAGCTGATTACTGCACAGATGCACTGAAAAGCTAGGAAGATTTTTCTTTCCTTTAAAAGTAGAAAAATATTGCATAGTCTTGATGTAACAGAACATGGCTATTCAACCGTCCTCTTCTACTCCCCAGCATTTTAAATATACACTCGCATTAATGGTATAATCTGCCTAACCAGGGAGGATGCAGAATCCCTATTTAAAAAAACAAGATTTTTTTTTCCCCACAGACTCATAAACCTGAGTACTCATAAAATTCTAAAACACATCTTGTGAAACTTACTGAAACTGCTTTATTAAAAAAAAAACCTGCAAATAAATAATTCATTAAATCAATTCTCGTTTTATAAAGCAATACCAAAAAATATTAATCCCAGTGATCCTTTATACGTCTCCACTGTACTATCAGTACTGCCTGTCGGTTTGCTCCAGTAACAACGCCACATCAAAATAACCTAATTCATTTGGCTCCAGATGAAAAATGACTGCAATTTTGGGACCGATAACTGTTCATTATTCTGTACCAAATCAACAAGCTTACATTGTCTTGATAGTTACTCAAACAAAAATCAGTCGCTTGCATTCGGCATCTATTCTTCTGCTGTTTACAGACAGAAATATCAGAGGTTGGAGGGGGGGAAGTCTTTTGCTCCAACGGGATGCAAAAACTTAAAAGACAGCCTGGGAGTGATTCCGATCTCCTAGCAGCTTTGTCACCCGTGTAAGGCTTGCAGGCTCCCGTGGATGACACAATATAAGCGTGATCAGAATCAGGCTCCCTGACAGCCACAGCCTACCCGTTCAATCTAAAAACACTGTAAAAAATAGCGAGAAAGAGAGAGCATATTCTACTCACATGTACCCATCTGAAGGCTCTCCAGACTCCAAAACCGTGCCATTCCCCCCCTGGCTACCATGCTGCCGTCAGGCTCGACCCCAGGGCAAGGGCTGGACCTCTAACAGGTGATGCTCGGTCCCAAAGGGCTGGCGGAGGATCACAAAAGGCTCTGAGCTACCCACAGCGCGGAGAAACAGCCTGTTGGCTGCTTTCGGCTTGCCGGCTGTGCCTCCGAGGCCGAGCCCGGCTGGGAACTGCCAGCGGCGCGCTCAGCTCCCGGCTCGCTGACATCATGGGGTGCCCTTAGGGAGGAAGTTCCAGAAAAGAAACAAAAACCGGGCTGCCTGGCCCCGGCCGCGCAGTGCCCACAGCCGCCTGCGCCGGCCAGACCGCTCCCAGGGTGCCCGAGCGCCTCAGCGCAGCGAGCCAAGGAGTACATTTGTTTTTCATTAAAGCAGCTTAATGCAATTTCAATCTATATTCAAATGACTGCAATTCAAAGGGATAGACTACTTGGATGGGAGCTGGGAGTTCCTTGTATTACAACACTGTTCGGAGTATCGGTCTAGCTTTGGAATATTATACCGGTTAAAATTCCAGTAGAAGGTATTTTTTGCGTGGCTATTAAAACTTCTCTTGTTTCACAGGCAAATGCTGTTCATTATGCAGGGCACAGGCAGCTGAAGCGTTAAGGCTGCGGCAGGCTGCTCCCAGGAAAAGAGAGGAGGACAGAGACATTTTCTCAAACTGCAAACTTGATTCAGCTGCTCCAGAAAACAGGGAACGAGGCAGGAAAGCACCCAAACAGCCCAACTTTCACCGGGAATGACCCAGCCAGAGCACAGCCTCATTCATTCACCGTGGGCCAGCATTCACCACCCTTACATCCGCGTTGTTGTACAGTGAAGCCGGATCGGTTCACGCACTGGAAGCAAAGGCAGGAGCTGCTCCCATCAGCAGAGCGCAAACCCTGCTGCATCCTGCACTTGTACACAGCCCAGCATTTACGGTTGGGAAAGCTCCATCATCTTTACGGCTCGTTCTTTACCCACAGACTGCGTTGCTCTGAGCAGCAACGTTGCAAACTGAGCTTGTCCTTTAACTGGGGGCTGCGGCATCTCCGGGGACATGTTCACAAACCCCTGGAGGCATTTCTGCAGGCAGACCGCTCAACACCCACTGAAATCACATGGTTTCCTCCAGCGCTGCCTCAGACGGAGAAGGAAAGGCCAAACATCGCCCTGCAATATTAATGCCATCTTCCTACAAAAACCCAGGCTGGGCTGCACTGCACGGGAGGCTGACAGGAATTCTCTTCTGAATCCCCAAACTTCCCTATTATTTCTTACTGCAGGGACCCTTGTTGGATAGCACAGTAAAAACAAGCCACTACATATTATACACAGCCCCACACATTTTTCTCGGCACAAATCATTAAAAAAAAAAAAACCAATGCAGCAAACGGATGTGACACTGAAGTGCTGATGATCGTGGGACCTGCAAGTGAAGGCTTCACGCTTTCAATCAGCCAGAGCACAAGCTCTGCCATGTCAAACCCCTACCCACAGGGGGGAAACAGCTGAACTGCCAAAGGAAAATGGGATCAAACCCCACACAGCTCTTCTAGAAGATACATTAAAAACGATCTCTGAAAAACAGTCATTTGGTTTGATTCTTGCAGAACGGAACAGACTGCGTGCTTTTGCCCGATGACTAATCCAGTGCCACCATGGGATGCTGCTGGGGCCGGGGGGGGGGCGGAATCTGTTCTCCCTCCTCTGCACGGGCACATCTAGCAACTGTGCAGCCACAAACTGAACCACAAATTGAAGTACTCCTCTGGGGTGACCCGGTGGTGGGTTCATTTCCTGGCGGGATCAGCCAGGGACAGGCGGAGACGCGGGCTGTCCTCTCTAGCGCCACTCCAAATGCACGCCGCGCTGGTTTACCCACTGCACAGGGCACTCTGGAAAGGCTGTGGGTAGCACATACTAAAATACTAAAATTAAAAGCTAGTTCATCCGCCCCGAGAAAATCCAGTTCTAGATACCCCTCTGGCATCACAGGACCCTCCACCCTGGGGCAGACCAAAGGTCCCCCCCACCTCCTGCCCTGACAGCAGCCGGTAGCAGATGCCCTGGGAGGAACATAAAAATCGATGAGACATGTAATGGCGTTTTTCTGATGTACTTTCCTAAATTCCAGGTATCTGCAGATCAGTAAGATCCCTCCTGGGGCAGAAGTGATATCTTTGTGTCTAATGAACTGCATTTTTCAAACCACTTTCTGAATTTTTGTAAACTTTGGGGATGTGAAAAATCATGTGCAGCAATTAGTTTCATCATGTAATTTTATAGTGTGTGAAAATTATCTTTTATTTTTAACTTCCTATCTGATTATTTCACTTGGTGCCCTTTAGTTCTTACTTTATTGGAAACAATAACTATTATCTCTTCATTTTTCCTCTGCCAGTCAGACTTTTATTCCCCTATTGTCCTTTCTTCCAAGTTGCAGGGCCCTACCCGCGTTAATCATTCCTCACACAGGCACTGAGTGGGTTTTTCTGTCCTTTTGCCCTTCTCTTTATCGTCCCCTGTAAAGAAAATGCCTTTTGAGGTAGAGAGGCATGGGGAGATGGCCCCCACACACCACACCAGTGGCACAATCAGGCTTTCTGTTTTGTTCTCTATTCCCTTCCTACAAACTCCTGCCCTTTTATTTACTGTTTTGACTGTTACTATGCACTGAACTGACACTTTCATAAACTGTCAAGATTGCAAGATCTCTTCCTGAATGGCAATTACCAGCTTTAAATCCATTCTGCTGCGAGCGTACCAGGCTCGTGTGCCTCCATGTGCACCGCCTCGCCTTTATCAACACCGAACCCACCTGCCGCCAGCGCAGCGCGGTGTGTCTCGGTATTGTGAAATCCTTATGCAACTCTCTTCAAGGGGCTTGTGCTTTTACTGCCATGAATAATTTAGCACACAAGCAAGAATTATAATTTCACTCTATGCCTCCCTCCCCACGTTATTTGTGAAGCCCCTGAACACCCGACTCCACTCGTGAACTTTCTGCTTAAGAAAACCAACCACTTTCCTCCTCTCCATTACTTAGTGCTTACTCACTTATTAAAGCATGGAAGGATCCTCCCTATTATCCCAGGCTTATGTCTATTAAGAGACTTTTGTAAGAGATCTTGTCAGAGGCCTTTTGGAGATCCAAGTAGCTATACCTACTGAATCCCCTTGGATCCTCAGTGGTTTTTTTTTTCAGAAAACCTAATCCATTTCTAGGGCACAGCTTTCCTCTAGGGCACATGGGCCCTTCTTCATCCTAAGGGTCCACCAGTCTGTTGATGTTACTCTCTCTTATAGTTCCTAAGTCCTAAATACATTCTTTATATATTCTACATGCTATGATGTGAAACTCACTGATCTACTGCTCACTGGATCCCTCCTGATACTTCTTTATAAACGGTTATCTCTTGCTGCCCTCTTCCTTGTACTGAGGCAATTTTGGGGGAACGAATTCCACGCTGAGGCAGTAGCTCAGCAATTTCGCTCTTAAACCCCTTTAGAAGTCTTGGTTCTGGGAATTTGTTACTATTCATTTAGTTGCTTTACAAGTATTGCTGACATTTTGAGACAGATCCTTATCCAATTTGAGCTCAGGTTTTATTTCTCACTTACTTCCAAGGCCTGCAAACTGTCTAGTAGTCTAGCAGGTTCTCACATTTTTTTATATTACATAGTTTTTATATCTTTAGTAAATTAATTCTACGTTCCTGTAGCTTTACATCAAAATTGCTAGAGGTTTGGGGTTTTTTTTCTATTTGGATACAATTCAACAACCTGAAGGATGCCTTTTTTTTCTTTTGATAGGTTCTTTTTCCCTGTGTTTAATGGCAGAACCCTTTTCTTCTGTTTCCAAATTCTGTTTTGACAGGTGACAGGAATTTGCTCTCAGCATCTAAGATGCTGTCCTTGAACACACTCTCTGCTGCCTACAAGAATTCAACACCCTCTTCTGCTTCTTTGAATTCCTTTGTTACATAAATAACTTCTCACTTATATTTACTTTCCCTCTTTTAAATTAAAACACATACTGTATTGGATTTTTTTACTCTTCTCACCCCTGCAAGGATATTGGCTCAGCGTGCATTATGGACACAGAGGGCAAGATTCATTATCTGTCTGTATTCGGTCAATGAACAGCGCCCTAAATTATCTGTTTCTTCCAGTCAAGGTCACCTAGCTTAGTTTAGTAGTCCATAGAGTCAGATGAGACGCATCCCACCCTTACAGCTCTTATGTGTGATCCTGCACACACCTCAGGAATGGTTCAAGGATTGTTTCCTTTCCTGTAGGTCTCCTGATTAGCTGCATCGAGGAGTTA
This sequence comes from Rissa tridactyla, assembly GCF_028500815.1. Lineage (NCBI taxonomy): Eukaryota > Metazoa > Chordata > Aves > Charadriiformes > Laridae > Rissa > Rissa tridactyla. The sequence goes on from NC_071466.1 coordinate 23,927,393, forward strand.
TTTATGGTGCACCTAAAAACATAGCACTGTGCCCCATTCCAACACTTAACCCACATGGCAGCCATTTAAGTCTCCTTTTATGACTGTGCTTGCTGCCCTTGAAACTTCTCTGGTTTCCTTGGTTTGACAATTTACTATCACCATCCTGGTGATCTCAGGTGGTTCCTGATTTAATCCTGTCACTATACTTTCTCCCATTTAGGCATGGCATTCCAGTCCACGGGTCCTGTGACACTTGATGATACGGTCAATTTCTCTATCTGATTTGGGTCTTCTATTTTTCTTTAACACATTAGAGACTTTTTCACTGGTACAATCTTTTCTGTTATTCCTACACAGCTTGCACAGTGGTGATATGCTGATTATCTCCACTGGTTATCTTCCTTCAACCAAGTTTCTGACATATGTCATCTAGCTTCTTTAAAAATATGTTTATTTCTCCATCTTTTTAAACTTCCACTATTACTGGCAGGGTTGCCTGTTTTTCTAAATCCTCTTTAAACAACATTTGTCCAACAGTTTCTGACTATTTGTTGCTTGAGTTTTGTCAGCTTCTGCCCCATCCTTCCTCTGAGAATGCAGCGATCATTGACATCGCCTGTGAAGGACATGCTGTCCTGTACTCTGTATTATTTCACCTCGCCAGCTTTCCCCTAATTCTTTGTTTAGAAACTACCCCATAATCTCTTGGTTTACATGTCAGCAGCCTGCTTTTGTTTTGGTTTAGAAAGCAAAGGATCTTTTTTATTTCAAATGCTCCTCGGTTCATAAATAATCTAAATCTCCCTCTTTTTAATACAACTTTCTGCGTGAAGGTGCCTGGAGGTAAAAAGGCCTCTCTGGCTGACACCGAGCGTGGTATTGTCAGCACTTGGGGCAATTTTACCACTGGGCTCCTGCTCTTTTTAGCTTCTACCTGACAGCTTCAATTTTGCCTCCAGTGCTTGCCTCCCGTCGCCTCTTGTTATAAAAGTAGACAGGCAATGTATTAGGCTTTAGCAAGTAACTAAAATAAGATAGCACTGGTTTTCAGTGCTTGGGTTTAGAATTTCTCTCTGTAATAAAGGGCTTTTGTGCTATCAAATTTCACTGTACACGAGCAAACAAAAAACTCTCACATGTTCAAAGACAAGGAAATGCCTTGTGAATTTAAGAGAAAAAGGAAAGAGATCAGAATGTGTGACACTAGTCACTTTATTATTTTCTGCTGGAGCTACTTAAGAGATCTTTGCAACTGCTCTCAAACTGCAAAGTCCGTGATATTCCCCCACTTGCCTTCGGGGCTTTCATTTCAGAAGCTTTTCCTGCTCAACTGCTATGTTTATTGTAATGAGTCATAAAAGTCACATCTAGCATAATCAATATTGCTTTGGCTTCATTGTCTTGAAAAGTGGCAGAAACCTTGCTTTGTGTATTTGTCATCCTGTCGCTTATGCTTAGGAGACCAGTTATTTGAAATCTAAACACCTGGGAAGACACTACTCTCAGGCAGTTGTCTAGGTAACTATTATTGTTATGGCGGTTGGACTAGATGATCTCCAGAGGTCCCTTCCAACCCCTATCGTTCTGTGATTCTGTGACTTCATCTGGTTTCCAAACATGAAATGGAAAGGATAACTAAAAATAGAAAAGGAATCCCTACTCCGTGATGTGTAAAGAGTCTCTTTTTTTGAAACTAACTCAGGGCAAACCTATTATTCTGTGAGTAGCTGTTCTAGAATCAGGGACCATGTAATACCATGTAATCTCAGCAAGGGTTGCAGTATTAGATGTTGAATTTACCTCCATGTCTAATCTGGATCATTCAGTATATTGAGATACGTACAGCAAGGACACACTCCAGACATGGGTTTTAAAGTAGTTGCCAATATTTTACTACAACATAAATTAAAAAGAGAATACTAATATAGCATATATAATGTATGTCATTGCTATAGTTAGAAATTCTCAACTCTTTTCCTTGGAGAGCACCTTCTGAAGAAAAGTGTCATGCTCTACTGAAGACTGGAAAACGCAGTTTTAAAATGTTCTTATAAAAATTAATTTGTAATTGAGGGATTTTTGAGCAGAATTTGGATATCATTGCAGCTAAAACTTAGCTTTGAACCATAAAAGCCAAGTACTGAGTAGTAAACATATGTATAATTTCAACAAAGAAACATTGAAAATGCTATTTGTTAACTTTCCTTCTTCAGTCATGGCAAGCCCTGATCCAGACACCTTCACTTACTCTCTCACAGAGAGGCACAGTGAAGGTTCCCTGCAGTGTTTTGTTCACTATTAACAGTGAAGAATATGAAGTGAAAATTTTGCTTTTATGTCCGACCCTTGCCAGTGAAACACAAATAATTGTTTAGATTATGCTCACGGTGGGCTGAAAGAACACAAATGGTATAAACCCAGGTTTTCTGGTCCCACTTGACAAGAAATGTTCCACTAATGCTAGGTAGGACTTTCTATTAACTCATTATAGCACTGCATGCTAATAGTAAAAAATTACAGAAAAAATACACGAGGCATATCAGAGAGTCTGATAAAGGGTACCACTTCCAAAAAGGCAATATTTTCCACGGATCTGTCCATGATGTCCCAGAGCCCTGGTTGGGCTACACTCACCACTATGTAAGCGACTGCAACTGCATACAGTTCTCTGAAACAAGCTGCTTAATTATTTAAGGCTTGCCTAGCTAGGTAGTTAAGCTGAATGCACGGCAAACAGAAAATAAAAATACATGTGTGGTGTGGCTATGGTTTGGGTATGAACTCAAAAGCACATCAGACCTTACTTCCTTCATATTCTATTATTATCTTCAGGCAAGTATGTGAATAGAGAGTGGAAAATGCAGGAGTGCAAGTGGTACAGAAGAATAGACCATAGCAATGCGAAAGAGTAGATGTCAAAAACAAGCTTTACGTGTAAGCAGCAGGAAAAGCTATTAACAAGAAAGTCGTCAAACAAAGCAACTGAGCTGGGTACTACTTTGTCACTGAGTTGGTTTGCACCCTTTTGTGTTCCACATTACAACCTACTTCCTGACCAAGCTGGGGTATGAAGTTGAGATCTAGAAAGTTAAAAAAGATTTGCCCATCTTACCATTAGATGTTCTCATCTGCCGCCTTCGTCCAACCCGGTCCAGGCCGATGGGGGTACTTTGTGAAAAGGTGAGCGGCCGGAACCTGGCCGAAACGGCTTTGTAAGGGGGGACCTGGTGCGCTGGGACGGGTGGCCGCGTTGCAGGCTACAGAGAAAACAGGAAAATCCAGTATTAGTAAAGCTACCAGCAAGTCCAACTGAGCAAAACTCAGGTATGAAGTAAGGTTTCTTCAGATAGTCCAGCTAATTGCAGGGGCAGTACAATCCCCTGCTTTGAAGTGACATTGCTTAAACACTGCATACCATATCCACCAGCATCACAGAAAATGTTTTATTACATTACAGTTCTCTGTTACATTAAAAACTCCTTAGCCTTCATTGTGACCAGACATGCTCTATGATTTTCATCTTGCGTGCCCAAATGCTCTGGGATCTAACTGCTTTGAGACCAGCCTGCACAATGCTGGCCGGCGTTGTAAACACACATCTGAGGGGAAACCCCAAGCGAAAGAATGACCAGAAATGCTAAAGCTGGAAGTTGTATTCATTTCCTGGGAAACTTGCTTTCTTCAAGTAAATGTATTGCTTATAAAATAAAATAAAGTAAGGACAGATTGAGAGAGTTGGGGTTGTTCAGTCTGGAGACAAGAAGGCTCCGAGGAGACCTTAGAGTGGCCTACCAGTATCTTAAGGGGGCCTACAAGAAAGCTGGTGAGGGACTTTCTAGGATGTCGGGTAACGGTAGGACTAGAGGGAATGGATTAAAGCTAGAGATGGGTCGATTCAGACTGGACGTTACGAGGAAGTTCTTCACCATGAGGGTGGTGAGACACTGGAACAGGTGGCCCAGAGAGGTGGTGGAAGCCCCATCCCTGGAAGTTTTTAAGGCCAGGCTGGACGGGGCTCTGAGCAACCTGATCTAGTGGGAGGTGTCCCTGCCCATGGCAGGGGGGTTGGAACTGGATGACCTTTAAGGTCCCTTCCAACCCTAACAATTCTATGATTCTATGATTCTAAAGGTATTTTACAAGACTAAAATGATTATCTAAATGATCCGCTGCCCTGAAGTTCCCAGGAGTCTCATTAAAAAGAGATAATATTAAGTTTACTCATAACTTTATCTAGAAGCCATTTTCTTCCATTAAATCATTCATTTGCCTAATTGTGATTAGAGAACCTACCCCTGTTTTATTTGCAAACTGAATCCAATTTTATGTTGTCCCTTTTCATGCTGTAGGTTGGGCTGGCCACTAAACGAACGACAGATGCTCCACATTAGCCAGGCTGAATGACCTTGCATAAACATTCAATATTAAATAGCCTGACCTTGGCATATGAACTTCAGAAAAACTCATCTTTACATCTTATCTTTCAGTTGTTACTGTCCATGGGCCCTTCTATCAAGTAATCTGAAACATCAGGGTTGTGTTTTTTTATGCTCTCTTGACACTCTATTATGAAACCAATGGTTTAGAATTGTTTGAAAATGTTTTCTCACACCTAAGCTGTCAGACCAAAACAAAACTCAACAAAGAAGGAATTAGCATTACACTTTTCAAATATTCCCGTGGGTTTTCAAAGCTTTTAAGAAAAAAAAATCATCAAGGTGAAGATCAGTCTTTGAAAGCCCCACAAAAATTACTTCTAGCACATGTATTCATGCTTCATTAGTTCTTTTTTACATTCCAGCTACAAATTTACTTTTGAATATGACTGCCAAAAACCCCTGTGTGTATTGAATACGATTTAACTAACCTCACCTTTAAACCTCATTTCTTCACTGGTTTAGCAACAAATCAGGATCCTACTGAGTAACAACACAAAGTGTAAGTCCGATATATTGCATCGAACAGGTAAAAGAAGTGATGTCAACTACTATATGCAAACAGCATATAGCAACACACCTATTTATTTTTGGGCAATTAAAATTTTCTTGTAAGGCTTCAGGCCAGATCCTTCCCCGGACAGGCAAGGATGTGCCTCAGCGGCAGGCCCAGGAAGGCCATCATTTGGGTTAAAAATGTGTCCCTATGGGGAACGGTTTTGGTCTTGGCCACAGTGATCTAGCAGTGTCCTCATTTAACCCCGGCCAGCCCTGGCAGCAGCATCGGAGCATGGAAAGAGTCAACTCAAATTGCTGCCTTGATTCATGTTCCTTCATTAATTAACTGATGCCAGCAAGGTTTCAAGACAGATCAATTTGTTTTCAGCAGTAAATGAAGGGCCTGGAGAGCGTTCAACCACTTCCATGGTACGGCAAGGATAATTTGTGTTGCTGATACTCAGTATTGCTTGAAATCTGTCTATTAGGGTAAGATGGCCTACAATTCATGACAATAACTTTCCTCTTTTTTTCCTCCAAGCTAAGTAATGATAAGATTTATTTTAAAATATCCCAATTATATCGGTTTTGAAATTACGGCCTTTGCCTGGGTAAAACATTCATTGGCTTCAACTGGAGTTCTGCTGGTACAGACTTCAGGATGCATTTTTTCATCAGGGAACTATAAAAAAAAAAAACATGCAGTATACAGTAACAGTGTTCATGTTAAAAATTGCTTTTCACAGGAGACTGAAAATCCTGCCATTGTTTCAGCATTTGATTTCAGTTGGGGAAGTACCGTACCCATGAATGATACTGCATTGAACTTCCCAGCAGGAGAACGAGTGGCATGAGAAAGATTAAGAGGATACAAATTCCATTAATAACAACTAGAAGCTCATTTTTTTAGGATGTAAATACTATTCCTTTCTTTCTGTTGCTTTATCAACTTGACAATTGCTTTAAGTAGGAGTCCTCCAGCTTTTCTGGAGAGTGGAAAACACCTGATCAGTGCAGGGTTACAAAAGCCCATGAGCTTGAAGCTCTGCAACCAGCTACAAGATGGGGCCACCATTACCACCAGAACAGTAAGATCCTCCACACATCATACCCGCTCAGGACTACCTCCAGGAAAAAAGGAGCTATTTTTATCTTTCAGAAGTTTTTTGTTTCTCAGTCTCTTACCTAAGCCAACACAGATGGCAAATAAGCATATAGGTACTGCTCAAGTGGTAACTCAACCACTCGCTGTTTTCTTACAGGCTTCCTGCGTTCCATCAGGTCAATATAGTAGTGCATAAACAGGGTGGGTTTTTTTCATATTCACAGTTTTCTCAGATTTTTTTTTTATTTTATTAACTCCTTAATTTATTACCAAGTTTCTAAAGCTACTTCCTTATTAGTTATAAGTATCATTGCTATGCAAATACCAAGATTTTGAACACCACAGCTAATGCCACAGGTTTTGAACAGGCCTGCTTTCATAGAATTTGAAATGATCAATAAATAATGTGTTACTATTATATTGTTTGTACTCCTCTGTTCCTGAGGCCTTATGCCCTGTAAGGTGACTAAACACACAGCTGTATTACATACAAATCAGCTCATATACACCAATATGAGACATAACAACCATTCTAAGAAAGAAATAAGGGTTATGTACAATACGGAAAATATTATCCCAAAGTCAGGACCAGTTTTATTCCATGCTGGTTTGTTTTGTAACAACAAGACAAAGTAATTAGTGACCAGGAAAGCAGAATTGTAAGTACACGATGTCAGCTTGACGAAAGGGAAGGAAGAGAAGGAAGCATCCATTCTATTTTCTAGGCTGAAGATAGAGACAAGGAAGTGAAAGGGTCTTGTGCAGTTTGCAGAGAGCACATCTCTTATCTTACTTGTGTCAGCAGACCTTCTATCTCTTCTGCCGGACCGTTTCCATAGAAATTGACCCCACCTATTACGGAGATGGGTCTTCTTTTTCGTCCTCTGTGGTAGCCTACTGTATTGCTTTGGATCACAGACCCGACGGAAGCCAGTCCTGGCTGATTTTCTCCATCCGTGCAGTCTGTCTTCTGAGACTCCACCGCAACTGCATCTTCTGGTATAGAGAAACTTCTGATGGACATTTGGCCATAGTCTGAAAGAGGTCTGGGACGAGATCTTTTTCCAGAGCCCCATCTCCTGGGTGCAACCTTTTGTGTGTCTGTCTTTTCTTCATCCTGGGATGGGGACCTCTTCCAGTGGTCATCAGAAACAACCTTTTTAAATGTGAACAAGTCAAATAAGCCACAGAATTTTCTGACAATCATTTGCGAGTTTTTCAATGGCAGATCAATTTAACAATGCTAAAAAGAAAGCGTTATCATAATAAATACAATAAATGCCACTGACAATTCAGGAAGAGAGTAACTTTGCAAAGGAAAGACATCATGATGCTCGTACTGAGTAAGGTTAACACCCAACTGTCAGCATCTCTTACACAAACATGACTAATAACACTAAAAACTCACCTATTATCTCAGCAGTACAGACAGATCCTATCATAAACACTGAATTCACTAAATAATGTCTTGGAAAGGCACTCACAGGACTTGTTCCTGGGCACAAGTAGGATGTTACATGTAACACCAGCAAAAATTATTCAATCAGCATGCTAGCTGGGTTTCTGCACTTTTTGGACAAAGGGTAATGGTTTTAAACTGAAAGAGTTTAGATTGGACGTAAGGAAGACATTTTTTACAATAAGGGTGGTGAGGCACTGGAACAGGTTGCCCAGGGAAGTTGTGGATTCCCCATCATTGGAAGTGTTCACACTCAGGTTGGATGGGGCTTTGAGTCACCTGCTTTGGTGAAAGATGTCCCTGCCCATGGTAGGGGGGCTGGACTAGATGATCTTCAAAGGTCCCTTCCAACCCAAATCATTCTATGTTATGGAGGCTATGAATGGAGGCTTTACCTCCATTCAGTGATGAAAATGAGCGGTAAGGCTGCAGTTTGACTGCTTGCCCATCCCAGGTAACTGTGAGCCGATACCAAACCGGGCAGTCGCACCCCCTCCTACCACTCACTCCCACACTCTCACTTGGGTCAGATCTAGAGATTACGCAGCCACGTGCGAATTGGGTGAGTGAGCTCATCCAGTCTGGAAGGCAGAAGCTAATTTTCTACACACTCATGGAGGTTTATATTCATACCGAGTAGGACCAGAGATAGGTTATAACATAAATACAGGAAAACTGACGGGTTTAGAGAGGAAACTTGGAAAACGAGCATGTTATTCCCATTTAACAGCACATCTGGCTCACAAAGGTTAATGCCTACAGGTATCATAATTGCACTGGTAGGCAAGTTTGGAAATAAAATAAAGTCAACTGAAGTACTTGTTAGAGGGAACATTTTTCAGGATTTCAATGCATTTGGAGTAATACTGCTGTAATCTTTTTCTAGCAAAACCCCTACAGTTTTTGAGAAAAAATACTGCACATCATAAAATTTGCATGCACTTTCCCCCAAAATTTCCAAATCCTCAGCATTTCCTTGGCTTTTCCTGGCTCCTCTGTAAAGAATAAAAAAGAAGCAGAGAGAGGAAGATGGGTGTTTCTGGGCTTGGTGGCAGTTTGCATGAACGCCTGATGGAGTGAATGGCAAACTCCACAGCACTGCCAAGCAAATGAACCCTGCCCCAAGTTCTTATACAAATTATGAACTAATTCTGACTTTTTTTTTCTAAAAAAATCAGCCTACATCTTCATTAGGATATCTTTAGACTATCTAAGTGTATTTCTGACGATGTTCAATGCTAATAAGTATTCCAAAAAAGAAAGGCATCATTTTGCCTGTCTCTGGCTACATTTTGTTCATCTGTTTCAGACCAGATGAAGGCATTTCAGGTATTGCATATTCAAAGCAAACATGCAGCCCAGAATCAGCCTTTTACAATGATGCCTGTGAAAAAGCACTTATCTTCTGCCACCTTCTTCTCCAGCTGCTGGTTTCAACCAGGGCAGTGCAACTCTGACACAGTGGCCAGATTCTGCTTTTTGTTTGAAAGACAACTCAAGACAAATTTCACTGTACAAAAAGCGTATTATCTAGTAGGCAGAGTTATTAAACAGTCAGCATTTTAACGTAATTACTGCAATTAAGGTATGAAAAATGATCAATGTCATACAGTACTCTACATTCAATTATTTCACTTACAGCATGAAATTTATTCTAAACAGAGCACTTGCTTAAATTCTGATTTCTATGGCATCACACCTGTAACTCAAGCATGCTCCAACTTCTCTGCAGATTTTAGCTGAGGACCAGTTTTAAAAGTAAAAGTGATTCAGTAGAAAGTGACTCCCTGGCTGGTGCAGTGACACAGCTTCATCAGAAGCTGTCCCTTAAACCAGCCCCTCCGAGGTCAGAGCAACAAAATCACAGGTCGAATAAGGTTCTTACCTCAGAATCAGACACAGGTAAAGGGTCTCCACAAATGCAGTGACTGAGAAAGGAGCTCATGAGAGTCATTTTACGTTTTTGTTTTGCAAAGTCTTGTCCGTAAGAACTACAAGCGAGAGGAAACTCTCTGCCTAACCAGTCAGGCGAAGTTCATCCCATGATCCTGTACTTTTAGGCTGAGGGAAGGACACGTCACACGTCATGTCCTAATCTGCTTTCTATACCCTTATCTTGAGCAATAACATTTGCAAAGAGAGGACTGCTCTCGTTCTGCAGCACTCCGCCTACAGTACTGATCCAAATGACAGCGAGACTAATCTCTGCTGTGCAATAAAGAATGCTAAAGGACGTGTATTTTTAGGCTGAGATCTATAAACTGCAATAAAGAATACTAATAAAACAGAAAACTTAAGCCTCTCACAGCAAAAATCAGAGGAAACCAGACTCACAACCTCACTTTAAGAGACCTACTCAAGCAGGACCTATCAAGTGACTGCTTACTAGCATGAGTAAAATATCCAGCACCCAACTCACAGGCTCCAGTATTGCAGCCACTTAAGCTTAAATCTGATTCTTGACATCAATGAAAAAATTCTGAGGAAACAGTTTTGTTCCACCTGTCACCGGCTTTATACTGGTGCAGCACCACTGACCTCAAATAACTTTCTCTTGATTAATCCCTTATAAGTGAAACCAGGTTTATATTCTACAATTATTATTGGTAACACCTATAGACATTCGGAATAAATTCTTTCCTGTGAGGGTGGTGAGACACTGGCACAGGTTGCCCAGGGAAGCTGTGGATGCCCCATCCCTGGAAGTGTTCAAGGCCAGGCTGGATGGGGCTTTGAGCAGCCTGGTCTAGTGGGAGGTGTCCCTGCCCGTGGCAGGGGGGTTGGAACTAGATGATCTTCAAGGTCCCTTCCAACTCTAAGCCTTCTATGAATAGAGATATACATGGCACTTCATATAGGATGAAAATCAAAAACTCATGCATTATAAATGTTGGTCAAAAATTTCAAGGAATTTCAAGATTTCTGAGAAGTAAAGGTCTAAGCTGAATCCACACTGGATTTTCTGAAATTCACACCTGCTAGTCTGGTAACAGCACAGGATCACCAATGCTAGCAATCAAGATTATGCATCTTATCTTTTAGGCTGTATCCTATGCTAGGTTTCTTCTGAGACTGCAAACGCTACATATTTATACTGATGCAAATGAATTAATTTTACTCGGACAGCTAAATTCCTACAACAGCGTATTAGTTAAATTATTGTATTTTCAATCATTTTCCTTTTTGTTGACAGCAGTATATCTACAAATACGACCATTTAAAATGAATATTTACTGTGATCCAGGCTACACTTTTATTTGGTATTGTTCCCATGTAATATGTCACTCTTCAGGGGGAATTCAGGTCCAGATCCCCACGCCTAAATTTTGATGTCTGCAATGGAGGTGTCCATGTGGACACCTCCATTGGAGGTACCAGTGGAGGTAGATGTTAAAGCTGTCATCATAGCCTCTAGAGATCTGGGGTGAGATTCTGCTGCCTACACATTGGCAGCCAGAGCCGTTTCAAATGTCCTAAGGGATCTAAAATATCTCCACATACCATGCATCATGCAAGTATGACAGAAGACGTACGGGAGGCATGGGCCATCCAGAAGCACCCCCTGGAGACAAGGGGGAACCAGTCAGGGCACCTCCAGCAGCGCTGGGTGCCTACGTTCAGGCAATTGAGTTGTGCCCCCAAACAAGACTGTCAACCAAGCCTACAGAGCACTACGGGCAGGAATCAGGTGCAAGAGCTGATCTCGGGTAGATGTAGATGGCACTACAGCCATGTTCCCCAACATTGTAGGGAAGCCTGGTTGGTTCCTATCTCCCCCCACCAGCGAGGTGCAGCTTCCCCACAAGGTGCTTTCCAGCTGTGCGCAGCTGTCTTGGACACCTGCCTCTCATTGCACTTGACAGCGATTTTTAGGTAACTCAGCTCAGTTCTAGGTGCCACTTTCAGGTGTGCTGCTTGGGTTTGCCTCCCATGGACCCCTGACCAGGCTATGGAGGGAGCTTTCCCAGGCGGCTCCCAGGCACACAGCTGCCTGAGCCCAGACAGACCAAATCTCTCCTTCGCCTGGCCCCAGACTGATTTCCCAATCCAGGCACAGCAGCTTCAAGGACTTGATCATGATCTCGCTCAACTCGACCTGGCACTGGTACAACCCTGTTGCATTTAATGGCGCATGACTGCTGCTGGCATTCCTTGTTACTCATTAATACCAATGTAAGCTAACTTCAGCATCAGGTGAAATCTTAGCCTTTATAGCCGGAGGAGAGCCAGGTTCTGCAAATATTACTCAGACTACAAGTGTATATTTTGATAAATTCCGCACCCAAAATTGCCTTCAGAGGGAGCGCTGCCCAAGGAGCACGAGATCTGATCTGTACCGTACTGATAAAGTGTTGCTTCTATGGATGCAACTTTTATCAGTGAAATGGCAAAAAACTGCCAGCACCTTTTGCTGGCACAGTTGAATAACCATGAATAACCCTTCATCCTATACCTGACCACACTCTCCACTGCAGAAAAAGCCCAAATTATAAATCAGACCCAGCCCAGCCCGCTACTGGTCAGCTTGCTGCTGTTAGTATGCTTGTGAGGGCTGACATACTGTTGCCATAGTGCTGCCAAAGGAAAAACAATCCCCGGGTGTTTTTTTTGTTAATGCGTTTATGCCAATAAACTCCCTGGTGAAGGTAAAATCACCGCTCTATGAACGTGTTGATCCCTGTGTACATTGCTGAGGGTCCCTGCCCACTAATCTGCATTTCTACCCATACCGTTACTTATTTGGGTTTCTTAAATTTTATTTTTGTGTTCTAAACGTACTGATACAATTAATGCTTCATAATATATAGATATATAAGGGGACACTTACATCTCCCAAAATTTTTTTCTTGCCCTGGAAATCTGCTGGGAAGTCACAGGTAGGTGCCTCCTGGACAAGGACGCCCAGCCGTGCTGGTCTCCAGGGAAGAGCATCCTCCCCGCTCCCCTTTGCCAAAGCAGCGGCTGTACCACAGGGCCACACAGACAGGCTGCTGCTGCTGCCCAGGAACCCCCGGGGAGCTGATGCTCAAGGGTATTTCATAGCCGTTTTTCATTAAAGAAAGCCCCCTTCTGCCTTTTTTTTTTTTTTGATTAGCTCCACAATAAGTTGCATTGCTTCTTGTTTGGGTATCTCTGTATTTTTGAGCTGCCCAGCAGAAATGCAACTTTGCTAACTACAGCTGCCTTTCTTCTCTAATCCAGAGAAAGGAAGAAATACAAGAAATACATATTCATTTCTGAATGCCATTTATAAAAAGATGCGATGAATGAAACAGATAATTCTGGCTGAGAATAAATTACAAAAAATACCTGAGTAGGTTGAGAAGTATCAGAACACGATTACTATAGATTTTCAGTGAAAACATGTGATAGATAATCACTCATGTTCTTTGTAAATGACAAGGCTTAAAAGCAAAAACTGGAGTATTTATAGTGAAAAATCACATCATTTGTGCTGTTTCATGTAGATATTTCTGTGTTTTGATCACGAATACACATTTCTGCGTGTGTTCATGAGTCTATATAAAAATGTACAAACTTCTTATACTAGCAATGTCAGCTATATGCCAGTATTATAATTGGTTACTATTAATTAGCTGATATTTCTGTATAACACATTAACTGCCAAATGTTAGGGACTTAGTAGTAACATTAGAATTGACTTTTTAACTCATGTAAGCTAGCAAAACTATAAAGGACCAAGTGATCACGACCCAGTGGTCATAAATTATTTTATCACCTTCACTTAACAGAGTAAAAGTCCGGACAACGTGTCTCCACCCAGGTACATGATAAAAGGCAACCTTTGCACTTTTCCTGCTGCTAAATGGCAGTGGGGGAGCATTAGATGAAGTTTATTTATCATCACTACAAACTGAGGCCAAAAGCTTGGTTTATGTTTCATGGACGTGATCAATATTTTTATTTGCAAACCGTTGTGACAGACACAGAGATTATGAGACTCCAGATAGAATACAGCCTTCCAGAGAAAATATATTTATTGCTTTCTTTCCAGATTTTATAAAAAGATCCTGAAGTGCTACGAGAGCCCGGTGATTCCCTGTTGATCCAACAGGATGACAATTTCCGACAGTGATACCGGCACAGCAATAGTTACCATGGAAATTTTTGCTTTTACTGTAGAAGAAAGCACCCATTCAGAATGTCCGTGTTTTCAGCTTCTATCATAAACTAACCAGAATTATTAAACCAGTCCAATTCACTTACAGGAAGAAAATTTTCATCTATTCCTTTCCAATTAAATGCAAAGTGCACTATATCCTTTTTCTTTACACGCCTGTGCCTCCTCTGCCACCAGCATCTTTTCTTTTTAATTAGCCTTTGAGAAGACCCCCAAATAAATGCATTGATTATCTGCCCCTAGAATACACAGTGCTATTCGACTTGTGGTCTGCAAGGCAGGAGAACACGATCTGTGAAACAGCTGCAAAAAAACCTGTTTAAGGCCTTTACACCTATACAAACAAGCACAGCAGAAGAAATCAAATACGACCATATTAAAAACTTCACATAAGTTTTAGCTGCTTGGAAGTTATAAACATTACACCAAGATAATCTGCCTTTTCTTCCCTCTTCCTCCCCAAAACTGAGTGGACCCACAATTTAAAAATTTGAGTAACACCGCTTCAAAGGGGGACCCCCTAAAGGAACACCACTGCACTACACCAGTATGAGCTCCTAGAATGGATGCAAGGAAAAACTATACCTTGTCATACAGTAAAATTACATCACTGTGCCTTGTAACGTGGTAAAATCAATCCCCATTAGCAACATAACGCTACTGTGGTAAAACACTCATTTTTTTGGAAGTTTGAGAAATTGGAAAAATATTATAGAGTTCTACTGTTCGGGTTTGTTGACACCAAAGCAATTGTCATATTTTAACTAACAAATACACCTATAAAACTGCATTATATAGGCTACAGAGATATAACCACAAACAAAATTTGGCCATGTTATTTCTAAGGCATTTTTAATGCAGGTTTGCTTCATTTAACCTGATTCTTGAAAGCCTGCTTATCGTAATCAACAAGCATAATGCTTTCCCTCTCAGCAACATGCCTCACCGAGATTAGCGAGTTCACCTTCGCAATATCCACATTTCACAGATAAGGAGCAGACACAAAGCAGTTAAGTCGTGTAAGTCACAGAGGAAGCACAGGGCTGAACTGGAAATGACAAGCGGATCTCCTGACTCTCAAATCTGTTCTTCAGCCTCAAGGATTTCCTTCGTCCTCTCCTCTAGCTCATTTCCAAAACCAAATCAGCTAACATTTCCGACTGGCATAGGAGAGTTTGCAGGGAAATGTATTTGTTTTGCAGAAATAATCTCATTAGTCATATAAAAATGCAAGCGCGCCAAAAACAGAAAACTGTTTCCACTAGTTTTCCAGGGACTGACACTTGGGGAGAGCTGGGTGATGCTCTAACGCTGTCCCTTCCTTAGTTCAGCAGCTGAACTGGAATAGCAAGCATGTCGTGTATAGTAAAGGAGTATTCACATCCTCTGCCTCTTCTTAGAAGATGTACAGGCATTAATAATCCCTAAATAAATCCATAAGTAATTCTGAAATTGACTCAGAACACTCCAGATCACGTAACAGGTCTAAAAAAAAAATCCGTTTTCCTTTTATTTGGCAAAACAAGCAACTTTTTCCAGGCTGTCTTTGTAACATCCGTTGGCGAGCCTCAAAAGCCAGACGACAACCACAGGTCGAAAGTGGAACTTTATGCTAACAAAGCAAACCATAAAAAGCCATAGGCCTTTGCATCTCTTCAGTGTCTCTCCAGGCGGAGATCCTCCAGTTCCTCCCTCTCTCCACCCTTCCAGAGCAAAGCCTCATCATCCCTGCCCAAGCCCAAACCCAGCCACCAGCAGGTCCCAGCAGCAGTCACAAACTCAGCTTGCGTGGGGTGGAGCTGCCTTGGGCAACTCTTCGTCTGCAAACTATTACTTCCTAGAGCGTTGGAGTAAGGGTGAGGCTGCTGTGGTTGAGCTTGAAGCAGGAAGAGTCGAGGCTGCTGTGCTCGGTCTCCTCCAGCGCCTGGCCGGTCCCCCAGTCTGCCACAGCATCCCCCTCAGCATCCCCGTACCACGAGCACCACAGCAGCCTCTGGATGCCAGAAGGGGAAACGCAGAGGAAACTCCTGCAGCTGCCTCTGCTCAATTTGGACATTGCAATCTCCCAGTGTCCAGATGGATTTTCAGTGCTGACAACTCCACACCATGCTTGATGTAAAAACTGAATTAGATGGCCAGAAGCGCCGTTCCACTCTTTGGGGTACTGTTACTCCTGATCCCAGGGTGAGCAGCACCTGGGTGTTACTGAGGTGTCAGAAGAGCTACAGCAGAGTCAAACATTGATTCTCCCCCTCTACTCTGCTCTCATGAGACCCCACCTGGAGTACTGTGTCCAGCTCTGTAGCCCTCAGCACAAGAGCGACATGGACCTGTTGAAGCAAGTCCAGAGGAGGGCCACGAAGTTGATCAAAGGGCTGGAGCACCTCTCCTATGAAGACAGGCTGAGAGAGCTGGGGTTGTTCAGCCTGGAGAAGAGAAGGCTCTGGGGAGACCTTATAGCGGCCTTCCAGTACCTGCAGGGGGGCTACAAGAAAGCTGGGGAGGGGCTGTTGCAAGGGCATGGAGCGATAGGACGAGGGGCAGTGGTTTTAAACTAGAGCAGGGTAGGTTTAGATTAGACATTAGGAAGAAGTTCTTTACAATGAGGGTGGTGAGACACTGGAACAGGTCGCCCAGAGAGGTGGTGGAGGCCCCATCCCTGGAGACATTCAAGGCCAGGCTGGATGGGGCTCTGAGCAGCCTGATCTAGTTAAAGATGTCCCTGCTTACTGCAGGGGGGTTGGACAAGATGACCTTTAAAGGTCCCTTCCAACCCAACACATTCTATGATTCTATGATCAGACACCCTGGAAGGGCAGAGGAGCACAAACGCAGTGAGGAAAGGGAGCAGCTTGCCCCAGGATAAATACAGTGGAGTCCATCTGAGCTCTCCCTTTCAGCATCCACAGACCCTTTTGTAGGGATGACAGTAACTCCTGTATTACTCTAAGGTTTTCAGGAATGGCCAATTTTATTCAGCACTGCAAAAACTCAGTCTAAAATTTAACCTGATCCAGAATTCAGATTACTGTCACCACTGCCTTGTTTTCCTTCTTCCTAGTAGAGGATACGGCAACAACTGATTACAGGCTGTACTGAACGGCAGACAGCTCTGCTGCAGCGAGCTGGAAGAGTTCTGCTGCGACGGGAAGATATTTGTGTCCCTGGAGGGCTCCCTTCTGCATCATTTCAGTGATCGGTTCTGCAGTTTGGGTCTGTAGCAATGCGCAGTGGTTTCTGGTTTAGCTTTGGGCTCCTGGAAGTCGCTCTTTGAGCAACTGTGGAGACATTGTGTGAATGTGTCCTGACTTGTGCAGAGCAGCTCAGAGAGTTTAGTGTAAATCCCATGTCACTCGGTCTAACTGAAACCTCAGTTTGCGGTCAGAGATGCTGTTGAGAGCCTGTGACAGTGCTCTGCTGCTCTGTCCCCACGCCCTGTAGCCAGCAAGACCAGAGCGCCACTGGAGTGGTGAGCCCTCGCTCCAGACTACGAGCCCCATAGGAGTAAACCCAGTTCAAGATGTACCCCCCTTATTTACTTCACCTAATCATTCTTCACAGTTTAACACATTTTCAGTTATACAGATTCAGCTGATTAAGCCACACTCTAAATTGCATGTGGATGAACCAGAGATGAGTAAATCCAAAAAGAAGAGTTCCGAGAGCTGAAACCAGCTAGCTCCCAGCAGGTGTGCTCATGCCCAGCCCCACAGCACTCGGGAGCTTGTGGTAGGTACCAAGGATGCCCATCCTCAGCTCCTGGCTGCTGCATGCCCCTTGTGGGTATTGAACATGACCACATCCAGCTGTCACCCTTCGGTCCTTCACTGTGAGGACGCTTTCTGAAGAAAGAAATCAAGAGGATGAACAGCGAGGACAGAGATGAATCCTCTCCGTATTCCCACCCATACAGCTTTTCTTCCTCTTCTCGATAAGCCGTCCCACAAGGTAAGCCACCTGTCCTCACTATTCAGAGCCCAGAGACCTGTACGGGACAGACCAGCTCAACTCTGCCAAGGGCTGAGCGCTGGGGAGTCTGCACGATGTGGATTAGTTGGGACCACTGACTTCTGCATGGCACGAACATAAATGAGTCAACAGACAGGTCTTAGAGCACTTAAAAGACAGTCTGCAAACAAAATGTGACTCAACCCTAATTACCTCTTCATTGTAATTTATCATTCACTTATAGTCATGCAGATAAGTTATTTAAGTAATAAAAAGTCTGGTGTACTGTGGAGCCAGGTGCCAGCAAGGCAACTTAAATAGCAGGTGCTCCAAGAGCTTGTGAAAGACTAGGTGAAATGTCAAATAACTTGACTTGTCCTTTTTGTAACAAATTCAGAACAGTGTTTGGTTTAGGCAGCCTTCGTGGCTGACACATGCCAGTCCAAAGCTAAGAGTTTAGGTTTTCGTTATTTACGGTAACATGGGGCGCTTCTTCAGGAAAGCAATGCGAAACAGTCCAAATACAAACTTGTACTTAATCAGCTCCTGATACTGTTTAAAAGCAACATATTGAACATAAGTGACAGAGGCATAAAGCAGAGACTGGGAAAGCACGGGCTGTCACAGACGAGCTTTGGTGACTCACGCCTCTGTAGCTTAAGAAGTGCTGAGGCATGGACCCAGGCGGCACTTAATTAGCTCTTCCCTGGGAAGCAACCTCTGGCAGAACCAACAACCAAGAAGGCCGAAGACCTCCTCTGCTCCAGTCCAAATCTTGCATTTTGGTGAAACCAGCGAAGTCACCAGATCTCAAGACTGAATCACATAGGCAAAAAAATCCCCAAAACATCATTTCAGGTAAATGGATAGATGCCCTTGTGTGAATACTGCAAAATCAGCTTTCCGGCATTGGGAGAAACACAAGGTAGAAACGTTTCCGCATTTGGGAAAATATTGAGATGGACCAAGTTCCACAGACTTCATTTGCCACCTCATCTACTAGATGAGCGGGTAAGAGAATAAACTAGATTTGCTTCCAGCCACAGCAGCCAGTCCTGAAAGAAGAGCATGTTTGACCCTGACCACTTAGCACCTTGTAAGCTTTGTACTGAAATATGTCTCCAAGCCACAGAGATTTTAGTGGCTGTACTGGAATACATAATGGCCTTCATATTAAATCCATACAGAAAAGAAGACGCACGAAACATGGAAACAGTGCAGATTTGTCCATCACCCCACTGTATTTAAGGTTCAGACAAAGCCTTAAAAATTTGGGATTTGCATGGGTCAGCTTTACATCTCAAATGAGAATGAGCCAAGCGCTTGACTGTCACAGGACCAACCTGCTGGATGGGTACAGTTCTGTAACGCGGAGGTGTAAGGTAGAGTTAAAAATGAATTGTAGTCAAAAGTTCAAACCCCAATGACCTCATTGTGCGAGTATGCGGCATTCATAAAAGTGCCTGCAGGCTGAATAAACTCCAATTAAAAAAATAACCTGGCATAAGTATCTTTGGTATCAAGCTACCTCCACGCTGAGGGAAGCATGCTGTAAAGGAGGAGGAAATGAGCAATGAAACACTCCAAAGAAATGGCAGGGAGAAACCACACCACTCTCCCTGTTTTGTAGTCACTGAGTGCCACAGCTTTAGGGTTTTATGGGATGAGGAGCAGGCGTGGAAAAAAGAGAGGACAGAGTTTACAGCCCTTGCATAATAAGACAGAAGGAAACCCTGTCCTGCACAGCTCCTGCTTCTGATCCACAGCTACCACCTCCAAAACTTTGCTTTTTTGGATCAGAAGAGAGGTCTGGATGCAGCTGCGCCATTTGGCTGGCCGCAGTTTTTCCGCCATACACAGAGGGCTCCAGGCAGTGCTCACAGCACGAGGAGGGGGCTACAGTCCCGCGCTGCTGCCCTGGCAGCCAAGGACTCCATCCCCTGGACACCATTTCCTTCATCTCCTGCAGGGCTCCATCCTACACCGGCCTCCTGCCCACTACACGAACCCAGAGCTGCCGTCAGCGCACACTCCGTATTTTAGACAGCTGAAGCGAGCACTAAAAGGCACTCACAGTTGACCTAAAATATGTTATAATAGAAAGTTTAAATTGCATGTTAGATAATAACAGAATGTGGTGTTAAAACTAAAACTGCAGTAACTTTTATCCACCCAATGTAGACATTCATTTAAAAACTGTACTGGTTTGTCGGGAGCCAAGGGGAGGGACAAGCTGAATTTCTCTAGAGTCATGATCGCAGATCGCCACTAGATGGTAGATGAGTAGCATTAATTCTGCTTCCCATTTTATTCATGAGAAATACAACTGACATTTGTCCACCCTAGGGCTCTCGCCTCTTCTGGCAGCGTGAAAGCACCTCTTTGCATGCACTCTTAAATGAGAGTTTTGGAAAAGATGGATGGCTGTGGCAACTCCAGAAGAGGAATAACCCCAGAGTCCCAACATTTATACACATTGGGTTTATTCTTCCAATCTTACCATAGCTGTAAGCGCTACAGTAAACAAACTTGCTTTTCTCCAGCAGAAGGACAATATTGATAAGCTCTGTAACCATTTACAGTTAGTTTGCAAAAACATGCCAGGCTTTTAAAACTAAGGCGGCTTCACAGACATTGTAAGACTTTACAGCCTGAAAGGCTGAAGTCTGTGCAGCTGCAACAACTGCCTTCATCTATCTCATATCTAAGGTATAAGATACTTTTAGTCAAACTGAGGTGGCTTAAAAGATATGCCAGCTTTATTTTGTAAATGGTTTCCACATTCGTACAGATCCAGAAGGATTTTTGACCCGGCGTATTTTTCCCAATGAGTAGCAAACCTTTCTCTGCTTCCTCACCCTGAGCAGCTCAAAACCACATTACTGCACATCGCCGGGGCTGGGGTGAGCCACGCCGTCCCCAGCAGGTGCAGGACACGTATGACAGCTCTTCACCAACACTGCCAAACCATTGCAACTGCTCCTCTGCCAGCTCACACAGTGCTTTAGGTGAAGGCACAGGGTTATTATGTGAACTTACCTCAGGGTGCTTGCAATACATCTACCCATCTACCGGGAGTATCAAATCATGCACTGGGTGCAGGGAAAATGCTGGTGTCTTCACCAAAACACAACTAGCAACACACTCAAGCCAGCATATAAAGTACTGCTGTATGAAATTTGCAGGCAAGTAATGCCCAAACAGCCTGCCCTCAGCATGGCCATGGTTGCACAGCAAAAACATTGGCTACAACTGAATGCTTCAACCTCTGTACTCTACCTTTCACGCCACACTGCTCTGCGAGTACTGCCGTGTTCCGCAAGGCTTCCACAGGCAAAGTGTTTAACACCGAATCAACGCTACTTTAAAATACACAGACTCTTCGGAGACCTCTCAGCTTGGAAGGAAACAGAGCCAGACCCTGCTCGGGCTGGTAAAATCCGACAAGGCCCCATGACAAGTGGTGTGTATGTGCAAGCTGCAGTAAACTGCTACCCAGTTTGAAAACCTACATGAACAGCTTTGCTGCCAAAACTTTCTTTGATATTAATGCGCAAAGAAAAAATAATTTGACGTTAGCATCCAAAGAGAATATATTAAAAGAAATAATTGCTGTCAGCATATTTTAGCAATAACAAGCTGCAATAGCCATTAGCATTCGGGTTGTTTTGCATTGTTTGCATTGTTTTGCATTAATAAAGACGAAACCTGATAGATATATATATATACACACAGGTTCTTAAAGATTTTGCTTTCTTTCTTTCTTACCTCTTCCTTTTTCTCTTCAGCACCAGAGGCTAAATTGAGACTCAGCTGAGAGTGGCTGCTTATGCCACTGTCTTCGTTTCCATCATCGTAGTACACAGTCTGCACCGAGTCCTGGAAGCAAACAGGATTCCTGCCCAGCTTCGGCCCCGCTACCTCTACTCTCTCCTCGCTCTCCGATGAGCTCAGTGACAACGTGCTGTGATGGTCTGGGCACTGGAAATTCATATTGCACTTGACCTTCTCTGCGGTGGGACTCTGAGGCTTTGGAGTAGTCGGCCTGACTGGAACGTGAGGGTTTTCAGCTTCGTGTGTAAACTGCTGGGTAGCTTTTGGTTCATCCGAGTCCGAATAAAACACTTCATTGGGAAATGGACTAATGTCATTGAGGGTGGGTGATAAGCTATCAGAGTCCGGGATACCTGATGACGTCCTGAGGCTTTTGTCTTCAGCAACAGCTACATTCGTTTCAGCCTCTTTATCCTGAGCAACAGCGGGGCTTTGCAGACAAGGTGTTCCCGGCAAGGAAGAGTCTGGACTAGATACTGGGGAGGTGCATCGCTTTCTGTCATGATCCGTGCTGCTGGAAACCCTGCGGGAGTAGTCATCGTGCAGTCTGCTGTTTGACCTTGTTCTCTGGGACTGCTCGCTGGGAGAAGGAGCCGTGCTCTTCGGGCCATCCTTCTTCCACGCAACATCTGTAACATTACTGACGAGTCTCAAAACTCGGTCAAAATCCTTTGCCCTGATAGGGCTCTTCCATCGCTTGGATCTCCTCTCGGGGTTCCCACCGGTTTTGTCCGAGTCAGCAGAAGTAACACTCACAGTCCTTGTTGGCATCTGTTTTTCATTTCCAACCTTGAGGTCGGTGAGGTTCGAGGTGGACTTCCGCTTGAATGAGCTTTTTTTCAGAAAGTTCAAATTATCCGAACTTTTGCTTCTCCGATAAATGATCCTGTTGTTTTCAGAGTCTTTCACCAAAATTTCACAGATCTTTGGCTCTGCAATGACAGGTGATGTTGGCCTAGTACAGTTGTGATGACTCTGAACTTTATCCGTGTCTAGCAAGTTTATGCGGCCAGCACCGTAAGCCCGCCTGATGCTGCGTGAGCGATGGGTATTCCTCAGGAAAGACTCGTCGCTGTCCTCTGCATCGGAGCAGTCAGAAGCTAAACCATCCACTGCGTTCTGGAAGTCATGTAGAGGCCCCGAATAGGAATACCTGTTAGTCTGAACTCTCACCACTGCCCCCTTTGAACCCTGTTTGCCTACGCCGTTCTCATTTAAGATGTCTGAGCATTCCCTTGTTTGAATTCCTTGGAGAACTGAAGATTTCAACTTCTTGAAAGATCCCATTTTTCTGATGGAAGACAAAGCATTCCAGGTGGACGAGTTACCCATCAAAACCAGAGAACGAGGCCTGTCAGAGCTGGAATTAGCCCGTTTACGAGGGGTGGTGAAAAAGCGCATGATTTTGGAAGGGCTGAGCTTATCCTCTTGGATTTCCTCCTCGTGACTGTTGCTGGTGCTATATCCCCCATTATGACTGACACAGGTAGTCTGGTTTTGGGGCTCTTTATTATCCATAACTATACAAGTAACGGTGGTGCCATTTCCACAGCCATTGGGAAACGTTGTCATGCTCTCGATGCTGTAGGCATGGAGACGGAGGCTGGGGTAGCTCACAGCGACGCTGCTGTCCCCACCAGCTGACCTCGCTGCCTCTCCTTCATCTGCTGCACCTCCGTTTGTCTTGCTTTTGCATCGACCGGGTGAGCTCAGCTCCTCAGGCTGCACTGCCTGCATCAGGAAAACAAAAGCAACCGTTAGAGAAGTTTCCTTACAAAATCCCCAACCAAAAGAAGTTTGAGCCCCATTGTAGGAAATAAAGACAGGCACGAAACGAAGGAGTTCTTTTTCGCCCAACAAAGGTGTGTTGCAGTGGTGAGGAGAAGACATTTATAACTCCCTCAAAGTATAATTGCATTCATTAGCAATTTAAGAGACCAGAATAATTTCAATATGTACTTGTTTCTCCAATGCTTAATAAGCTAATAAATTCAGTATGACTACCACACCCACCTCGCTACACTAAATATCATCCACATACATGCTTAGAGAAACCCCCAACGACAATCCAGTCCTTCTCCTCACAGTGCTGAGCACTGAGCCCCAAGACACCCGAGAAACTTTATCCAAAAAACTGAGCACGCCCATCAAGTGCCACCTAATCCTCAAACAGTAGCCAAAGAAGAGGAAAGCATACATATTTTTTCCTACACTCGCTGCTGTTGGAAGGCTGCACGGCCCTTGGCTGTCTTGTCCGTCCCCTAGCAGGTAAACCTGAGTTACATTAAGTGCACAGCAAAGTATTTTTCCCTAGCCACAGAAAACAACAGTCAGAAGTCCGTAAAGCTGGAAGCTGGCCTATGCTGTCATGACAGCGCAATGAAAACTTGAATTTGGAAGTGACCGGAGTCTCTGTGATTGGGATGTGCTATATAAGTGAATCCATGAGCCCAGCGTGGGAGATTCAGCAGCCCAAACCACACTCCGGTGCTTGGGAAAGCCGTGTGTGGACCCCAGCCGTGCCTCCCCTGCCCCGGCTGGGGGTCTTTGCCAGGCAGGCAGGTGCTTGCACCACTGTGCTCCACAGCACCCAAAAACCACCGGGATGCCCAGTCCATCTTGGGATGCCCAGTCCATCTTAAAAAAGCGGCTCATGGCAGGGTCCTCTCTGCAAAGGCCAGCGGGATCTTCACAAACCTGCCGCTGCCCCGAAAGGAGAAGAGAAAACGTACAGCTGTGCTCCAGGGAACGGGGCAGCCCCGGCCCCTTCTTTGTCTCCAAGTGGCCGCGGGGGCTCCGAGGGCCAGCGGGGACGGGGGGGTGGCCCCCGGCAAGCGGAGGGGGCCCGGCGGCAGAGGAGCAGGAGATGCAAAAGGCCGGTGGGGGTTTTCCATGGCGGTGGGTGCAGACCCCGCAGGGGCAAACGCCAAACCGCCTGGTGAAACGCGGGAGTTTTGGAGCTCGCATCCGCTGGAGTTAAGGCTGCTCCTTCCCGAGTGCGCTTTCCCAGGAGTTCTGCGAGCCTCTGCCCCGCCGGGGATAAAGGGATTTTCTTGTGTTGCAGAGAAACGCCTGAAAACTCCCCGGCCGCTGCTTTTAATCCCCCTCGCTCACAGGGTCGCGGCGGGAGCCTGCCGGGCGGCGAGGCAGACCCGGGCCGGGACGAACCGGGCCGACCCTGCCCCGCCGCCGCGGCGGCACCCGCGGCCGGACAAAAGCCCGGCGGGCACCGAAACGGCGGCCTGCCCTTGTGCTCTTGTACCCGCTCGCAAACTTCCACGCGGAAAAAAAAATATATATATAAAAAATAAAAATACATGTAACAACAATGACAAGAAGCCGCTGCTCTCAGCAGAGAAGTTCCCAGAGAAAGCGGCTTTGGGAGACACCGCACCTGAGCGGGCAGAAGAGGCAGGAGAACAAATAAATACCATGAAATGAAATTTAGAAACAAACCAAAAAAAAAAGATCAGAGCTCACCGCGCGGAGTCTGCAACACCTCCCCCGCCAGGCTGCCGCTGCCGGGCGGCCGCAGGCGGAGCAGCGCCCTTACCTGGGGGGGAGCCGGGGGACCCCGCCGCCGCCGCCCGCCGCCCGCTCCCGCATCGCTATGGCAGCAGCGGCCGCCGCGGCGGGGCGGAGGGAGGCGGCGGGCGGGGAGCGGCGGGGCGGGGCGGAGCGGGGCGGGGCGGGGCGGAGCGGGAACCCCCCGGCTCCTCCGGCCGCCGCCGGACTCGGCGTGTCCCCCTCCCCCGGGCAAGGTCCACCCCGGTGAGTCCCGCCGGGTCTCCAGCGCTGGAAGCAGCCCCCCTTCCAGCTGCCACGGCCGTGCCCCGGCAGAAACCACCCGGCCACACCAGGGCGACGGTGTTTAGTACCTTCCAAGCGCCCCATCCGTGCTGTTCCAGCCTCGCCTCACCGCTCCCTGCGTTTCTGGGTACCCGTGCTCTGCTCACCCGTGGGTTTTGTCAGGGGCACAGGACTGGCGCAGGCTCTGCTGCCTAGCACGGGCAACACATGCACCACTTCTCACCCCTTCTCGAACAGGAGGTTGTTGTCCCAGCTATAAACTGCGGGTTAAATCGTAGAATCATAGAACGGTTTGGGTTGGAAGGGACCTTAGAGACCATCTAGTTCCAACCCCCTGCCATGGGCAGGGACACCTCCCACTAGACCAGGCTGCTCAAAGCCCCATCCAGCCTGGCCTTGAGCACTTCCAGGGATGGGGCATCCACAGCTTCTCTGGGCAACCTGTTCCAGTGCCTCACCACCCAAAATAGTCCACTTAAATAGTCCACTTCTTTACATGATATAAATGACCCGCCCAGTAAGGCCAAAGTAGTTGAAAAAAGCCTCAGATCGCCTGTCACTCTTTTTCACCCCACCAAAGTATGTTTAGTAACTAGTTGTATATTTTGTAACAAAACAGTCTGCAACATAGAAATATGTTTTCATTTTACTATTTAAATTGGACTGAGACCCCATTGTGTTTGTGGTGACAAACACAAATTTCTTAGTGGAGAACAAATCAGCGTATTTTCCTAAGCGTGCTTTGCTTTATTAAGCTTAAAGATATAAATGTTGGAAAAGAAGTTCGTGCCATGAGCAAGCTCTTTCAGATACTCATGCTTGGTTCCCAGGCTGTCTTTCAGTCCCAAATCTGGACAACTTTCTGGTGTGCCACTGTTCCTCAGAGTTAACAGCAAGACCAACATTTTATGCACAATCTGAAGAGTGTTCTTATACTACAAGGAAAATTTTGTGAGGCGATGTCTTACAGCCCCACGTCATGACTCCTGACAAAGACCCATAAAACTGGTAGTCCTTGCTCAGTTTATTGTCTAAAAATATTTCTACACTTGGACTGGAGCTGTAGACATAGCTAAAGCTGTTTTAATGTGTCTCACTTGAAAGGCAAAATGAAAATGGGACAACACAGAGAGCGTGGCAGACCAGACACCCTACAGAAGTAATGAAGGCCATCAGCCCCACTGCCTCTCCTCTGAGACTGGTGTGACTGTACACGCTGTAATTACTTCTCTGGAGAGCCGTGTAGACCTACTCTCAAAGGCAAGGTGTAGTTAGGGGATGAGGCAAACAAATGGGCTTAAGGGATGTAGGTCAAATGAGGTAGCAAATAAGTCTGGGAGTGACCACAGGATTCTCCGGCAGTCAGCAGCAGCAGGCACAACCTGCCACCAGGTACACCCCATGGAAGGAGCGAGTTTTGAAGAATGACTCAAATGAGGAAGTAAAGTGGTTGCTCTACAGTGCTGGGCATGGGAATCAAAGGGGAAATGGAGGTTAGGACTGGAAGCGCTGACACGGTAGGGAGAGGGTCCATATGGACCACGGCTGGTGATCTATGTTAGCTTCTGACTGCCTGGGGAAAAGTTCTCAAGTCAGTGCAGACAAGAATTATCTGCTTCAGAAAAGGAAGTCTCTGAAGGGGGACTCAGTGAAGGTGCTGAAATGGCCAAAAGAATGACTTTAGCAGCATTATTAAGGGAAATATCATTTCATTTATATGAGACACGAAGTGTATCAGAAGTTAACTTTAAAACTACTTCCAATAGGTCTTGTAAATTTATCTCACAGCCTCCCTGGTATCTCTAGGGGCCTGTGCTGGTCGCTTAAAAGCTTCTAACAGCACTATTCAAACCTGAATTTCAATGGATTTATGTTCTGTGTTCCCACACGTCCCTTTCCATAAACACTCCAGCTATATCCATCACATTAATTTTTAATATCCTTTTTAATCCACAAGCCCCTGCAGAGAAGGGAACCCCCAGTTCCTCCTGTGTCCTCTTATCTATCAGCTGATCAAAAAGACAAAGCAGAAAAAACTATTGAGCTGAACTGAGACACTAATTTGTGTCTCTCTTTTATCCAGCCAGCAGCGTTTCTGAAACTTGAGGAATTGTGATAACTTTGAGATCTGAACCCTTCTTTTAAATATATTTGAAGCTCATCAGCAGGTTAAAAACTGCTCGAGGAGGCAGAAATGACATGAGAAAGTATTGACAGACTAACAACATGCTTACAATAATTTAATTTCCTTAAAAAGCCACACTAAAAAGCTCACTGGATAATTGAGGTAAGAATATCATTGTATGTCATATTTCATAAATAAAGGAATATTTCATTAATAAAGGAAATGCCTAGAAAATTGCAATTACAGAGATAACAGTATTTAGTCAACTGGACATTTGTCAAGTTTCTAAAAAGTAAATACTATAGTTTTAATCTTCCAGATTTGTTTGTCATAGTTTTTTACTGGTAGTATGATAAAACCTTCTTCAAACTTCCAGCTTCATTGAGTCAGGGTCTGTCCTTCCACATCTGCGTACTATTCAGCAAAGCATGGATGCAGCGCACTAAAGAGTGTGTCTGAGAACAGGATTAACTTCCTGCCCTGGAGACCAATAATTACCCAAATCTTTTCTTAATCTGAATTATTGTTGTTTTTTTTTTTTAAATGGGAAGTGTATGTAGTATTCAGGTGCTGTCACACCAAGGTTTAGTAAAATGGTGCAAAGCAAAACTTATCAACAGGACTGTCACGAGAAAGAAGGTAAATCTCTCTTCTGACTATAAACTTGAACACCTTCCAGTGTCTTATAATATTTGAGGAAAACCGAAATGCCATCCAGATTTGCTTCTGAAATGGCATTCCTGGCTGTTTTTCCAGCTTTTTTGTTTCTTGAGAGGATTAATACTGTTTGCCACTGAGAATGCTCAAAAAGGTGTAAATAAGAACAAATTCATAGCACTTGCATAGGTATTTCTGAAAGACTGAGCTATATACTGTGTTATTTAGAGGTTAATAGTTTGGCTGCAGATGAGTAACGAAGGCTGCAGTGACCTGAGGGGCAGTGGCAGCATTACATGTCATGGTTGACCAAGTACAGTAATTTATGAAGAGAAGAACTCCAAGAATAAATTCCAGATTGGTATATGCCTGAGATTTTTAATAGCGATGTGACAATGGTCATCACACTTACTGCGACAAAAATGAAATGCTTCTTTTAGAAGCTCTAAGTCTGTAATTTTAAAGAGGTTTAATGCGCATGTGACAAGGAATGAGAAGGATTATTCCAAGTGTAATACAGGTGGGAAAGGATTACAAAAAATGTGACATGGGAGAAAGAATATAGAGTTTTAATGATGAAGAAAAACCGCCCCCCAACCTTTAATAGGTAGTGATACATCTCAGCTTTATCAGAATAGCAAAAGGCACATTTATGTAATAAGAAAGACACTCACTTAAATCTGAAAATTCTAAATGAGAATGATTCTTTCTACTTAGTTTAGAAAGCCTCTCTTCCACTCCCACAACTCTATTGTTTCTTTCATGGTTCTTTTTATAAATAACTTAATACTTTTTAAAAGTCTATTTTAAAGCAGTGATTTTTTTTTAAAAGGTACTCTTAAAAGAGTACGAAAAAAGAGCCAAAAGAAATAATTTCAAAAAAACCATAAAAGTATTTGTCCTACTTCAACAGCTATTGGGCAAGATGGCAAAGGAAGTGACTGTCTAAGACATGCTCTAAATTAATGAGTGACCAAATTTAATTATTAAGATGCGGGATTACTGAAATAAGAGATCCCTTTGCTTTAAATGACAGTGTCTTTTCCAGGCTGCAGTACATAGCTAATGCTCCGGTTCGGCAATTTGCACCTTCCTTTTACATCCCAGGCAAAGACTCCCCTGTAAGCATTTAACCTCCGAGGAATCTTTACACATTGACAGGTCCCACAGGGGGAACTGGGCTGAGTCATACATCTGTTGAAGCTAAAGGCAACTCCCCCACCGACTTCACCGGGAGCAGGATCAAGATCTCAATTTGTTCAGCTTAGGAACGAGGGAAGAGTATGTGTTTGTGTATGCAAGCTCAAACTAATGTAGGCTGCTAATTATTTTCATCTGGTTTGTATATAAACTGTGTGAAATTAATGTAGGTTTTTTCCATTGTGTTTATCTGCAACCAAATTAGTAATAATAAATCGAAAGGGATTTTCCAAATTCAAGACCTTTGTTGTCTTGGCACTGAAAAAATCCACTCCAGAAAATGAATCATGTTGCTAAGGAAAACAATCAAAGGACAGCCTGGGTTAAATTGCTGTATTAACTTCTTAATTTGCCCAGTGAAAGTCACCATTGCCCTTATGTAGGAAGCTGGTATGCTGCTTCCCAAAGGCCAGTTCCTGTTGCATTTATTTTGCTGCTGATAAAGGCAATTACTGACCAAAGTGAGAAAAGTTTATCACAATTTGGTCTAAATCACAACACAAACCAAGTTGGTTTCCCCTCTAATCTTCTTTTAAATGTGCTTTGCCGAGGTTGAGCTCTGTGTTAAACACAGAGACCTAATTTAGGGAGAACACAATAGCCCGATGGAGTGACGCCATCAATGAAAAATGACCCTTGTGTACCAGGTTACCATTATCCCATCTCCGAGTTGCTCTTACTCACCCACCTACACCACTGCAGCTGCATGCAACTTAATGATGGCTTCAGCCTTTCAGGCTGCTAGAATGCTATTTATAACCCCACGGGGTCCGACTGCGATGCTATTCTTTCTCTCCATCCTCAAGAGGCATTATTCAGGCCGCATGACACGAAGAGATGGCTGGTACTACAGAAGAGCAGTTTCCAATAAACAGATCATTGTGTTTAAACATAAAGAAGACTTCCCATTACCAATTAGGAAGGCTGAATTCCACCTTTATTTTGTGTCTCGCAAAGTGTGAGATGCAAGGAGGAAAAGGTCCGTGGAGATGTAAAGTAGGCAGAAATAGGAAGGAAAAGAGATTAGTCAAAAATTTATTTCTTTTTTTTTATATACGACATATATTTTTATTTTTGTCTTGAAAAAACTTAGATTTTCTGCTAGATGGATGCACATTAAAGTGATATGGACTAGTTGGGAGGAAAGGGTGTGATTGCAGAAAAAGCATTGGGATTGTCCCACTCCGCAGCCATCTGCTTTCTCTTCCTTCTCTGCTCTACCTGCCACCCCTTCCTATGTCACACCCCCCCGCTGCAGCGTCTGATGGCCCTGCAGCCATTCGCTATTTATTTTCCTTGCTCAAAATAATAGCATGTAAAAGTGACTATTAAGAGCTCTTTATCAACCTTCTTCCCCACCCACTTAATTACCCTGCCGTCCTGTCCTCTCTATTCAAAACGGCGGCCTTCCAAAATTACCTGAGGATATGAAGGTGCCTTGTTATGCAACCAGGAGACCAAAATAAGCCGGTGGAAGGATAAGTACATGGAGAAAGGGCCATGAAGAGTTTGAGGGCTGAGGACCACCAGCAGTGGGTGTTTGCCCGTGCTGAGGAGCTGGGTCACTTCATTCATTTTTGCGTGTGAGCCGTAGCGAGGGGCTGTGTGTGGGTTTATATGGTTTTTGGAGGATGGTGCTTTTCTCCCTGGGCTTGCGGAGGAGGCACAAGCAGCGCCCAACCCTCCCTTAAATCACTCAGCTGTGCTGAACGGAGTGGGGATACATCAACACCACAGAGGTGTTGGATGATGTCCATCAGATGGAAAGATGGAAATGCTTTAAAAGTGAAGCAGGTAGGGGACTTCATTAGGAATGATGATGCCACATCAGTAGAAATTATGACACGTTATATAAGATGACCTTGCTTCTGCTGCTTATGACAATAAAATAACAGGTCTCAGCAGAATAATTGTCCCAGCGTGATGCAACAGAAATACCCAACTGGTTACGGTGCAGTTGCACACCTTAGTTATCTCCGTGTTGGCCAGGGCAAAAAAACCTGAGCAATTACAGATTTTGTTACATTCATGAGGTCAGAACAGCGATCTCACTAAGATTAAAAAAAGGAGAAAGAGGTAGCATTTGAGGGGAAGCGCCAGGGTTTGTCATTGTTGTTAATCAATGGAGGCTTCTAGGCAGTCTCGATTCATGTGCTTCGAGAACCACACAGGTTTTTTTTCAATTAGTATCAATACTTTTCTTTGTTTAGTCTCTTTTCACAATGACAAACTTGCTGCCTTTGTTACAGTCTGAGCTAAATTAATATTCATGGGGACATTTCTTATGTCAGAAGATTGAATTCTCCACCACATTTCTTTTTCTTTTTCAGAAAAAAAAAAAAGAAATCTTGCTAATTCTACCTCTAGATTGTCAATAACTTCTACTTTTTGTTTGAATTTACTCTATCCAAAATCCTGTGGAATAGAAAAGCTAGAAAAAAACAATTTGAACAAAGTAGATACCAATGAAGTGTTACGACAACATTTATGTGCTGGGCCTTTTCAATAAAATACGTGCTCTGAATTTAGCCTGCCTGAAAACTTCAAAGCAATGATAAGCCTTCAACTGATAGTCATCCCTCTCTCTCTTTGGTGCTATAGTAACTACCTACCTTCTTCTTTATTAACACTAAAATCAAAAGGATTTTTTAAAACATGGGTGATGAAATTTAAGCAAACTGTCTGTTTATTTTGGCAGGAAAAGAAATTACCTGATTTTAAAGGTACAGAAAACACAATGCTGCTCACTTGAAACCTTGTTTGTCTGGACATGGAATCAGACACATAGAAATTTATAAATTTGGGGCTAGGTTACTCGTCCTGTTAAAAAGAGCCATAAGTACTAAATGAGATCTTTTATCAACAGGATCGTCAAGGAAACCTCTTGCAGCCTGATGTTAGCTGTAATATTATAGTTTCTAAGAATCAATACAAATAATATGTATTGACTGCCCCTGTAAGATATTGCAGCTGTACAAGTCAGTCATTCAGATACACTGAAGGTGTAAGTAGGGGGCATTAGGTCAGATTGGCACAGTTCATTTGTGCTACTGGAGACCCTAAAAACTACTGACCGTACGCTCATTTGGGCTAGCAGAGGTTTCCACTGGCTGGCATCCACCTGTGTCTACATTTCTGTTAGATTTCTGTTTTCTTATTTGGTTGGAGTTGTTTGGGTTTTGGTTTTTTTAACTATTTCAAAGTGTCAAAGCTGGGAAGCTGTCTGCAAAGGAAGGAAAAGATTCCCTGCGTTTTCTGGTTAACAGTCCTCCATATTATCAATATACCTCTATGCACAGTTTATAGAGATTTGGGTGGGAAATCAGAAGATTTTTAAAGACCAGAACATTGGAATCGGGCAACTGTCTTCCTATTAGAACAGGGTGGAAGAAAGCCTAACTTAATTAGCCCGAGACTGAGTTAGTTATGTATATCTAAGGTACCAAATGCCATAATTGTCTGAAACAGGGCAGGACTGGAACCAGTGCCCCAAGAGACCTTTAAAAGAGGGGTAGACGTGGTGCTTAGAGATATGGTTTAGTGATGGGTTTTGTCAGAGTTAGGTTGATGGTTGGACTAGATGATCTGAAAGGTCCCGTTCAACCTCGGTAATTCTATGATTCTATGATTTATGGCTCCTACACCCATATTCCTATGAGTAGAGGTTAAACAACTCTGGATTCTACTAGCCCTCAGAGTAATGGTAAATAATCTGAAAAAAAATGAAACCCCCATCTAAGGCAGGAAAGATGCCTTTATGGCTGAGGCTGGGGAAGAGGGATTCTGGATTTTGTTTCCCTCTGACCTTTGCAGTTCAGCATACTTTTCTCAGCTTAAGTGCCATATGTGTAAAATAAGTGATGATAGGAGTAGTACCTTATAACCTATGGGCCTGCAAGGACAAATCCATCAATGCTTCTCTGGCACTTTGATGCTTACGGTGATGAGAGCTATAAAAAGTGTACACACAAAGAAAATAATCTATTATCTACCCATGCAGAGGACAAACCCTAAAGTCCAGTTTTTTGAAAGGAGTACACACTGAAGTGCCTGTTTCAAGACTCAGTTGCCTATTTTGATGATGGTCCATTAATCTAAGCTGGAGTTTGAAGATCTGCCTAATAATTTATGTCTTGTAAGAGCACAGAATAGCTCTAAGCCTGAAGGATTACACATTTTCTTACTAGGAAAGTTAATTTACGTGGGTGAGCTCTCTTTGCCTAAACATTGCAAACAGCAAAATGGACACTTCGGTTTCTGTCAGTCACACCGCCCTTTTTTAAAAAGGCCTCGCTAAATTTCTGGTTAAGAAAATCTAATGGGAGAAACCTTACCAGCCATTCCCTCAACCTGCCGGGGTACGTAATTAAAATACTAAGCTGGAGGTGTGAGCTATATTTCTAGCTGCGCTATGAAAGGGAGACAGTTTGCATCAATTCTGTCCTGGGGGTGTGTTTTGCCTTGGCAATACTGAACACCTGAGTCAGATCTCTTCCCACACCTCGCTTTTCATGACATAATTCAGCAAACTTTCTCTTTCTGTGCCAGGATGGGAACGGGCTGCTTTGCTCTCTCCTGTTCTCACGCACTGACCCAGAGATGCTGTCGCTCCCCACAGACCACCCGCTCCCGTTCACATCATCTCCTTCGATCTACCTGGTCTCTACGGATGAAGGTAGAAGTGACGGCACCAGCCAACCTAAGGGCATGCCACCGCCTCAAAGGAGAGATGCTGGACCTCCCTTCTGCTTTTTCCTGCCAGGCTGTGAGTTGAACCAGCTCCCCCGGCTGCACCCGAGCTGTTGCAGGGCAGGAGGTGGAAGCGAGCATCCAAGGGCAGGGAGGAAGACACGGGAAGGCGAGTGGAAACTCCTCCTTTCACAAGCAACGGGAGTCCTGAAATGGCTCCAGGCTCGAAATTTGTCTCGGGAGCTGCCCAGGAGTGCTGTGACTTGGAAGGGGCTGGGGAAATGCAGGAGGGCCCTCAGCTTATTCCCCATGTGTTGTTTCAAAGCCGTAGGGTGCCAGGACAGGTGGGTGTGAGGTGGGTGTGAGGTGGTGGTGCTGGGTGGGCATCTATAGGGGGTTTGCAAACGAGAGACAAAGAAATGCAAATTCTATGGCAGCATCCCAAACAGGAAATATTTTTAAGTGTGTTCTCTGGGAAAGCAGGAAAATACTTTCTCCAGAAAACGGTTAATTGAATTTCTTATGAAGTGCTGTTGTGTCGAATTCAGAGATTAAGATCAATCATTAAGGTATATAGAGATTTTAATCTGCTTTACATTTAATCTCTGATTCAGTTTCAACTCCAGCTTCCCACAAAAATAATGCAATATAGTCCCCAATGCAAAGACATTGGGATTGCTCAGCACCTCAAGAATCACCGTTTGTAAAATAGCTCAGTAAAGATGCCATCTAACTCTTTTTTGATGCAGTGAAAATTTTGGCAGGCCAATCTATGCCTGATTAGTTATTCGGTCTCATTGGTAGGATGAACACTGTGTATTATGCTGAAATCGGTTTAAAACCTGTTTCCAGCAGTCCCCGCCGCAGCAGGGGACACGGCCACCCCGTCCGGTGCCCGCAGCCAAGCCATATGCAGCATATGTTCAGCTGAGCCACTGGTGACACCCCCTGTCAGCATCTGGTAATTTTCCTAGCAGGGACAAGATTTACATGAAAGCTTTAACTCTCAAAGTCCTGAAGACTCACAGACAAAGGCATTCCAGAACCCTTTTTTTAACCAAAGACTCAGAGGTGCACCTTTATAACAAGCCGGTTTCAGCTGACTGTGGTATCAGCTTTATACTTCACCGTACCAGGCCAAGAGAAGATGCTTAATTTATCAGAAATCCTGCTGTCGTTGAGTGTTCAGCTCTCAGAGTCACAGATACTGCTGCCTGAGAAACACTGAAATAACGACCATCCTGCTCCACGCGCAATATTCTACGTCCTGGTTTTCCAACTCTTAAGCCAAATACATCATACAGACAGTTGGAAATGGTTCAAAATTGACTATTAGGTTTTTCATTGTTCTGAAGTCTGAGAAAGAGGGGACAGAGGGAGTTCAGGGTCTCCAGAGAAATAAATCTTTTCTAAGGCTTGCAATTAGACATAGCAACTTCTACTAAATCATTCAACGTCCTAATGAAGCATATTCTCTTTTCTCACCAGTCTCGCTTCTCTCATTGCTCAGGGCACCAAAGCACCAACACTGTTACTAGTAGAAACCAACATGTAATTTTTTAGCCAAATCTCATTTTACTGGAACCTCTAAGCTTTTGAGAGCTTATTATTCCAGATTTAACCTGGTATTAAATGAGAGGAAAGTGAAATCCAAGCTTTACAGCAAGTATTAAACAGCTTTGCTAACACATAGTAATGAAAGGGAATTAGCATACGACCAACCCCAGCCTCCTTTCCCCTAAACCAGGAGCTGTTTTCCCAGGGAGGATATAGAGTACTTGTGACTACTTTCTGCTGCAATATTCTTACACGGGATCATGTGGTGCCTTCATCCTGTGCTGCAAGTTTTGGAAAATACTTCACTGGCATCAGCAGTCCACTTTTGTTCCCATAAACTTCTACCTATTTCCCCACTTTCTTTTAATGGGTAAACAACTCTTAACTTCTTAGTGTTGCTGGCTTAGCTAATTGTGCTTACAGTTACACAGAAACCTCTCTAATTTACTAAAGACTCCTGGAAGCTCCGTTTTGTTTGGGTTTTTTGCTTATTCCCCAGAAAAGCACAGCAGCCAACTTGACGGCCATTGCTCCGAGCGAACAAGCAGTCAGCAAGTTGCTTAATCCTCCGTCTATTTACATACCGATTTCATACCCTGATTTCAGCTAGAGTACATCGCCAGAGCTGTGATCTTGCAAACGTTTTACGTATGTGATTCTCTGCTGTGGCATGCTTAAAATCACACCGATCGCAAGAGATAATCCACATGTAAATGTGTGTGCAACTGACAGTTAACTTGTGGGAGTGAGGGCAAAGGCCAACAGCGTGATTGCTTATTTTGAAAAGATATGGTTATTAACACACAGGTGCATTTGAATTCAAGCGAAATTCCTCCAGCAGTCCCTAGAACAGAACTGTGCCTCGCTCTCTGGCCAACCTGAAGTCTGAAAGCAAAATTCAGGTTTAGTTTTTAGTTCCTAATTACCATCACTTGCAGGTGATACCAGGACCAAAATCAAAAAGCATCTCCTTGCTTGCCAAGCATGGCAGGGTATTGAACAGGGAAGGAAGGACCTGCCTTTTTGGAAATCATCGAATCATAGAATGGTTTGGGTTGGAAGGGACCTTAAAGATCATCTAGTTCCAACCCCCTGCCATGGGCAGGGACACCTCCCACTAGACCAGGCTGCTCAAAGCCCCATCCAGCCTGGCCTTGGAATTAAACCCCAGTTACTTAAAGGTCCTGTCTTTTTCCTTGCAAACAATAGAAGATTATAGTCTTCATCTGCATATAAAATAGCGAGAATAACTTTTTAGAAACAGTATGTCACAGCACTTTTTCTGTGCCAAATGCACCTGAATTTACCACACCAACCAATGCCACACTCTTCTCACAAAACAAGTTTCAGAGAAAGTAATAATTACCACTGTACTTTGCACAGGCTACACCACCTCTTGGTCTCACTAAGATACATTTGGCCATTAAGTATTTGCCCTGGATCCCCTTGCAGTCGCAGGGGACGAAGCGCCCCGTCGCACAGCGCGCAAGCGCAGTTAGGAGGGATGCCCAAATGGCTTTGCTGGATGAACTGCGCAGATTATCGGCAACTCTAAAAACCGCATACACGTTGACAAAGGGGCAAAGCACACTGCAGCCAACACGCAAAAGATTAAATATTAGTCTCAGCCATGGTTTTGCACTTAACTGGAAAAACTAATAAAACCATACTTGTAAAATGTAATTAATTACCACCATACATACCTAAATGTTTGTGTCTTCCAGCAGCCATTAACTACGAGGTCTGTTGTTCTGGGTAAGATTTTATCTAAATGTATGAAAATCCATTGCACAAAATGTTGCCCAGTTACGGTATGAACCTTGTTCCAGAAAACCTGCTTGGTGTTTGAAAGAGCCTGTTGTTGCCCGGATTCAGGGCTGAGTCCTGCGAGGTGCTGAGCACCCTCTAAGCCCTTAAACACCGCTGGGAGTGAAAGGGACTTGGCATGATCCAGAAGCAGTCAGTACTTGCGGGATTGAGTCTTAAGTTAATATATAACAAACGGCTGCACAGCGGTGTGTGAAATCAGCAAGTTAAACATCCACTTAAAATAACCGTAACAAGAGAGAAGAAAGCGTATTTACAGGAGCGTTTCATTAAAATCTTTATGCTGAATGTACAGCGTTCCTACATATTCAACATAAGAAAGCAAAGGTTTGGGCGAAAGTAAAATCGAGCAGTCAAGGAAGAAATAACCTGAAGTCACAGCCAAAGGCTTCTGGTTAAATATTGTGTAAACTGTGAGCTGGTTATTATCAGCTGGAGTCTACCCTGAGCAAGCTGCACCCGACAGCGTGGACAAAATGGATGACCCAGAAAGGCACACGCCAAATACACATCCGCAAAAATGGAAATAACAACCAACCTCAAAACTTTACCGCCCAGCTCTAGTATTTGCAGGTGTCAGCAGCAGAACCAAAGGCCAAAATCATCCCTGGTCCTACCTGGTCATTTACAGTAACAAATGAAAGAGGCAGAAATCAAAGGTATAATCATGTCTTTGAGAGCTGCGAAGCGCCACAGGAAAGTACCTGGGTGTGCAGAAGGCGCTGCAAGTGCGGAGCCGACTTATCCCAGCGGCAGAACGACACAGTACGGAAAACCAGATGCACACCTGATGGAAAGATGGGACCTGCGCTGCCCTGATGTACAGAGGGAGAAACTACATTCTCCCAGAGACCCGCATTTATCCTGAGAGCCTGGCAGCACATACAAACGTGTAGAATGCCCCTGGTTTTGTGCTCTCCAGTCGGAAGGCCCTCTACAGCTCCCTCCTCTGTATCCCTTCCTATGCAAAAGCCAAAATAATATGTAAGAGAAGATTGGCTAGAATGGGATTCCATCTTCTCTTTTCCTCCCCAGAAGAAATAGCAACTTCCAACTGCATTTTTTTCTGAATTAGAGTAGCAGGATGTGGAGAATAACTGCAGCCCTGAGTGGAAGAGAGTATTAAATCAAAGAGAAATTAATTTGTCTTATATTTCTTGGAGTTATTCTGTGAATAATCACAAGGAGAAATTTTAATGGCAATATTACATTAATTTCTTAAAAGTAGAGATGCCAACAGATTTACTTAATAATAGATTATGCAAGATAATTTTCAAAACTTAATTAATAATTTATAATGAAGAATGAGGCTTCATATGTCTCAAGCAATAATTTGCAAATCAGATATTATTGAATTTCCAATTATGAGTTACATTCATTTTAGCCGAAAGCTCTGCTGGAATCTCAGTACCGGGAAAATTAACTATACGAGAGTATAAAGACAGAACTACAACTCCCCGGTGTTTGACTTACGCTTAAAGTCTTCAGTGGAAAGGAGAAACCAAGCTCCTTGCTGCCATACTCTTTCTCATGTAAGGCTGGGCTTTTATCGTTTTAAGCCTTCTGAGTCAGATACACGGCCCACTAAAGTTAAGGGGACTTTCCTCTGCTTCTATCAGGCTTTAAGTAAAGACTATCATAAAGGTTAAGTCCAAGTAATTTTCTCAGTCTCAAATCACTCGGCAGGGTGCTCATCTATGATGTTGTCATATGAATGTTGCTTTTGATCACGGTCCTGGGGTGGGGAGGAAGTGAAGAAAATACCACATCTCACTTTGTGGTTTGAACTTTCAGGAGAAACTGAAATGCAGATAGTACTACATGGCAGAAGTTGATCTCCAGGCGCTTCACAGGTACAACGAGAAGGATCGGGATTGAGATCTCACAGGAAAAATAAAAATAATGAGCAACAGACACACAAATGTGATAAACGTCTTTTCTTGCAGTTTCTGGTATTCCTGCCCGTGAAACCTTGCTTATGCTCAGGATATCACATGCTGTTACAGAAGATAGAGCAATGTTTAGAGAGCTGTATGACAACTTTCTGGCAAGACTAGTAGCAAAGTCCAGTCCAGTTTTCACAACTCAGTAACTGAAATACCTTGATGAGGTCCCTGCTTAGAGAACAATAGATCATTATATTTGTACCTCAATTGTACCTGCAATCTCTAAGTACTTTACAAACTTGAGTAAATGGAACCTTTTGTGTGTGTGAAGCATATGCTATGCCTGCTATAATGTTTTCAAAGTTTTTTCATAGATTTCCTTTAAATTTTGAGCATTTCAGATTTTGATCTGATGATTTGAGATGCCAACATCCAAAATGTGAAACAGTCAAAATACAAAAGCAGTATTCAGTTTTTGGTGAATATTATTGTGGATAATAATCTCCAGAACAAAGAACGATCAACAGAGTAAACTTGTATAAAGAATTTCTTTAATGCAAATCTCAAGAGATGATTAGGACAGAAACAACCAAAACAGCTAGAGGAACCTCCAGAAGGCCAGTAATCAACCAGTCAGAATAAGCTGGTTCAAAATTACCAGGAAATCAGAACTGTCCAGGCTTAATTATGTCATTTGTAAAGTGCAATACTGCACTGTACTACTTCTATTCCATTCTGTTGCATTGAGGTTTGTACTGTAACTATGAAAGCATATTTTTCCAAAAATCAGTGGGAATCAGGGGCATATGTTACCTACTCAAGTTAAAGCAGAAATAGAGCAAATACAGCTCAATGGAAAATAAATTCCTTGTCCCAAAGCAATTATTACTGTCTGAAATTGTGACAAAATGTTTATAAATATCTGGTTTACTGAGATCTAGTCATAGAAACTGAACAAGTGTTCAATTGGGTGGAGTCTAGAAGAGTTAGATGTAAGTACCTTCTACTCGCAGAATCACAGAAGGGTTGAGGTTGGAAGGCACCTCTGGGGATCCTCTAGTCCAGCTCCCCTGCTCAAAGCAGGGTCAGCTAGAGCAGTTTGCTCAGAGCCATGTCCTGTCAGGTTTTAAATGGAGTTTTTTGGAGTCTCCAAGGACGGAGAATCCACAACCTCTCTGGGCAGCCTGTTCCAGTGTTTGACCACTCTCACCATGAAAAACATTTCTTTTTCTGCCTAAATGAGATTTCCTGTGTTTAAGTTTGTGCCCATTGCCTCTTGGATTTTTACTGGATACCTCTGAGAAGAGTTTGTCTCCATCCTCTTTACCCCTTCACTCCCATCAGGTATTTATATACATTAATAGGATCCTTCTGAGCATTCTATTCTCCTGGATTAATGGTCCCAGCTCCGCTCTAGTATGTGTATCAGGTACTCCTCCAAGTTTTGTATCCTCTGCAAACTTGCTGAGGGTGCACTCTGTCCCATCATCCAGGTCATTAATTAAGATGTTAAACAGTATTGGCCCCAGTATTGACGTCTGAGGTACACCACTAGTGACTGGCTTCCAGATGGACTTCATGCCATTGATCACAAGTCTTAGAACACAGCACTTCAGCCAGTTTTAAATCCACCTGACTCTCCACTTACCTAGTCCATAACTCATCAGTTTGTCTATAAGCATGTTATCAGAGACAGTGTCAAAAGCCTCGCTAAAATCCACTGCTATCCTCTTGTCCACCAAGAGGGTTATTTTGCTGCAGAAGGCTATCAAGTTGATCAGGCATGATTTCCCCTTCATAAATCCATGTTGACTACTCCCAATCACTTTCTTGTCCTTCTTGTCCTTGGAAATGGCTTCCAGGAAGATTTGATCCACCTCCTTCTTGAGGACTGAGCTGAGGCTGATTAGCCTGTGCTTCCTCAGATTCTCCTTGTTGCCCTTCTTGAAGACAGGAATGACATTTACTTTCTTCCACTCCTCAGAAACCTCCCCCAGTCACCACAGCCTTTCAAAGATCATCATGACTGGCCTTGCAATGACATCAGCCAGCTCCCTCAGCCCTCATAGGTGCATTCCATCAAGTCCCATGGACTTGTGCATTCAGCTTTATTAAATGTTCCCTGAACTGATCCTTACTGAGGGTACACCTTTCTTTCTCCGTGTGTTCCCACTCAGGGCCTGGTATTACCAGTAAAGACTGAGATGAAGAAAGCACGGAGCACCTCAGCCTTCTCCATGTCCTTTATCTCCAGGTGCCCTGCCACATTCAGCAGTAGGCCACATTTTCTCTAGTTTTCCTTTTGCTGCTGATACACTTGTTGAAGTCTTCTTTGTTGTCCTTTATGTCCCTCACTGGATTCAATTCCCAGTGGGCTTTGCCTTTCCTAACCCCATCTCTGCATGCATGGACAGTGTCTCTGCATTCCTCCCAGGTCACCTGCCCCTGCTTCTAGCTCTTGGTGGTGGGTTGACCTTGGCTGGCTGCCAGATGTCCACCCAGCCACTCACTATCTCTCCTTAACAGGACAGGGGGAGAAAATAAGATGGAAAAGATCATAGGTCAAGATAAAGACAGTGAGATCGCTTATCAGTTACTGTCATGGGCAAAACCCACTCCGCTTGGGGAAAATTAATTCAATTTATTCCAATTAAAATAGGTTTGGAAAGTAAGAAACAAGACAAGTTAAAACAACACCTCCCCCCCAACCATCTCTTTTTTCCAGGCTCAGCTTCATTCTTTCATTCCCCACCCTTCTACCCCACCCTGCCCAAGTGGCACTGGTGAATGAGGAATTATAGTCCATTCTGGTCAGTCCAGTTTGTCTCTGCTGCTCTTTCCTCCTCACACTTTTCCTCTGCTCCAGCATGGGCGCTCTCCATGGGCTGCAGTCCTTCAAGAACTGTTCCAGCATAGAGCCTCTCCATGGGCTCCAGTTCTTCAGGATAAACCTGCTCCAGCATGGTTCCTTCATAGGCCATGGTTTCTTCATGGACCACAGTTCCTATTAGGAGAACCTGCTCCTGTGTGGGCTCTCAAAGGGCTTCAGTTCCTTCAGGAAATATCCACTTGCTCCAAGGTGGTCCTGTCCATGGCCTGCAGCGTGGGTATCTGCTCCACTGTGGTCTCTCCATGGGCTGTGGGGGAATATCTGCTCTGGCATCTGGAGCACTGCCTCCTCCTCCTTCTCTAACCTTGGTGTTCACAGGGCTGTTTCTCACATTGTTTTCCTCACTCCTCACAGTATTTTGCCCCTTTCTTAAATACATTTTCCCAGGGGCACCACCAGCTTCCCTGATGGGCTCAGATGTGTCCTGCAGTGGGTCCATTGTGAAGCTGGCTGGAACCATCCATGTCTGGTATGGGGCAGCCCCAGCCTCTCCTCACAGAGGCCACCCTGCAGCCCCCACTACCAAAACCCTCCCATGTCAACCAATATACTCTTGTACGTTTCCATTTGATGTTTGTGTTCCGTCAGGAGCTCCTGCCAGGAGTTCATCCACGCAGGCCTCCTGCCATCCTTGCTTGATCTCCTGCTTGTTGGACTGGACCATTCTTGAGCTTGGAGGAGGAGATGATTCTTGAAAGTCAACCAGCCGTCTTCTCTCCAAGATGTTGTCCCATGGGATTCTTCCAAATAGATTCCTGAAGAGGCCAAAATTTGCTCTCTTGAAGCCCAGGGCTGTGATCCTGCTATTTGTCCTGTTTCCTCCTCTCAGGACCTTGTATCCATCACTATTGGTCAATGCAGCCAAAACTGCTCCCAGTGTTCACATCCTCAACCAGATCTTTCTTGTTTGTAAGTCAGGAGGTCCAGCAGAGTGCCTTTCCTCATGGGCTTCTCAGTCACTAGTGTTACGAAGTTATCCGCAATGCACTCCAGAAACCTGGATCGCTCGTGCTCTGCTGTGTTGTCCCTCTGGCAGATGTGGGGATGGATTAAGTTCCCCATGATGACCAGGATTTCAATCATGTGATAGTTTAGCATCTGGTAAAATTAATGGTGGCTGCAGAATTTCTGCCCTTGATTGCTACTAGTTGGAACTCTGTTACACTTTCAGAGGACCATTCCCTCTCTGGAAACTATTATTACTTTTTACAAGCACTGCCAGCAGTCTCATCCAAAGCAAAGAAGGCTTAAGAACGCTTGAACACCAAACACAGTGCTAGGAGCAATATGTTCATACTGGTGGTCTGAGTTTAGGCGCGTTAATAAAACAACTCAAGGAATACTTGCGCGTGTTTCCCATGCTGTATATGTTTTGTAAATAAAAAAGGTGGCTTTCAGGGATGGTCATCCACTGCTTTTCGTCAACTTGAAATTAAATTGAAAATATAGAAAAATGGAATAACAGTTCACTTACCACCAATTCATGCCAAATCTTTTACTGTAGTCAGAACACAGAAGAACAACAAAGAAAGAAATCACAGAATCACAGAATGGTCGGGGTTGGAAGGGACCTCTGGAGATCATCTAGTCCAACCCCCCTGCCAGAGCAGGGTCACACAGAGCAGGTTACACAGGAACGCGTCCAGGTGGGTTTGGAATGTCTCCAGAGTTGGAGACTCCACCACCTCTCTGGGCAGCCTGTGCCAGTGCTCTGCCACCCTCAGGGTAAAGAAGTTCCTCCTCATGTTTAAGTGGAACTTTCTATGTTTGAGTTTGTGCCCTTTACCTCTTGTCCTGTTGCTGGGCACCACTGAAAAGAGCCTGGCCCCATCCTCCTGACACCCACCCTTTAAGTATTTATAAGTGTTGATAAGGTCCCCCCCCTCAGTCGTCTTTTTTCCAGACTACTTTCCCAGAAGAAAAAAGGAGACACGTCTGCATGTTGCTGTATTAATTACATTAAGGCATCTCAATCTTAACAACTCCACACAATACAAAGCAGGCCCCGTAAGAAGGGCAATCCTCCCTGCAAATATTTAGGCTAGCAATTGCAAAGTAATCCAGGCACAGCACCCTTCATAAAACCAATCCATCACCAGGTCACACAAGACTATTAGGCCTGGACACGAGGTGCAGAGGTGAGCAGATTAACAATCACCACCTGAAAAGATGTTTTAAGTGATCCCGTTTTCTTTTTAACAATATTTTAAAGCCTTTGAGAAGATTAATTCCTCAGCCCAAGAGCTGAGTACCTTGCTGCTGCTAAGGTAAACCGATGTACTAATTGAGTTCTTGGCACAGGAATATTCACTCTAGGACTTGGAAATGATACTGCTTTGATACTGCTATTGTCAGTACACAAAAAACACCACTCTCCTTAGCCGTGA
The DNA here is from genome assembly GCF_028500815.1 of Rissa tridactyla. Classification (NCBI taxonomy): domain Eukaryota; kingdom Metazoa; phylum Chordata; class Aves; order Charadriiformes; family Laridae; genus Rissa; species Rissa tridactyla. Next base: position 23,971,825 of record NC_071466.1, read on the forward strand.
AAGTCTGATTTCTTTGCAACAAGATGAAAAAGTTCCTACAATTTTCTCTTTCTCTCTTTCTCTTTCTCATGCTGTCAGGCAGAAAACAAGCAGTAGATTACATCCATAAAAGCAAAACCTCTGTATGTGTAGTCTTCAATAATAAGAGGCTGTTTCACAAGGCTATGTAAAACCATCTGGCCATTATCTCTTCAGTTCCACCAATGGTGAATAAGGGAGTCCCTAATACTGAGGTTAAAGTGCAGCTGATAAAATACAAGAAATCTATCTATTTTAAAAGATATCAGATGAGATGTGAATATTTAAAATAAAATCCGATCCACTGGAAATAAACAGTGAAAGATACAGGACAAGATTTTGAGCCAGACTTCTGGATCTCATTCTCAAGAGAAATTGTTAGGTAGGACTTGCTGCACTAGATTGGGCCAAAAAGCCATCTAACCAACTGCCTTGTCTCAAAGTGGCTTAAAGAAGAACAAGAAACAAGATGAATACAGAAAGATTTTGCCCCTATTTTACTCTCCTGTCTTCTGGCAATCTGACGTTTACAGTTTTCCTAAATCAGAGGCTGCACGCAAAACACGGTATTTTCTCATTCTGTTGGGCCAATCTTCCATGAATTTTTCTGCTTCCTTTTTATTTTCACTAATTCCTCGGCTTCCACATCCTCGTATTTCACTGAATTCCCATAATCAGTTGGTGCCCTGGCTGAAATGTATTCCCTTTGGTTTGATTTTAGTCCCCTGGCCAGGTGACGCTGTGTCTGTTTGCAAACCTCCTCCTGCTGGAGGGTGCTGAGGGCCGGCTGCCTCCAGCCCCGCAGACATGGGTGTTGAAAGAGGTGAAGTAACAAACAGGACAGGTGGGTTTCCAGGAGACAATGAGAAAGGGGAGAGCATTTGGCAAGAGGACGACGTATATGATGGTCATACTTGCATCTTGTACCATTAAGAGGGGATTCCTGGTTTTTAACAGTCTCAATGACTGTAATACGTAAATCAGAAATAAATAATTCATTCCTTAAAAGTGTGCCATTCTTGATTTTTTTTTTTCCTAGCTTCTCCACATGCTGCTCATATTTTATGCTGTCGTTCAGGTTTTAAGGAACATATTTAACTCATTCAACTTTTTTTACAAGCTGGAAACTCAGAGCCCTACTGATGAATGCCACCAGTTCCCCCAAATCCACCGTTCCTCTCTCAGTGGCCAGTGCACCAGGAAAGATCACGTTAACCTTTTCGCTAGTGTATTACACAAGTGTGTAACAGCAAGGTATTTGGCCAAGTTGGCTATTTTCTTCCTGGATAGCTAAGCTGTTCCATCAGTGACATAAAAATATTTTAACAACACAGGAACAAACCTCCCAGCATGCCCAGGAGCCACGGAGCCCTTGGTTCATTGTTGGGAGGTTACTTTTAATTACAAGGTCCTGATTAACACACTGGAACAAGGCAATAGCTGGCTTCAAACAGTTCCAAATCGTTGTACTTAAAAATGCTGACCCTTGTCATAAGCAAGAACAACGAGTGACAAAGACAAAAAGAAAATTGTTTCATTTCTGAGTGAATTTGAAGTCCTATTACAGGACTTTGCAAAAACACAGAAATCTACAAAAGCCAACTTCAAACATTAACTTCGTAGTATCATAAACAGCCAAATTCTTCCTTCAAGCAGGAACTTATTTTTAAACAAGGTTTCTGTACAAGATTTGTCTTTAAAACTTTTGTATTGATTTTATTTTTCTAGTTGGTGCAACCTAACTTCTTCTTCTTCCTCTTATTATTATTGTTGTTGTTGTTTGAATCTGGTTTATTTAATTTGTTAACTGTCTGAACTATTTTACTCACATGGTTTGGCCAGAGATAGCGTTATCTACTTCTTAGAAAAATCATTCTGGCTGTAACTCAGCCTCTGCAACACTATTAATGCAGGGACAGATCCTGGCTTCATTTGGAGCTCTTCGCTTCAGTTCTTCCATACGCAAGTAGAACATGAAATTACCATAATTAGAACCAGTAGAAAATACAAGAGAATAAGGAAGTACACTCCTCATCATGGAAATGTTAAGCACGGTAGGAATGAATCCAGGATCTTTTGCAGAGAAGTTCCTTTCATTAGAAAGAAGGAAACATCTGACAAAACGTGTGGGTTAAACTCAGCAGCTGCTGCAGCGCATCTCTGCTGCCGCAAGCAGGTACTTGGGTCAGCTGCTGAACATCTGGACTTTGAACATTACAACAGACTCTTATTTTCTACAGCCCCATGTGCATAAAAGCCTTCTTTATTTTCTTATCATAGGAAATGGAGGACATATGCAAGAGAAGAACTTCAGAGTATACAAGCAGTGCTGGGAAATTTAACCTAGAGCCGTAGAATACCAGTAAAATAGAAACCACTGGGATGATTAATTCATTAAAATCTCTAGTCCTTAATTTAATCAGAAAAACAAATGAAGAAATCTGGCCAAGACAAAGAATGAATTGCTTACTTATTAAATCTAACAGGATGCAGCTGATGCCTAGTAGGCAAATCAAGGTCACTTTTAGCTAGAGTTCAATGGCCTGGTCCAATGGGATGGTTTGGGTGATGGAAAGAAATGGGTTGGCTTCACATGAGACAGCTGGTTCTTGCTCACCAAATTAACTCTTACTTGATGCTACCAGTTGGAAAGGTGGCCTCCAAAAAGCAACATTGGTTGCTGGGAGCGTATGTAAGGTGAGCCCTGTGTAGAAGCAAAGCCAAGGTTACAGTGTAGTTAAACTGCTCTTGAATTTCTTTAACATAATTAATCAAATTCAGTATGTTTTCAGCAGCACAAAGCATTCGCACAACACAGAGAAATATGAAAAAATATAGAAATGTCAAATATGACATTCTGACTATCTATGAAATATACAGGATGAGATCACACAGTCCTGTCTTGAAGGTAGCAGCGGTGGTCCCACAGACTCCATGACAACCACGGGTCAGATGCTTTCAAACCGACTCTCAGATACGGAGGGACGATGTAACACAGAGATCTCAGACACAAGGGATACTGCCCGAGAGTTCATCTCTCTCACCTACTCCTGCTCAGAGCCAACAGGCAGCTTGGAGGAAGCCATAGGTATGAGCAGGGACTGAATTTGCTCCTGGTTGGATGCAGGATAGAAGAGCCCCTGGCACTGTAGATACCAGCCTTTCCCTGTAGTTTTTGTTTGCTCAGTACCCCTCATCTCTTCACCTGAGCTTCAGACTCAATTACTTCAGCAAATTTTACTGGAAAAGCTATGCAGATCTTTTAGAAAGCATAAAATAAGCAGTAACACTAAATACATTTGTCAAAATATATGAAGCAAAAGTATTTGTGATGAAATTTCATTGATTTATCAGTTTCTATAAAGGCCATTAGAACATAGATTTGCAAGAGACTGTGTAACGACCAACTCCTCGCAAGATCAAGGCCATAATATACAAAATATCTGTCAAGCATGCAAGTGAATTTGTGAGTTCTCACCGTTCAATTCACTTTCTAATCCCCAAATTTCTGCACATAGTTATGAGAGTGGTATAGTCTCCAGTTCTCTGGTGACTTCTTCAATGCCGTGCAAAAAATGGTTCTCTGTGTAATGATACTTTGACATGAATGTCTCTCTAAGGGAAGGAAAAAATACTTTGTTTAATCTGTTTTTCATTAGTAACTCTTTGCATTCTGGGTCTAATTTAACTAATGACCTAATAATTATTTCTCTGTAAATCATAGAGAGCATTAAACATGTCAGAGTCCTTTGATAAAGCAGGTCTGAGAACTTGAAAATGTGGCAATACCTTCCAGGAGGGCATAAAACCTCGGCTCTTCTCTGTCATATCACTTGTGATTTTTGGACAGTTTCCATTTGTAGACTATCCATTTAGCTCTTGGTAGTCACATCCTTTCTGTGCCTGGGATTTCATTGTCTTCCACAACTTTTCATTTATCTTGCCAAACCTGGCCTTCACCTACCCCTCTCTGCTAGAAAGTTTTCTCTTGCAGCCATCCTCATAGCGGTGCAGCGTGGGCTGTGCAGAAGACAAAACATACTCTGGATTTCCACTTGCAATGTAAATACTTTCTGTTGCCTTCAAGCATAGGACTCTTAGACCCAATGACTAATCAAACCAAGCTTTTCAGTACAGTTGTGTCTCCATTTATGTTCACACTACTTAGTTTCAAAATATTCTCATAAAACGTATTCAAAATTTATTCCAATTCAAAATCAAAGTTTGCAATGGAAGCTGTCGTGAGAGAAATACTGAGAAACTTTACTGGTTCAAAGATTAAGTGTCATCCTGAACAGAGAGATCTTAGACAAAGTGGAGTTTTCAGAAACTTTTTGGTGTTTTTCATTAGCAAGAAGTATAACATTCTTCTTCCCTTCCAGTTCCCCACCAGGGAGACAAAGAAAGGAAAGAGACAGAGGAATTTTAAATGGTGTAACATCTCTGACGTATAATTCTTGCTAATGATGTAGGTGTTTTCCTTGTTGATTTGGCACTTTGGGCCAGCAGTATAAGTACATACAGATTTAGGAGACTTTGCTCAGCAGACTGGCTGTTGAAATTTGCATTCCAATATCACTTAGATCTGGCTTAAAATTGTATGACAGGTAACTGTTCTTATCACAATAATGCATATTATTATCTGTTAGCATAGTTTCATGTAATGGCAATTTGGGGAGCAAAAGTAAATGATGTTTTGTGTTCCTATTGAACCACTGTTTTATTTTACTGATATGAATTGGAGGTTCAGTCCTATAAACCATTTTCCTTGTCTTTAAAATAATCCAGTTAGTATGAGTGGAACAACACCTCCAGGACCACATACCTACATACAGTGTTAATACTTTGAGAACAGCAGCAAAACCTAATTCTCATATGACCAAATAATACAAAGGACCGTCTTTGTCCCAGAACACAGTATTAACCAAAATGAGACGTTTCATGTGCATTAGCAAGGATGATTAACGAGCGTTTCAAATACAGACTGATACCATGTGACCGAAGAATAGAAAATGTGATGCTTATATTTAAAAAGGAGGAGGAGGGTTGCCTGGGCAATGAACCGACTCTTTAGTCTGACTCTGAACTCGAAAAGATTTTACAGTCAAATCTGAAGGCAAGATTGGCTGAGAGAAAGCTGGGGAGCTTTGCCCCAAGTGAAGAGGAATCATGTATCACGAAGAAGTAGCTGACGGGAGTCGGAAGTAGTAGCTGTGGCAATGAGAAGAGGAAGATTATGCAATTTGAGGGATCAACAAGGGACCCAGGAAGAGGGAAAAGTGATGTGACACTTATGAATGTAGCAGGAAGGGCAAACACCTTTGAGGCCTGAGGAGATCACTCACGGTACGTGTAATTATGCAGCCCTTTGCCTCTGCAGGGGCGTTGGGCTGTTGTCCCCTGAGAGACAGTGACACATTCTCCCTGCCTTGTACTTTAAAAGCTCAGTTCTGTAAGGAGCTATAGACAGGAGTCAGAAACAGAAAACACAGTTACTGTAGGGATCACGTATTCTGAGTCACGGACAGTTTACCTGCCTGCTTCTTCCTGATACTGACCATTCCCTACTCAGGGAAGCTCAGCAGCTCTCACTGTTTTTTTCCCCTGTGGACTTTTTTCCCCTAGGTAACACCTAGATGTTCGTCACCACCGGATACCTCTTCTCCAGAGAAAGCCTTTTATTTGTCCTCTCCACTACAGCTTCTCAGTCTGTCGTGTTTACCTGAGGTGAGATCCCCAAAACTAGCAGATTTCCCTCCGTTTCTTTTTATTTGTTTGGTTTTGCCTTGAGCGGGAGCCAAAATTGTTAGTGTCTTTTCCTCATGATCAGTATGGCCTCAGCTGATGGCCCAAAGAATCAATTTGGCCTTTCATTTTCCCCAAAGTTAATGGGCAAAGGCTGCAAATACACCCCAAAAGCCAAAAAAGCTTCTGCTGTTCCAGCCTCCACCTTGCCAGCACAGAGCCACTCAACTGGGCACTCTTAATACCCTGCGATCACACACGTAGCTGCTATTAAAACTCTGCCTTTGGGAAATTCATATAAGGAAGACCATGGTAGCCTTCACGTTCTCGCTGCCTACCTAGAACATGTACCTGGTGTTCATCATTAAAATCATATCTGTGTTTGCACTTGTGTGTATATAATTATCCATCTTAGATTATTACAGCGTAAGACCTAAACATGCCTGACACGAGCCAGGTTCACTCCGTGGCTCCACGCTTGTCTCAGTATTTCACAATTCAACAATATTCTAGGGGAGAACCGTCTTTCAATTTTCTGCAGGAACAAAAAAGAAATGTATATTGTTTTAATAAATGGTACCAGCTACTAAAGCTCTACACAGAGTGAGAAACCTGTCACATCTAGAAATAAAATATCTAAATCGGCAGATTCGAACTCATGTGATTGTTCTTTTTGCTTCACTTTACTAATTGTGCCAGGTATTTTGCTTAAATCGAAATCAGACTGAGAAGACTTGAAATAACATTTTAATGGGTCGGGTTGTGCAATTTGGACTACTCATTCTATACAGTGGGGATTTACTTGGTCTTGACTAAGCTTTGACTATATTGCCTTATAAAACTGGAGGCCTCTCTACGAGCAGACTATTTGCCCGCTGCCCCAGCAGTGCAAAGGGCACACTAATTGCCTTGAAGATGGGGTTGCTTTTGCGAGTTGCAGACAAGGGTCTCAAGCCTGCCCCTGCTAAGTTGATTCATTCCACAACTGCCATTCAAAAGCTGTCCGCGCTCCACGGAGCACACCAAGATAACTGCTGCTGCCCCATGCTGCCACAGGCGCTCACCCACAGCTGTAATTCTCATCCAGTTGGGACGCTTGTTAAAATCCTCTAATTAAAAACCTCTGTGGCCTTATTCAAGTCCGTCCCGCAGACCTTGACTTTTTCCCCTCAGCTGGGACACACATAGGTGTGATGGTTTCCTGTATCGCAGTGTCAGCCTCCTAGAGACTTCCCCTTCCCACAAACACTTATGTCTTTTACTCTTATTTTGCTTTGAATAGACTACAGTGACACTATTTCATGAAATATAAAACTTCTAGGTCACCCGTCTGCTGATCCGCAATTGCATCACTATTATTTCCTTCCAAAAAAAAAAATAGAAATTCCAAGATTAACTGAGCAAGGAACAGATAAAAATAATGCATGCTCACCTGCTTACAATAATAATGTTAAAAGTCTCACAAAATATAAATATTTCTGATATAGTCACATTAAATGCTTCTAATAAGTATAGATAATTTCCCTTTTTTCCCTTCCCTTAAAGAATTCCACGTGAAAAATATTCAACCAACTTATTAAGAGGCACCAACTTTTTATCTGAATAACAGACTTAGTTTATATCAGAGCTGCTTCGTAAACTCTTGGAAATGAGTTCTGCTTATGTCCTTCTAGGGCTCTGGAAATGGAATATGCAGAAAGAGTGGTATCAAGGACTGGCAAATCATACTGTTCCTTGTGTAGTGGAATCTAAAGGAGAATTATATTTTAGATGACAAAAAATGCACAAGAAATGGGGAACTGCTAACAGAGCTAGTAAATTGTTGATGTTCTTTTCAAACCTCATAGGACATGTTATGAGAGGAGAAACAAAATCATGTCATCAAATATGAGATTCTCCAACAAGATTTGTGGCTCCTCTGAGAACAGATGACTCTCAATGCTGCTATCAGGAATGATACTGCAAATTGGAAGAAAGGCGACAAGTACCAATTTGTCACTCACGACTTCGGCATGTTTGATTGCTCTTTATTCATTTGAGATTTGCTTGCTGATTGTACTAATCCACAGAAAGGCAAAAGGTTTTGAAACGGATTGACAAAGTCTACAAGGAAATCTTCATTTCCAGGTCTGCCCAAGAAGTTTATCTCACTGATGCACTGTGTCTTCGGAAATTATGGCCACTGATTTGCTTCACCTAAGGGCATGAAAGAGGAGCGCAAGGAAAAACTAACTTGGTTTTAAGTCTCCTTATTAGCCTTACCTACCCAAATAGTGCATTTTTCCATCCAGAAATGTAGTCTGATTGGAAAAGGAGGAATTAGACCATTTGCCAAGAATTTCTAGATGACAGGCAACTGAGCCCACCAGGGGCTGCAACAAGCCAACAAGACCCTCAGTCGTGCTGCTGCCATGTGCGTGCACAGCTTGCACAGAGAATGCGATGCATTATGGACACGCAGCAAGACCCAAGTTTAGGGAACACCATCGTGTGCACAAGACAAAGTCCCTCCCCATGGGCAGAATCATATGGCTGTCCTACGCCTTCCCAGGATTCCTGCATCTCCAACCAGGAAATTGGATCAGAGTGTGACAAGTGTCTGCACCACGTGGTGCAACCGTGGTGTTATGACAATCATCTTTCCAGTGAGGTCTGGATGTCTCCGTCATTAGTCTGGGTTCTAACACCAGTCTACAGGTCAGTGTCAAAAAATGCCACCTTCAGTTACACGCACTGCACAGAGATGTTCCTGTTTCTGTGAGATGACAGCACGATGCTCGGTAATTACATGTCAGTCAATGAATTAAAATAAAGTCGTGCCCCCATCTGAAAATTGGTACCTTCATCTCTCCATCTTTTTAAAAGCTGGCTCTGAGAAGACTATTGTCAAATTCTGGTCGTGGCTACACATGAACTGCTCTCACTGGTGATCTATGAGTTATCTCATTTTAACGTCGGATACGCTTAGCCTCAGGTTGATCTGCCTCCCTTAAGTTTGATATGAGAAGAGTCTTGTCTACATATCAGAAGAGAAAGGTGTAACTTTGTTCTCCGTGGAAGGAAGAAAAGGGCTCTATCTGTGGCTTTCTGACAAGCGAAGATTGTGATAGTCTCATTTCAAATAAGGAGCAAAGAGAAGGTAGATTCAGTCCATGTAGGTCATGTTACAGGCTTTTGTCAGTAACGCTTTGTTTCTTTGAATTAGGGAGAGAATTTTGGCTCTTGAGTCGAGTTTGGGGACTGCCAATGGGGTTTTACAGGACTGATCCTGAGTAGTTTCAAGATCATTCCCAAATGCAGCAGGGTTCTTGGAGTCTGAGGACTTACAGACTCATTTGTGGGCTTGATTCACTTCTGCCTTACCCCAGACTCACAGGCTGCCACATCCACGCCCAGAGCAGGAGGCCTTGTGCAGTGGCTGCAAATCCCCGTTGAATAGCAACACGGTCTCTCTAATCCCTTTAGAAAATTTAAAACAATTTGCAACTGAAAGTGATCATTCCTACAGTGCACCTAACCACATTTGATTAAACACAGAACCGGAGTCTTCATCCATGAATGACATCAATGGCAGCAATTCTTAATCAACAACTTCAAGTGATTCCTCTGCTTCGAGGCTATGGATGGGTAAATCTGGTACAAACGGAATAGAAATGCTGCTTTCAAAGCCAAACAGGGCTGGACCAGTCTCTTGGGAAACCACAGTGCGAAGTGTTGGTGGAAAGAGACATTTGGGGGTCAAGCCACACGGGGCTTCAGATAACATTGCCCATTCAACCACCTTGCAGGAAAACAGGGAGTTTGCAGCACACAGGTATAAAAAAGCTTTTATTCAGTCAAGCCCGTACACCGATTTGGTGCCCTGCAGCATGTCGATGCAACGCCCACGCTGTGGAGTGGGACAGTCTTATTGCAGAAGGGGAAGAATCTAATCGTGAAGGCAAGGATCCAAGATTGGCTCAGCCCCAATGTGAATCCAACAGTGAAGATACTGCCCAGCAGTAAGGTTTATCTCAGGAGAATTTAAAACTCATTTGAGGCAGAATCAAGGAACCTGGTCCTGGAGCTCTTGTGTGTGAGATTAGCCACAGTGAGGAGAGTGGAAGCCCACCAAGATGAATGGGCTTGGGTTCAGTGGGCTTTGGACAAGCTCCCACAGGAGCAAAACGCTGCAGAAGTGAGACTCAAAGCAGACCACTGGCCTTTGCCTCTCTGGAAAAGTTAGCCAGGATCATTCTACCACTAATAGAGTTGTCATGACACAACAGACTGCATGGACACCTTTGCTGGACTGCAGGTTTCCATGTGATGAATCACAGGCCTGAACACAGACCCTCAGTTGTGGGAGGACATGGCAGGAGGGCCTGATGGCCCTGGCACACAGCACAGAGCATGCGCTGCCCTGAGAGGGGCTGCAGGCTCTCACCTACTCCCTCCCATCCCCTCACAGATCCTTGCTTGAGTGGAAGAGGCATCAATTACTGCCATAGTTTCACTGAGAAGTATACAAACGCCTACACAACACAAACTATTCTAATTTTAGGGTTTAGCCTTATAACCATTTAATCAATCGCACCTCAGGACCTGGGCATGCAGCTGTCAAAAATCTCCAAGGAGAAACGTCAAAGGGAAGGGGAAGAAAGCAAACCTTCCTCACGTTAGGCTTTGCACAGGCAGGGGGGCCACTGGCCGCTTCTACAGCTGCTTGCGTGGAGGAAATGCACTCAGAGCTCCGCGTGAGTCCCTGCAGCAAAAGTAGAACCCCAGGCACCTCTTTTCCCTTCTAACATGGCGTTGCTGTGGAGCCTGCAGCGTTCCTCAGGAAACTTGTCGTGATGGTACTTGCAGGGAAGGCTCTCGGGAAACAACGGTCCCCAAAGTGGTGGCAGAGCAAGGAGGAGGCATGGCACAGGCTGGCGAGCGTGTGCACACACGAAAGCAGCTGCAGGATACAGGTAGGACAGCAGGAGTGGACCGGGCTGAGGGAGATGTGACACTGGTGGGGAAGGAGCACTACACCTGAAGAGGTTGGGGGAGGGCAAGGGGGTGGGTGGCGAGAGCTGCAAAGAGGGCAGAGGGGCCTCCGGGTGTGATGGAGAGGCCAGAGCAAGCCAGAGACAAGCTGCCCCTTCCCAAGGGATTCCTCTCTCCTCGGGAGTAAGGGAAAACTCAGGGAAATACACAGATTAAACAAATGAGCAAAGAGCTAAAGTAACATCGAAAAGGCAGGTAGAAAGAAGAAAATTTCATTGAAATAGTTTTCATACACTTTTTCACAGTTTTTTTTTGTTTGGTTGGGTTTTTTTCTGTGTATAAGGAGAGTGAATAAAACCAAAGCAGCCCCAGACACTTTGAGCTCGGAGGGTGAGCCAGCAATTCTGCAGCTCACTTGAGGTCTCTGCAGCCCTGAGCACTGCAAATGTTTTATTTTCACATATATAAACCATTCATGAACAATTTCTCCAATGCATTAAGCATAAACAAGCTTTCCTTTTGCAAAGGTAAGTATTTTTTCCTACGCCTGTGATTTTCTCTCCTAAACCAAATATTTTTATGTCTGGAACCATGGAAAGAAAACAAGTCTGAGGCTTCCCATTAATTACTGTGTTTCCCAGGACTTCTCCTGCAGGGTCTGGAGCCAGGGTCCCCTGCCACACATTTTATTTTGTGGAGTCGTTCCATTTTATGACTCTTGGAGCAACTGGTCGTGTTTATTGATCTTTCCACACAGCTGTTCTTTTCCTACAGGAGCCCTGAGACGGATTTTCTGTGGCTGATACGTGAGGCCCCATGCGTCTCTGTTAAAGCCGGTTTGCTGATGCCAGTAACAGGAGTCGAGGAGGCAGCAGCTTTTTAAGACTCGGAGTTTGTGGGTGTAAAGGAAGCAAAAAATGCAACACACTGGCTTCACTTTCACTGTAAAAAAATGTGCTTGTGTGATGAATTCCAAAATCCCATGAGCAAACTAGCCCAAACAAGACTAGCTGTGATACACGAGGATGGAGTGGAGGAATTGTGAGAGACCTGTGCTGGAGAAGGAGGGTGCGATGTGGGAGCTGCACTGGAGAAGGGGGTGAGGCATCCACACAGAACAACTCTGGCTGCACAGCGTCTTTCAGCACATTTGCTCGCATCACAGACAACACTGAATTCCGCTCAGCAGCTTCTACCATCCCTCACCCATCTTAACTAATTTACCAGATCAGACATGAACAGGAACGACCTCATGTAGATACAAGTCCTGTCTCATGCAATAACAAAACCCACAAGCGCTCATGACCCCAAAATACCCCAAACTGGGGACAGCATCACTCGACCGTGGATTATGTTTCACGGTTTTCCGAGGGCCGTAGTCACACGGGACTCCAGAGCTGAACACCCCTGTCGCAGCAGCCGAACTTCGCATTCGGAGGGTGAGTCTGTCTGCCCATCTGGCCACCTCTCTGGCCAGGGTGCCTCACGCGCCACGGAAACACGGCCACCCTTGGGACACTGCAGCGGGGGTCACGCAGACGCGCTGGGAGGCTTGTGGGTTAAACAGGAGCAGGATGCTGGTGAGGGCTCATAACTTAGGGAGGGAAGAGGAAAAGAGCAGGAATGGAAAGTCATTAGGGAAAATATCTGTCTTACCTCTCTCTGCGGACTCCTCAGAAAGCACAGCAGACGCTTTGCGTGTACAAATCGCTCCCCAAAAAAACCCCCATATAAGGATCTCAGGTCAGCACAAAGCAAAGCAGGGGTGCTCTAGTTTCCCCCCAAAATGCCTCGAGCCCCCTCTGAGCAGCCCAGGTTACCCTCTGTGAGGAGCCCCAGCCCTCCCCAGCTCCTCCGAGTGTTTGGGGGTCTGGGAAGGAGCCGCTGCACCCCGGAGCCCTCCCGGTGCCTCCCCTGCGCTCAGGGGGAGGAACGCCTGGAAGAGTGTCAGCACAACACGCTCCATAAATTTTCCCTCAGCCTCCTGCAGACGTAGGTCCTTGAGAAAAATGCCTAAATCCCGTCCTTTGTTGACATAGTAACCACATTTAAGTTTTTGCCCCCCCCGCCCCCCCTGAAGCCATCTGCATAAAACAATTCATTACGAGAAAGATTTATCCCGCCTGCAGCGGGCTGGTTTATGTGGTTTTGTTTGTCTAAGGCAGAAATAAAGAGAGGGAATATTTAGACACTAGAGACTTCACACCCAAACCAAAGGGTTGTTTCATTACAGAAGTTAATATTAAAGACTTCCACAGCTCTTTGAAGGAAGTGTATTTCCAAGAAAAAGGAAAAAAATCCGTTATTCAGATAAACAGGCCTTTTCTAACGCCTAAGTGAAGTAAAGCTTTAGGAACTTTTAAGGAGGTCCCAGCGTGTTTTGTGTTTTTCTCTAACCTGTTCACATGTATTTACCAGATTCCTCCAAAGATGCTGGAAACATCTTAAAAGTTCCCAGTAAAGTTATAAAGCCACGACATCGTGGGAGAAACAGCAGAGGGTCAGAAAGACGTAAAGCCTGCGGAAGACTCTGCTTCCCCAGTCCTATGGAGATGAGCCCTATGGAGATGAGCTCTTTAGCCTCTGGCAGGGGAGAGGAGAGAGATAAAAGAGAATTGTGCCGCAGGGATCACACGGGTTTTAATGGATTTTAATGCATCCCCTCATCCAAACTGCAGCCACCGTACACAGATCTGCATTCAGATTTCTGGCCCTTTTACTGGTAATTTAGGCTGTGGGAGCAGTCTGGCAGCATGTGCAAGACCATGCTGCCCTGCAGGGCTTTTTTGACTCCGGTTGCAAGCGGATGGGGGTGGGGGGTAAAGTAACAAAACCCGAACCTTGGTACTTAACAGTTGAAAAGAGCTTTACAAGCAACATTTCAGTGGTTTAACTCAATGTTGCCTTATAAAAACTGCCTTATTGACAGATCTCTTTAAAGGCATAATTCTGTATAATTTACTAAGGAAAACTTATCTTTGAGCAGGGTTAAATATGTGCTTAAGCCTGGAGTGAGCAGAGCAGCATAAAGAGTGAAAGACCTAGCATTTCTTAAGCTATAACTTCTTCTCCTCCAACCTTGAGATTCATACAAGTGACCGTAACCCTCCCGCCAACACCCAGGCATCCTCATCTCCCTCACAACATACACCCCCACTCCGCCCGCCAAAATAAAGAAATCAGAGTTCTTCATCCACAAATTTTTGCTGTCATGTAGCTAAGAATCATTAGTCGTTTCTGAACTGTCATTTAAATGGTAAAATGCTTGGGAAGAGAGAAAAAAGAAGGTCTAAATGTGCATTCACAACTCGTGATTTTGTAAGTCTCACCCCTTTGGGGAGGTTTCACTAAATTTTTTAAAGGATCGATTCTGAAATGTAGTTCCAGCATCATTACATATTTCTCAAACTATCGTCATCTAATATCCGACCTGATACCAAATATAAAGTGATATTTTAAATGTTGTAAATGTTTTAAGAATCTGGTAGGTATTATGGAGCTTATAAAGCTATGGCACGCTGCTGTACAATTTACACTTGCTGGGTATATGAAGGCAAAATATTTTCAATATACAAAGTTTGGTTAAGTTTTTAAAATATTTTAAAGCAATTCCAAAAGGGTGGACCGCTAGCCCCCCACCCTGGATCCCCATATAATTCAGTGAAGCCCATGGAACAACTGTAACGTGTTTGTAGCTCTGGGGGGACCAAGGTGGTTCGTGGGAGCTCCGCTTCTGGCCAGGTCTTCTTTGGACTTGCTGTTGAGCTCAGTTTGACGCTGCACCTAATCAGCTGGTAGCTGTGAGATACAGGCTGAAGTTGAGTGTGACCCTCACCTTTTCCTCGCATCCCCTACCATAATCTGTGTTTGCCTCTGCTGGGGCCACTGGGGCAGCTGCTTCAGCAAGCTGATCCACTTGAAAACCAACCCACCCAAAAAGCCATAATTTTTCATTTCACCATCTGGTTAAGCTGACCTGGCTACAGTTGTGCAATCGCTGGATGCAGAGGCACGGAGCGCAGGCCGGGGGGCGGGCAGTGCAGGAGGACTGCAGTCCCCGGTTACACTAGATTATACGTAATATTAAATTTCCTTCTAAGCCTTTTTGTGCCTGTGCTCTCCTCCTGAAATGGGACAATACATTATCCTACAGATTGTAAACCACTGAAATGCTATTGCGTTCCCGCCATGCAGGTATGTGGGGAATATCAGTTGGCTGAGCTCAGAAAGTCTCAGAGGGTGACTGAAGTACCTGTGGTCCTTCATACATGGTATATAAAACCAGTTATCACGAACTCAAAAAATTCAACTTCGAATAACATATTATCATCTAGCAAAAAAGGATAAAATATAAGAGAAGTAAACCAGATTTATTGCTGTACACTGTACCTACCAAACAAATGCTCTGCTGTTAGCAAGAATATAAATACTGAAGTCTCTCTGCTTTTTGTAAATTGAGCCCAGTTTCCATTAAAAAAGCTACTAACTGGGGGGGGGGGGGGGGAAGGACAACAACAAAACACCAAACCAACAATAAACAAACAACAGTGGTATACAGACAATCGTAGAATCATAGAAAGGTTTGGGTTGGAAGGGACCTTAAAGATCATCTAATTCCATAAACATCCTATAAGTTATTTTTAGTAGGACCCTAGAAATATCTTTCCTGATGGAGATACACAATATGGTTTGTGCTAAGATTGGTTAGCTTCTTTCTCTGAATCTGTTTTGGACCAAATAGTTATGATAGCCTCCTTGGGCTGTTTCCTCAGAAATTATATCATAATTAGACTGTTTTATCGTACGTAGATAACTTAGAATTGTAGCTATTGGGCAACATCATCCACAGAACTTCATGAGATAACAAAGTTGCACAAGCAGCTGACTAGGACGGATATTGAAGATGAACCACTGTACTGATGAGATGGCAGAAAAGTCCCGTGTCCTTTTGAAATGGTGTTTTAGAAAGCAAAGGAGTGACCGAACACAAGAAACGGGCTCTGGCCCAGAGCTGCAGGCACAAAGCATTAGCAGCCGCTTAGTGCTATGTTTGCAAATACTCTGGTTCCTGTAGAAACACCTAATCCTTCCCGAATCCTGGCCAGCATTTATGGCTAAGTGCAGACGGTTAAAGACTGTTCTCGATTACCTGTTTCTTATCTGTATGGTCTATTTTGTGTGACAATGGATTTTCAACTAGATTTTTAAAGCTTAATTATTCAGGCCACGTATTCAACATCTATTTACATTGCTATGTGCACCAAGCACCTATTTGGTGGTGGCCGCGCGGTGGGGTGGGGAAGTTTGGTACTGCCTTAGCCATAGGGAACAAAAGAAAGCAGGGAGAACACAGGAAACTACAGGGCCCTTCATGCAAATCATGAACTTTCTATAGGCATCCTTGAACTATCCTACAGAATGTGATACTGAGTTACATCCAGCAATGGGATTCTCAAATAACATTTCAAAAGTGGCTGAAAGGATTAGGAGATTGTCAGAGCTGGGGCTGAGAACTCCTTTCCGTTTCAGGGCTGACCTCCTCGGCACTCCAACTGTAAGTTGGGTTTTACAGAATCATTTCCTTTGGATCCTACTCAGTCCAGGAGGATGCAGTTAGAAAGGCCTTCTCCATACAAGACCACAAAATACTGAGGCAAACTTAAAAGGGAAAACCCAGAATAAAAGCACACAGCAAACAAAACAAGGTTTGTGGTCCGCTCTTAGAAAAGCTAAAGCTGAAATTCCTGTTCACTTTGAAGGGATGCCCCCTACCCAAACCAGATCAATCAACCGACCTCATTTTGTGGCTGCTTCACTTGCTCAAGCTTTCTAAAATTTGTACGTGTACCCCTGTTCAGTGTGGTGTTCCGGAAAGTGCCTTGGCATCACCTTATTGAACTTTATTGAATCTGGGCCCTAAATACCACAGTGCTGGATGTATCAGCTACAGCAAATAGATCTGCCATGCCTGAAGAGGCAGGTGCGGTATGTTCAACCAGGAGCACAAGCACAATGTCTTTGCTCTTGATGACGAGGCCGTGCCACTCCAACAGCAGCTGCCATTGAAAGGGCCGTCCTCATCTCTTTATGCTGGAGCTGGCATTTGTCTGACTCCACCATCAGCTGATTTATCGTACTCACTGAGCAGAAAAATCTCTGTTTTCTTCCTGTTGGATGTTTCACCCCGTATTAACTCCCTGACCCGCTCACCACAGAGTCAAGAGCTGCTCCGAGGGAAATGGCAGAAGGGCACCCAAGTGTGAGGGGGAGAGGGGCTGCCTGGCACTTTTTGGCAGTAGTTATCTTTTAGCCCAGCTTAAATATACTGCCTGGCTGTACCCTTAGGCCACAGCCAGAGATGTTGTCCAGGACACAGATGAACAGGGTTAAGAGCTTCTTTTTCCCTCCCACAATTCCCTGAAGATTACCATCCCCTCAGATCTGCCAACAGGGTGGCACGTTTTGTCTCCCCTCTTCTCAGTCTCAAAATGATCTGGAAAAAAATCTATGAAAATCACTGAGGCTAGTCCCGATCATTTTCGCAGAACTGTGCCCGAGAATGACGAAATGAGCAATTATATCACTGCATCAGGGGGTGAGGTTTCCCAAGGTACATGCGTTAGTTTATGGCTTGTTACCACTGGAACAGGGAAACGAGTGTCCTCTACTCCCTTCTGGGCAGTGGTCTTCACCTCCACCTAACGCCAGCTCTGCTGCTCCTCTGACAGTTTGATGAGCCAATTCAGTTATTTCAACTGACAGAAAATGGTTCGGTTTTTTCCCCTGTTTAATTTTCTACAGCCTGTGAGATGAACTGGCTCACATGGGAGTGACAGAGCATTCACAACATGCAGTCATGAGCCAGGACCACGCTTGGGTTGGGGTGCTTCCTGATGGCAAAGAAGGGGAAAAAGTGCTCAGTGAACATTAACATCTTAACACGGGTCAGCTGCAGCCTCACGTTAACAACCGCTATTATTGCTGTTTCCTATTTGAGCCCGAGGTCTGTCCCACTTCTTTTTCTCTTTACAAGCCATGGTGAGTTTAGATGGATGGTTTGCACAACACTGGATCCTTTCTTCTACTCTCAAGGAAAAGCTCTTTCTTGGCATAGACAGGACCAATGCCCATGAAAGTGTTAATTTGTTTAAAGCTACTCTGCAGCTCCTTTGCCCTTCAGGGCCCCCAGAACTTTGAGCCACCAATGAGTCCGTTCAGAGAATGCAATGCTTGTACCTGGACACACTGTCAGAGGACTCTGGTAGGAGAAAAATTAGGAGAAACCAGCAGAAGGTAAAACTCTCTCTTTTCATCGGACCTTTGTACATTCATTTGAATTCCTGCCTTCTGATTTACCAAGTCACCTTGTGACTCTTGCCTGCTTTGCTTGCAAGCCTACACCAGCTCCCACCCCAGCCCTGGTACACTGACATCACCTTCCCCTCCCGGTGATGAAATACACCTGCGCAGAGGAGGAAGGAAACTTGGGGAGTGTCAAATACCAGTCTAAAGTGCCAGCATACCATAGCAGGCTGGTGCAGTCACCCCTGGCTTTCCTTCAGTAGCACTTTGGGAATGTCAGTTCTTTTTCTCTCATATTTTTGCAGCAAATACTTGTAGGCTGACATTCTGCCTCCTCCCTTGCTGGCTTTTGCACTGCGCAGATTGCTGTAGCCAGTCATGCTTCAAAGAGGGCTGAACACTTGTGGGAGTGATTTCAAATTACTTTCTAAATGTCCTGGTTACACGGAGGAATAATCTTTTGAGTTAAGTAAAGTAGTTCACCTTCTAAAAAGAAAGATCATTTCAAAGGTCTTCAGATGCTGGTGTTCAAGTCTCTTGCTCAGCTGGCCCAGCAAGTTGAAAGACCAGTTTGCATGCTGCAATGCCTGGTAGTTTTGAATTTCCTCCTCTAGCCATGAATCTCCTGGGCGAAAAGTATTCAGGGAGGCAGGACTCACAAGCTGGATGTTTTCCCAGGCTCAGCCTTCCTGTGACACAGCATCAATCAATCAGCCAACCACTCAATCAGAACCAGAACACTGTTCTTTAAATATGTGATATATCTACATGTAGTCCAAGCTGTGACACCAACTCCACCAGTAGCCTCCGGAAAGAATTGTGCTAGAATCTGCTAGATTTACTCATGCTGGAGAGTTCCCCCAAAAAGACTAACGCTGCTGCTGCTGCTGCTCAAGGGCCAGTTGTGATTTCACATGACCGCTGAACCAAGTTAAAATCCGGTTGCCACAGAGAGATCTTTGCTATCCTCCTCTCCAGTCCCCCTTCCAAAGGCGTTTCCAGCTGCACGTGCCTCCTTCTTAACTTGTTTTCCTGATTTAATTCTCTGCCATTTTAGTGAGTTGGATCAGCTTATTCCATAACCAGAGCAGTGCCAGAGCTGGCAACAGGGTGAGCAGCAGGGATACATGGTGAAGAAAAGTGGGAGGAAGAAAGGGTGAAGAAGCTGGATTTCATTCTTTTGGTGATACAAAACGAAGCCTAATAGAGGGCCGGGATGCAGGGCAGGGCACAAAAGGTCTAAAAGCTACAGATATAGGGAAGGCAGGAAATCAGCTGTCTGTGGCTGTACAGCGTGCTACAGTCTGAGACCGTCCCAGTGAGTAGCTGTTTTTCCATCCTGATTATATACAGGTTCAAACCAACATGGGAGCAAAGAGTCAACCATTGCTCACCCTCACATTCTAGGCAGTTTTGGCAAGAGCCCACAGGTCCCCAGTGGTCAGGCTGCACTGACTGTTCAGACAACCACCGGAGGAAAGGGTGGCGTGTGGCTGTGGGAAGCGTACTGAATTGTCTATTTAAGCCCTCGTTAAATAAGCCCTCCCCTCTACTCGGCAAGCCTTGCTCTTTGGCAAAGCACATGGAGAAGCCTGGCTCCCCAGGCTCCTGGGAACACCAGTCAGGAGAGCAAACCCTTGCAGAGCCTGTAGCGCTGGTGAGCTCTATGGACCTCAGCTGGTGACTGCTGTCACGCTCCCCAGGGTTTTCCACATGACCTGCCTTATTTGGGATTTCCCATTAGCTGGGCTATCCCATACCGGAGGGTTCATCTTCCAGCTACAGTGGTCCCATCCCAAAAGAATGACTGAGAAAAAATGACCCCCGAGCACACAGAGTTGGCCATTTCTCAGCTGCCATGTGTGAATGGAGAGAAAGCCTGTGAGCACCCAGCTCAAAAGACCTAGTGGTATCAGCGCTGAGGTCCCGACAAGATCACTTCATATTTTCCTGCCCCAAGGCTTTTTGAGCAATATGTATATAAAAGCTGAAGCTGAGCATATTTTAAAACTCATCCTTCCTATATGCAATCAGTGCTTTATTAGATTTCCAGCAATGCAAAGGGGCTAATAGTTAATTTGAAAGCTACTTGGAAGTAGCTTTTTTCATTTTATGCTCACCAGTGTTTTTCCACGTTACTCCATGTAACTACATTAAGTGTTCTGATAACAGTGCTAAGAGCAGTGGAAAAGCCAACATATTAAATAAACTTGGCCACTTCTCATATTTTACATGCCATCTCTTGCTCACAGCCTGTGGGTTTAAACGCCTGGCAGCTGGAGACAGGGCACCAAGCAGAGAGCCCTCGGCGCTGGAATTCGCACTTCCTTGCTTCAGATGAATCTGAGTTTGTCGACCTTTGCTCTTATCTGTTCGCCAGGGCAAGAATCACAGAGCTTTTTGCACAGTCCTTCATACGCTGATCTGCAGCCCAGGTGGTTGGAGGCCTATTGGGACCAAAGGAGAAGAGAGGTTTGGACCTACCCCGAGAAGCCTTTGAACCTTTGGGCTTCTGGAAGACTTCAGTACAACAGCGATGGTCCGCAACCATCCACTCCGTCCACAACACTGCCAGGATCACAAGAAAATCAGGAGAGATTTTTTTTTTTTCTGGATTGCCAGGACAACATTATCCTGAACTTATCTTGCTCGCTGCTGGCTATTTTGGAGTTTACTGCACAGGCTCTGTCACATTTTCTTTTCCACCCTCGGCAGTTGGTTGGGGGTGAGGATCTGGCCTCCCAAGTTGTCTCTCCCTGGAGCCTGGCAAGGCATGGACACGTCAGTGGCCAGATATCCCAGAGCAGGGCCACAACTCATCCTCTGGCACTTGAGGCCAGGAGCGGGTGTGGGGAACAAAGCGGTCTCTTGTTCAGAACAGAAACCTGTTTGCTCTGACCCTGGTGACACACTGTGGGTGCTGCATTTACCTGTACTGACACCCTGCTGTGTGAGTGCACTCAGCAAGTCCAAAATCAAATTAAATCAACTGTCCTATTCGGAAAACATTCACTCCTACACGGAGGTACTTGATTACTTTGTCGATGAGTGCTTTGGAAACGTTAGTTTATTAAGGAAGGTGAAGCAGAACCACTTACAGGCCATAAATGTTTAGTAGGGGGGATGACCCCTGCAGAGTTTGGTAACATCACCAATGTGAAGACAGCGCTGCTGTCCTGCTGGTCCCCTGGAAACTCACCCTCCGTAGCTCCGTAAGGTCAGTAAAGCTGGCGCATCCTCCCACTTGTGATCCGTGGAGCGTATCCCGTCAGGGTTTTGTCTTCTGCCCCTCTGCGAGCGGATGCCGCCACCTGCCTCTGCTTATCCCTGCTTACAGAAACCACGGCTCAGCTCAGCCTTTGCAAACCTCACTCCTGATTTTTGCTGGAATCGTTCTTTGAGCTGCAGGGGCCCCAGTGACATTTTCACCCTGTTTTGCTAAGCAGCAGCCACGGCTCCTACAGCCGGTCGCATCGGGCCATAGGTTTAGTTGTCGGTGAGTCAAGTGTAGCGGTTGTTGGGTTATAATCAGGCTGTGCTACAACCAGCAGCCAAATGTCAGTTGACACAAGGCTTCACCCTCCTGAAAGCATCATTTTCTCCATTTGTAGAAGGGCAGTTTTCTGAACAAAGAGCTCAGCACATGCTTTTTATAAAGTCACAGGAAACTACACAGAAAACAGCAGTTTTGCAGGGAAGCACAGAGGGAGAAAAAGCATCCTTGTTTTAAAAAGAAATTTTTTTAAACCCTAAACTTAGTGCTATTTACTTTGGCTTTCTCGGCACACCCCGGGTTATTTACCAGCAGGGATGAGCATTTACACTGCTCAGGCCCCTCGGAGAAGTGATCGCGATGTAGATCAAACCACCCATAGTTTGCTTACGGCAATGGTTTCCCCAGAGACTTGTGTTTTGGTTTTAAGTAAACAAATAGCAATACAAGCAGGAGTATGATGACTCAGGTAAAAGTACACAGATCTGTTTTATATAGCGATCATTATATATGTTTAAGATTCCTCTGAGAATTTAAAAAGGACAGTTTAAACAGACTAAATTGTCACCCTCTGAGACTCCACAGGTTCTAACTTAAACAACTAGGATAAAATTAATGTATTCATTTTTAAAATAGAAATAGCCCTGCTTCTTTTGAACTACACCACGTGGCGTATTTCAAAATAAAATTTTATTACTTTGGACATAAATAGCCTGAATTTCTTGCCGATATTTGCTGATTTCAGAGAATATGACACCTGGTCCTACCTAGAAAAGGAAAGGGCAAGGGGTTCACTAACTAACCTCTTTCCCATTCGTACAAACCCCAAACCTCTGAGCCGGACTGGACCTCTAGGCCTTTCCACGGGATGAAGGATTCCTGACAACGCCTCCCTTTCAGACCTGTGCAAAACATTTCACGGGCACAGAGTAACCCATTCTTGAAATGTGCTTCTTACCCACCTACCCTTACTCACAGGGCAACGTACTTGGTCGGAACCGGGGACCACAGAAACTCAAAGGAAGGGCAGTCAGGGAGCTATTTCCAAGACTATAATTTAGTATAAGACTCTTCCCCACTTTCTTATATCAGTGCATAGAAATATGTTTCAATTCTGGTTACGTACAGCAAGAAATACAGTCATCCAAATGACAGCAACACCGTGACATACATTGGAATACACTTGTGCAAGCACAGCTACCTCTCTGGAAACCAGGCTTAGCAATTCCCTAGGAAACTACAGGAAAAGCACACTGAAACCTTGTTCTTTCTACCTACCCTAACCTTCTCCATGCTTTCCTTGGTGTGTTCACTCTGTAGAGCTGCAAGCAGACAGAAGGACACTTGCAAGGAGCAGAAGTCGCAGCTTCTCCCCCATCCCTGTGAGTGCTGCAGGCAGCATTCGCGCAGTGAGCAAGGGAGCGGGTGGGCCCAGAGGACAGCTGCGTTTGCTCTTTCCCTTCCTTACATGTGCATGTATATAGTCACCTTTAGGCACAAAGCATCCTCAAAATCTTCATGAACACACACTGAACTAAGCTGGAGAAAAAGAAACCAATATGGAAGACTAATAAGGTTTGCCACAGACAGACACACATGCCTACGTGTCTGTCCTCAGCCACAGGGAGACATCAACTGCCAAACACAGGTTTCCTTCCCCAAGCTCTGGGAAAGGGCCCCTGTACAATTGAGGGCAAGCCTGGGTCAGTGAAAGGAGGATATAGGTCTTTTAATGTGTAATGAGGCAGAACCTAAAAATCTACTGAAGACAACGGAAAAGCAGTCAGGTCAATGAGGAGCACCAGATGCCGCCCTGAATCTGCTAGATACCGCGATGGAGACAAAGCGCACTCAAGATTTGGACGTGACAGGGACTCCGTTAGCTGAATCTCAATTTTCCTTTGCAATCCAGCAAAATCACAAACCACAGGGCACTGAGCCACTCCCAGGACAGGGCCAGGAGAAACAAACACCTCACTTGTCTTTGGGTCTGTGGTTTCCAGTCTGTGCTATGGTCCTAGAGATAGAAGAGCCACTCAAAACTGCCTTAGCCATGAGGGGAGGTTTGGGGCTTCCTCATGAACTCTCAAATGCCACCTGTTCCTGCCTGGGTGTCACTTGTGCCCTCAGCACAAGGCTCTGGGAGGGTACCCAGAAGCCGGCAGGGGCAAGTGTGTATGGATTCATATTTCTTCAGCACTTCTGCTAAATCCAGGTCTGCCTAATTATGTTTACAGGGATTAAAGGTGCAAAACCTGCATCTAGGTGATGATGTGCTGAAAGACCACGACTGACTCCAAAGAGACATTTGAGCTGGAAATTACCTGGTCGAAGCCTGTTGCCTTGCCACCTTCTCCAGAGTCTGGAGCTAGGCAGAAACTGGTCTCAGCATTAGTAAAATAAGTGTAGATTAGTACCTCATTGGCAATTTCCATATTATTTTCTATTCCATAAGGCATGAATAAAGCTGAATAAATGTGCCAGGACAGTATCTTCTCTCTTCATATAGTTGTGTTACTTTGTTGGGCAAAATTGTCATGTTTTCAGAAAATGGCAGAGAGAGAGAGATATGTAACAAGCCAAGAAAGGCAGAAGATGCAACATGGCTGCTGAGGAACGCAAGTGATACTGATGTCACAGGAAAGCCTTCTGTCACTAAGACATTCATTGGAAAGGCATGAGCAATGTCGCAGGCAACCATCTTGCAGAGGCAGGGTGGTGTCATCTCCCTAGAGTCTGCACTCCTCATTGACCTGTATTTCCAGAATGCCCATCTCCAAGAATCAAGAAATGGAAATTAGAGGGTAGGATAAATGGGAAACAGACCCCTACTGATAACCTGAGAAATTGTATTTTCCCCTCAGAATTTGTTTGCCTGCCCTGAGGTATTCAGGCAATCAGAAATTTCCAAGGCACCCATGATTGCCTCACTGGGTCCTTCTTACCAACTAGCATAGTCAGTACTGTCCCTCAAGTGATTATGCATGCTAATGGAAACGCTTCTTTGGCATCACATTATAAATCCAAACTCTGCATGTTTTAAATGGAAATGGTGGGTGACAACAGTCCTTTCATCTCTGCTTCACAGCATCTTTTAATTTTCACTAATAAAAAGGCCTTGCTTTCCATTTTGTCATATTTCTGAAAGACTCAACGGAGACAGGAGTCAGAATTCATTAAAATGCTGAGCACAGGGCCAGCTCTTCACAAATAATAAGAAACAACAATAAATAATGAATGAATTTAGCACTTGTGAGAAGTATCAGACTTAACTGTGCCAGAGAGTCAAATTCTCTATTTATCTTATCTAGAAAGCAAAGATAACACCAGTAGTGGCAGCTCAAGTACACCCCTGCTGCCCAGGAGTGGCAGCCAGGCTTGGAAAGGCCACCTCACTGAGATGACACTGAGATGACATGCTGATACAGTCACTGGCCTGTCCCTCTGATGAGTGGACATCTTTCTGCAGTGACCAATGACACTTCCACCTCATCTGCTGAAGTGCAATCGTTCACTGCGTACTACAGGGACGTGATGCTCATTGTCTGTCATCTCAAGCAAATGCCCCAAGAAACCCATGCAAAATCCAGCAGCAGCTGGAAAAAAATAAAGGGAAGGACTGAAAGGCATTCCCTTGTCTTTTTCTTTGCCCTGGAGCCAGGCAAAGGTATGAAAAGGGTTGCTGCTCAGAGTGCTGGCTTTATTCAGAGCAGTGGCTTGAGCCAGCCAGTCCTGTGGCACTGGATTATTTTAATTATCCAACTCTGTGTGGATTGTTTTTGATTTTACGGTCTTTGTACTCCCACTGATGTAGGAAATCCTGAGGAAAGGGCACACGGACTCTCTGTAATACAGTCTGTCTGATTCTCAGCCCCTGGAGCTGCAAATTTTGGGTAACACCTGCAACATCTCAGGCAGAGCAAGCTGCGCTCTGGCCCTAGAAGTGAACCGGGAGCTGCCGGAGGGGACTGAGAGCCCCAGCTGAGCAGATCAGAGTCACATCAAACCAGGCAGAAAGCAATCACTTGAGGAACAGCCCTTCCAGGGCCTGGGTAGATACCAGACAAGCATCTCTTCTGCTCAGTAGCCAAGAGCCAAAAATACTTGCATTCCTCACATCTACTGGTAAATCATGATATGATGTAATAGTGACAGCTAATGATAATGTACCATGGCTTTTGTGGCCTCAATAACCACTTTGGTTCTTCGTAACTGCTTCAGTCTGTAGCAGCTGCATCTGTGAGGCGTGCAGGCATACCAGAAAACACAAATACACTTTCCTCTTAAAACACCTCATGTTACATCCCACATTTCCAGAGGTAAAGCAGCTACAACAGAACACAATATCCAAGTCCTACAGGGATTATAGAAAGCTAACATATGGAGAGCTGGCTTTCTTACTCTGAATTGAAGATGACTTAAATTAAGTAATCAATTAAAGCTATTTTGGTTAGACATAGTAACCCAGCTATTAAAAGTAATAAAGATCTTCGTGCTTTTGCTCAGGGTGGATGATATTCTGAATGTCTAATTTCAAGTTCAGTGAAGTTACCTGATTATACGCAGCACAGCAGTAGACTTCTGGGCAAATCATTACAAGGTACAGCATGGAACGAGAACAAACTGTTTTTTCCAAACATATGTGGGTTGGGGAGCTTTTCGTCTGGTCTTGATTACAGACAAACAGATTCCCCGGTTGCCTGCTTTATGCCTAGCATTAGGTAACCGACAGTAAGAAGCGCTTCGCGCCCCTGTGCTCTAGCGCTGCTCAGAACAAGCTGGGAGGGAGGAGAGATAAGCGTCCTGCAAACAACTTCCCTTTATGGACTGTGCATAAATAGCAGTATGGCTGGAAGTTCATTCCAGAGGATGGTCTATCGCGCATGCAGCAGTATTTCAAAGGCAGACAGCTCTGCAGTTCAGGTCTCCTGAACTGTCTCTGAGGTGACAGTGTGACATGGACAATGTTATTACTATAATTACAAAAGAAAACATAGTGGCAAATAAATCTTCCCAGACTTGTATCTTACTGTTGCTCAGCCTCGCCAATGTTATTTGTCTTTTTCCGTTTCTCAAGCGAGTGGAAAAGAAAATTACAGCCTAAGAGAGCCAGAACACATCAGCGTTCAGTCCCTGCTAAAGCCGGGAAGGTGGGAGCATGGGAGAGCGGTCACAGAGCAGCACGGAGCCTGCAGATCGTGTCTCCGAGCTGCAGCCCATTAACCACGGCATCCTGCTCAAGAGAAGCTACCAAAGCGTGGCAGAGCTCGGCAGCCTCAGCTGCAGCAAGAGGCAGCAGGTTGCTGGACCACAGGTCATCTGCAGCTGGCATGCAGCACTGCAGGACAGGAGAGGCTGCGGTGGAGCTACAAATGCATAGATGCAGCAGAGTCGGAAACCAGAGACAATTCCATGAGCCTCACACTTAGCACAGGAGATTCCGCAAATCTTCTGGGGTGGTTTATAGTCCTGTAATTCCACAATAAAAGGCACAAATAGAAAAAATGTGATGGTAAAATGCAAATTGATTGATGAAGGACATACCGAGAGACTAGGACTGCAACTCTGAAAAGTGCACACAGGAGGAGGAGGAGGGGGATACTCCACATGTGGAAGGGAAACCCACCTCCTTGTACACCAATGCAAAGAGCAAGGACAGTCTGTCCATCTGTGAAAACCACAAACCATGGCAAAAAAGTCGAGGAGAAAGTGTTAAATGTCCTGCTGTAAGAGTCTCTGATATTTTTTTTGCTGATTTTGATGCTAAACTCTGGCCCTTGAGGTCCTTAAGTGAATCTTTAATTCTGAAATTAGCTGATGTTTATTGAGTCGTCTCGTGGTTATGTAAAGCAGACTTCAAAGCTTACAGTGAACTGTCAAAGGCTTGGAGAAAAAACATGAAATCCATCATTGTCAAATCCACTGTTCTAATAATAAAAACACACTAAGTGCACATTTGGCCATAGGAAAAGTTGAATTTGTTCTTTTAAGACAATAGGTACATTCCATGTATTCAGTTTGAATTCTCCAGGCTAACTTTAAGCACTTACAATCTTTTTTGAGACCCTGAAGAGATCCCCTAGGGATTAGATAGTGCAGAGCACGCAACCCAGATGTCTCTTTGAGACTCTAGGAATCTAAATGATATGAACCCTGTATGATACACAGCTGCGCTAGGTTTACCCCTAGGTTATTTGAAGAACTCAGCGAGCCAAGGAGCTCTAAAGCAACCATGATGCTCTCTTGATCCAGGGCTAACCAGGGGGTATTTCAGCCCCGGTGAACCTCAGTTCTCCATTGTCTGCCGTGATGGAAGGCTGAGCCGTGATGCTCCATTACACTTGTGGCACAGCCATTTAATCCCCTACTCTTTGCCTACCAACTACATTTATTCAGGATTGACCATCAGTTTCTTTCCTTGTGTCTTTAGAACAGTTTTCTGGTTTATTGAGGCATTGTGAGTCTGATGTATCAGGGGTTAAGTACTGAGCTCTGTATTTCAAGTGTTTCTTTCACAGGGATTCATTTAAAATACAGTGCACTGAGATGTGTTTATAAATTCACTCCTCGGGTAAGATTTAAATGTTAGTTTGGAAATGGTGTGCACCTCCAGGCAGCTCAAAGTAATTGCTATTTTGTCTCGAAGGAAAACATCCTATCACCTTAAGTCATATGTGCATTGAACAAGGAGTCATTAAATGATACCTCAGTACTGGGTGAACTAGACATCCCTGTCTGAAGTCTACCTGGCTGGAGATACAAAAGATGTAAGGGGAGAAATCCCACATGCTGCCAGCACTGCAGCACCTAAATGTGAGGAGCAACTTCTAAACCTAAAGAGACATCTCCCTGTCCTTTTCACACAGAAGGCAGGCTATTATCAAAATGCAGTGGAAGGGAAAAACCTGATACCAGGTATCTGATGGAGTCTACAGGTGCTAAACAGGAACATCATGTAGCAGCTGGCAGAGGCAGTTACAGGACCAGCCACGGGAACAGGGAAAAGGAATGTTCCCAGGCAAAGATACCACCACATGGCCAGGAACTATGCAGGGAGAGGGGCCCACTGAGGGGCAGGGGGAGCTGGGGCAATGCCCTCCAGCCAAGCTTACACCCTGCTGGGAAGCTTTGCCTTCAAAGCTGAAAGGCAGGAGGGACAGCCTCCAAAGATCCAAAAGCAGAAATCTTTGGACATCCAGGGAACTCTGTACATCTTTCATTGACCAGCAGTCCCTTTCTGCCTTTCCTCTCTCACCCCACCATCACAGCCTCCCTCTCTTTACGCCTCCTAGAGATTCTCTCTCCTCTGTATTGCCCCCCTCCATTTTATTCCTTCTTTCATTTACTTTTCTAGGTGTTTCATTCCCCCCTAAATAAGGCAACATGGATGGGTTTTGCTGTGAACTCATTGTGAGCTCTGCCCTTTAGTACTGCCTCTCTTTCTCACAGCCTGAGCTTCATTTCAGATGTCAATATCTGAGGTCTGCTGTCACTAGTGAGGAAAAGACATTTCTAGGTGGAAATTCATTTTCGTGATGTCTAGCAGATGTCTATCCGCCTTTGGCAAGATGAGTCCTATCTTTAATGTCTATTCCTTTCCTAAACCCATGAGGCTGAGCGGGGCTGTCTGCTGTTCTCAGTTAGTACAGTGCCTAGCACAACAACAATCCTTTAAGTTTACTGTTTCATCAATCTCACGATAAACACGATTAATAACACTTTTCTGTTACACAGCAGTGTGTAAAACATTAACTAGATCTCCTTTTTTTTTTCAAAGCATTTCTGCAAACACTTTAACCAACTAATCCTTATGGTGGTTAGCTACCTTTCTCCCTAGCAGGGCCATTGGGCAGAGATGAAGTGATGAAACGGTTCATGGGGCCATGAGAGAGAGAGAAAAAGGAAGGAGCCTGACTGTTCATCTTAACGACCTTACAGCTTACAAGTCTCTGCTCCCAGCACCACTAATACATTTTACACAACTATTTTTTCATCCAAAATGCATAATCTGTTCCTGCTGCAAAAAAACAGAATGGCAAAGAGTCACAGAGCCGGGGTCCCCACTGTTTCTTCCCATTCTCTGCGTTTCTGAAGTTTTCAGTCTTTTCTGCACAATGGGTCCAACACTGTCCAGAAGTTATGAAGAGTGATTCCCATTCCCATCTGATCTTAGGCCATGTCCTAGGACGTTGAGCTGTGGATTTGAATACCATCAGGCTGACCTGGGCCTCCCTTCCTTGATGGGGAGTCTCAAACCTCCAATCCTATGTTGGAGGTTTAAGGTTCTTAATGTCCAAAAAAGAAGGTGTTTTGTGCGATACGTCTAAGAAGAGTACTTAGTGCTGTCTTTAACTACCTAATGGGAGCCTGCAGAGAAGACAGAGACAAATTCTTCTCAAAGGTGTGTGGTAGAAGGACAAGAAACAATGGATCCATGGTGTAACATGAGAAATTCTGACTCAATAGAGACAAACTGTTTTTTACCATGAGGATGTGGGTTGCACAGAGACACGTCAGAACCTCCACCTTCAGAGACATTCAAAAGTTGACAGGACAAGGCCCTGAGCAACCTGCTCTCACAGGAGGTGCTTTGAGCAGGAGGTTGGACTAGAGACCTTCAGATGTCCCAGAGGTCACTTCCAGCCTTCCTGATTCTATAGAAATACTCCAGTTCAGATAAACCCTACAGGAGGAAAGCTTCCCAGAAGACTCTCAAAGAAAAGTTCCAGGGGCTGTGGGAGTATCTGTGTTACACAGACAGTGTAAGACAGATGCATTCACATTAAGTAAGTGCTTAGAAGCCACACGAGATACTGGAAACCATTTAATTGCGGTACTGTAAGACAGGCTAATTTGCATTCCTTCTTTTTAAAACCTGTGGTTCAGCTGGGGCCTCTTTGTTTCCCTTCTGGCAGCAAGTACGAACTATACCAATACAGGGTGGTTTACAGTGTGAAGTCAACTACTTTAAAATGACCACACATTACTGATAAAAACTTAGCGGTAAATGTAGGACTTGTAGACGTGTCAGTTTAAGCTCTCCTGCTTTTTGGAAAGGTGCTGTGTTTACAAAAAGGCTGAAACTAATTATTTCTTGCCTCAGAGAAAACACCAGTTCTCTGTAGATTGTGAATTGGCTGAAAAATTTCTATGATCCTTGCCAGAAATCCATTTTATTCTGCCTCCTCTGCTGAGCTTGCCACCTCTGGGCTCATGGAAGGCCACCTCAGATCACAGGAGCTCACTGCTTCTAGGATGCCACGAGATATTTGTGTAGGAGTGTATCACTGTCAGGAGTTAAGGCAGGTATGACCACTTTACAGTCCTGACAGTATTTACGTTTCTTTACTGATGAATATTAAAGTAAAAATTAGAGAGGGCAGCAATGAAGAATTATTCCGTGTAGGGTTCTTTCTAGCTTTTCTTACTAATTAAGTGTGTTTCCTTCAAATAACCAGCGCAGTCAGATTTCTGAGGGTAATCCATGCTGTCCTGGTTTATTTAAATTGATTAGAAGAGTAATGTTGCTATTAAATTCAATGGAAGGTGAAACTAAAGAACTTTGAAAATCCCACCTGTAGAAAAGATCGACACAGCACTTTTGTTGGTTTATTGCTGAATTTTAAAAAGGGGAGGGAAGCATGTTTATGGTGGTGCAGGATCAGCACAGTGATGTGCTGTGCTGAGGGAGGGATGTGGAACAGATACCATGGCAGAGTAACAGCAGCTGTGCCCAGGTTACTGACGGGCAGGAAAGGAAGTGGTTTCTGCCAGTAAAGCAGACTAGGAACGGGGCAAGGCTTGGCTAGAGCAGGACTGAGAGAAGAGCTTTGGTATACAGATGCTGGGCAGAGGTCTCAAGAAATGTGTTTGCTATTAATTAATTAGATTTTCCCTATAATAGCTTTGTTTGTATCTAGGCAGGTTTTTTATGGCAGGTGTTTAGGTATGTAACTTAAATGGTTCGTTAGTTCTTTCTTTTCACTGGGACTTTCAAATTGTCCAGGTATTGGATATCAGCCAGAAGTCTTAATGTTACTTGTATGGCACATATAGGGTCTCCTACTCGTACAACCCGCCTCTTCTTCCTTGTAGAGGCAGTTTTTAAACTGGGGGTAGGCCTTACTGATCCCGGCATCTCTTCTGGTGTAGCCGAACCATCTTCCATGCCATCCGTCGGTTGGTCTACCTCCGCAAGAGTCTCATACCTGTTACGCAGAGGCACCTGGTTAGGTGTACGGCACTTACTGTAGGTTTTTCCTCAACTGAGAGAAGTTTGCTGCATATTGGAGCAGTACAGTGAAGTACAACAGTAAACAGTGAAAGGTTTATAATAGTCTAGATGGACTAAATTGATGAAGTTGGGCAATCGCAGACAGCCATAAGAAGTAGATTAATGTTCTGTGAGCACTGCAATTTTTCTTACACCTGCAGACTGTGTGACATCATTTTTTAATCAAAGTTATTATTATCAGATTCATGATTCAATTTTTTGTATTAGTTTCATGAATTAGTACTGAATTCATCCTAAATACTAATGAAATCAGAAAATTAACAAATTTAGAAGGAAAATAGTCTAGTTTGGTTAACTAGAAAGCAACTGAGAGCTAAATTTCATTGTATTAATTACAGATACTCACTAATAATTCCATGAACAAACTTACCAAATTGAATAAACTCCATGGGGAAGCTATCGCCAATGGATCAGATGTACTTTCAAATGACCTCCTTTTGTGAAGAAACCTGCCTCAGAAGTCCCTCCTGCAAAGCTTTTGTGAAAAGCTATGTAAAAAATGCAATTATGTAGGCACTCTCCCTTCACCATGAGGTTCACCAGATTCATTATAGAACATGCATCCTGCTAAGGGTTTCAGGCTCCTTACCCAGGCTTGCGATTGTCTCTCTGCTTTGTCTATTTGTGTGCTTCCCATTGGATCCATATCAGAATTTTGCTTCAAGGAAGTTCTAAGTAGTTTTCAGGGTATTTAAATTTTTTTCACCAAATTAATATAGCAAACTGCCAAAAAAACTCTTCATAAAGGCTGAGAGGCAAGATTTAATCATGTTTGAATTATTTTATGCCAAGGGAAATTTTCGCTGTTTCTCACCTTCCAAATAATATTCTTTGAACAACTTCTAAGGATTTATCTAAGGATCTTTAAAGTGGGATCCATCCTGCACAGAAAACTGAATTATCAAAAGATATCTTCATCCCTACTCTTCTTTCCAGCTTTGCTAAATGCACAAGCTCTCTGTGTGACAAATTAGTTCAGGAACTAGCAAAGGAACCATTTCAGAGATTCCCCAAAAGCTGTCACTATTTGTTCTAAAACTAATACCTTTTCACATGTCGGAATTGTATTAGCATCTATTCACAGATGATGGGGTTATGAATGGGATTAGTAAGTACATCAATGCTGTAAATACGTCGGAGCTATTTTGATAAGAAGCTGGTCATGGGACATACGGTATTTATTTTCTATGTGCTAAACGCGCTGGCATTTTCTGTGCACAGTCCCTTGTTGATTAAGCCCAGAACTTTCACATTATAGGATGCAAAACGCGAAGTTATAATAAAGACAATTTAAAGGGAAAAAAAACCCTTAAGCCTGAGTTCACCCACTGCCAGTCAGATATGTAAGACAACAAACAACTGGGACAATGCTGAAGCTTTATAAGACAGTATCAAATTTACAAAATTCTAATCTGTTTTGGGTTTGGTCTGGGTGGCATTTGGCAACGTAACTGCGAGCAACCAGCTCTTTGACGGTATGTGGCCAAAGCCAATTTACAGAGTAAAATTGTTATCACGAGCAATTACCAGCTTCTTAAACCCTTGGAACAAGCGTTCTAGCCACAATTTTAAAGATCTAACATCTTTCCATGTAATTAAAGACTTGTGCATATTCTTTCAGTGCAGGCTGTAATTAATATCCCAAATTAAGCAGTGTTTAGATAAGTATTACATGCAAGTGAGCTAGCTGATAATCCGATTAGTTAAACAGTGGTTTTCCTCTGTGGTTTACAGGATCAAGGGACTACTTCTAAAGAGTTTGGAAAGGACAGCTGTGGGAGCGTCTCACATTTCACCAAACCAATACGATCCCAAGGCGATGGCCACAGCTGGCTGCCTGGCTGTCCCCATCACAAGCTCCGCTGCCTTTCTGCTGCCAGAAGCAGCGACGCAACTGGGGAGCCGTAGGGCAGGTCAGTTCAGCTCACTTTCCCAGCGGGAAAGCAAATGCACTTTCCGATGGAAACGACTCCTAGATCCAACTCAAAAAAAAAATGGTAGGAAGTGGAGCAAAAGAGAAAGAAAGGTGGAGGGAGGTCAGACTGTTTTTAGGAAGTTTGTAGTTTTTGAAGCTTAGATGTAATTAATGTGAAATTGCACCCAGGCTACTGTCAACAGGCGTATATGTTCCTTAGAGAAGGTTTCGCACCGTCAGTAGAAAACATTGAGGTTCCCCAAGACAAAAAAGCTTGGAACTCCTTCATATTGAGCCTTCTCTTGTCTCAGAAAGTCTGTAGTATTAAAAATCTAAGAAAACTAAGAGAACTAGCATAACTAATATATTACTACTATAGTAATTTTACACCAAAGCTGCAAAAAAGCAAAATGTGCCTTTGGCTGCCACAAAAGTCCTCAGGTCTCAGCGTCTCCTGATGGTGTACCTTTACTTTTGCAAGATCAGATGTGCAATTCTCAGCAGCAATACCCTCCAAAGTCATCTGGCACTGCAGAAACTGAAAGCACATCAGAGTCTCGTCAGCCTGCAAGAGCAATCATTCTGCCAAGTCAGTCTTATCCCAGATCAGCAAACAGCACGTATCACGTTGTGTACCCAGCAAAGAACACGTGATGATGTCATGGGCCTGAATGTAACTTCCCTACCCTTCACAAAATTTATTGTAGGCATTCAAAGAGGGAATAGAGACCAAAAAGCAAATAAACCTTGCAAATAAGACTTTGCAAGGCCTTGGTTTAAGTATTAGAAGTCTGCATCTGGTGTATGCTGGATACATAAAATTTCAAATTATTATCTCACCATGAAATTTCTGAAAGGCTACTTGTCCTAATGATGTACCTTAGAAATCTTGCACACCAGGTAAATGACCCCACTTTGGGACAACACTAACACGCTGCAAATTGTGACTACTTGAAATGTCTGTTGAGACACAAACTTTCACTTTTGTACTCATAAATCTTGGGCATTTGTGCGCGGGCATCAGAGATGGGTGGAAATGCTCACCCACGTACACAGAGGACCTTGGGGGAGTATGGACCCCCTCTGGATAGCATTTAGTTTCTCAGTCAATAGTAGCTTTTCACTTCTGGAAAATTTCAGGCTCTTGGGCACCCTCTTGTACCCACAGGAAAACATCAGTGCTTTGGGTGAAAACTAAGAACCTTGTTTGCCACTCAGGTGACCTCCAGGCTAGATGAGATTGAGAAGGGTTGAGCTGCATCCTGTTTTCCATATAGACAAAGAGGTTTAGAAAGGAGTTGACCATCCTTTGCTTTGATTTCTCTGTTTTATGCTGAATTTGGGTCACTGTAATGCTATATGACAGGAATGTTCTTCATGGCTGAATAAGAGATGTGTTTGTTACCAACCTTGCCACAGTTTAAAAATGCAGAGGGAGAAAGGATCAAACATGGGAAAGTCAGGGTTACGGTGCAAAGGCACTGTCGAGAAAGCCAGTGGGCCTCTCTTTTCCTCCCACACATGGCAAATCTCTCACTTTGTTCTCTGGACGCTGGCTGACCCTTCCACTTTTTGCTCTTTAACATCTTCCTATTAGGGGTACTCCCTCATCTCTGAAATTTTCACTTGATCTTTCACTTCAAACCATGTTCTTCTTACACAATATGTCAGTGTCATACCCCATGGAAGTCCTGGAAGCGCTAATTCAACACTGTTGAAAACACACAAGTCTTAATTGTTATTTGCAGGAAGAGCTTTTTGCACCATAACTTATTCCAGCTTCCAGACTGCCTTTCAGTGCCATTAGAACTGCTTAAAGACCCTTTATATTGCAAGAGTAATGTAAAAAGTCTATAAACAACGATGCGCTCCTCTGTTTCCTCGCTGTCTCTCCATCTGTTTCTAAATGACATCTCTTGCATACTGGCTTTCTGGAGAAGACTGGGCTATATTCTCATTGAACATAAAGGGTAGAGAATTATAGTCATATGTTATGCTCAGTCAGTCCACAGGAGATCTTCCTCCACATCACAGACTAGAGGCTGTTACGTGGTTAATATAACTAAGAGTGACTACCACATCACATAGCAGCGAATATATATAGGGCTTGTGTAAGATTTTTTTCTTGGTTTAGAGCTGTTTGTGTCACATTGACGATGAAGTAGTGGTAATAGTATTTCGCTTACATTTTCCATTTCTTATAACTTGTTACAATAAACTTATGCACGTAGGTAAGCACTTTTTTTGCTCATCCTTGCCATCCTTTTAAAAAATCTGACCCTTTACATTTATCAGTAGATGCCTGGAGAGACAACACGTTTCTGAGGGGCAGAGTGGTTGTCCTATGCTGGATTGTACCACTTTATACCTGTTTGTTTGAGATACTTTTAAAATATTCATTAGAGATTTACTCTGCCCACTTCTTCTCCCAACTTAAAGCTTACATTCTGAAAAAAAAACCCACTGTGAGCTGCATAAATATACCAGACATGCTGATATATGTTAAAAATTTGTTACGACTTATGTGGCTAGGCCTTATATGTTTATGGAACTGATATCTTGCTCCTGCCATTCCTTGAGGGTCACAGTATTAATGCAACACAATAAAAATAGTTTTAGCTGTTTGCTGTGGAATGGTCTGTGTTCAGACTAAGTCCTTCAACTTGAGCTTTACTGTATCCATAAAAAGTCAGTTACTAATGAAAAGAATGTTTATATAGTGAACAGCTGTTAAATCTAGTACTTCTGATGTAAATACAATATTATTTTGTGCCCGTGGACAACCTGTGAGCTGTTATAACTCAGGTTGCAGCTCCTCTTTTCCTTAGATGTCTTCCCTCTCCCTTCTCCCTTTCCCTTTCTGCATATTAAGCTGAACTTGGTGAGCTCTTTGGTAACATTATGATGTCATAATGACGTAACATTGCTACCCTTGTTCTCTCCCATCCTTGTTGTGACATGCCTGGATTTATGATAGCTGTGTCTTGACCTACAAAACCAGGTCTGCTGGGAATCCATCAAACAGCCTATGGCAATAGAGCCCTGCAGAAGACGCTCTTGGGGCAGGAAAGTCAATATTAAAAACTCGTGATTGCTGTGAAGCTGGACCTTGGCAGACGTGAGAGTCCTAACCAAAATGGCATTCTCCATCAGCTGGGAATTCTCTTAGTAGCAAAAGCAAAATACTTCACTGATGCACAGCTTATACACAAAGCGTCCCAATATCCCTGCTCCCTGTATCCTCTGTAAACCTCTTTTTATAGAGGCCATTAGTCCCTATGGGACACAAAGGGCTATTGTTTTACAAATGTATTTCAAAGCAGTGGCAGAAAGTTTAGTACTGAAGTATCATATTGTTTACTTCCAGAAATTATTTTCTGATACTTTTTTATCTCGTATATCTAAAATAAATAGCTTTTTAAAATTTAATTTCCACAAAAAATACCACACGCTGAATTGGTCTGAGCTGGGGGACGAGAAAATAGCGCAGGTTTTTCAGTGGATTCCAGTTTCATGTTACCTCCATTATCTAACAAACTTCTACATTCGTCTACACAGTCTTCATAGCGGGTGAATCCCTCCAGCCCCCACGCACTGGAACCAGATGAGCCCTTCCCTGCTCCACAGCGAGAAAAGGGCAGAAAAACAGTGGAGAGTAGGATGCAAGAGATACTTTGCTGCTCCAGCAGCAGCTGTCTCAGGAAAATGGCAAAAGGGCTCTGACCATAGAAAATCAAGTAAATAAATAAATAAAAATCCAAACCCACTAAGCACAAGCTTGAAAAGAATGGGAAGACAAGCCACTGCGTATTAGGGGTGTGAATTGTCAGCCTGTAAAGTTTGGGGAGTGATTTGGAGTAAAAAGCTTGCTACATTATTTACTGGAAAAAAAGTTATTGGTTTTGTACGCAGAGTTTCTGTGTGACCTTGGAGCTCAGCAGCCTTTGGGACTGCAAGGACCAGGCCCAAGATCAGACTATACAAACATTACCCAGAAACTTAAGCACAGAAAGAACTAAAAACTCATAAGATGTACTGGAGAGTTCCAGTCTTTTAAAAAACTGCCCAGAAATGCATCTATGGGATATTCAGATGAACTTATCCCACAGTATCCTCTTCAACATCCTCTGAAGACAGACAGGTTCAAACGAAACATGACCCAAGCAGAAACGCACTACATTTAAATATGAAAAATCAACAATTATTTCCTTCCTTCCTTCCTTCCTTCCTTCCTTCCTTCCTTCCTTCCTTCCTTCCTTCCTTCCTTCCTTCCTTCCTTCCTTCCTTCCTTCCTTCCTTCCTTCCTTCCTTCCTTCCTTCCTGTGTCAGATTGAAAGATTTGCTCTGCTATCTTTGGAAAGGAGCCTGCAAAATTCTCCGAAAAGAATGTTCCTGATAATAATCCATATTTAATGAAACTGCATGGTGGTTATATAACCAATGCTGATTTCATAAAGAACCTAATTTAGACTTCATAAAGTACATAGTGCTTATGTTGGAAAAGCTTGAACATGTTTTACTAGGTCTGAACAGATAGTGTTATTGGCAAGAGATAAATGCTTCAGACAATTTGGTGATAATATTTCAAGTCTCTGCAGAAAAAAAAGCAAATGTACCAAGAGAAACACTGAACAAAATTAACCTTGGCTCCAATTTTACCCCTTCTGATAGTGCTGAACAGTAGAATTGTTCAGTATTTTAATGACTCGATTCTGTACATTTGTTTCAGACAGTAAATCAGTTGATATAGATCACCAGTGGACTCATCTTGTAGAAAGAGAAGCAGTACCAGATAAGCAACCAAGATAAGCATTTTATTGCATGCAACTAATGTTCTACAGAGGTGGGATAAATCCTCACCAACCAAGGAGATAGCTGACTAGGACTTTAGAGAAAAATAATAAAAGGAAATGTCAGTACAGCACTGCAAATCTTTCGCAATACATTACATAGAAAAGTTATCGTTGGCTGTGAGCCAGCGCTCCGGAGCCCATGTGTGGAGGCTGCTCTGCCGGTACTCTTTGGAAATGAACTTTGCTTGTTCCAGATGGCTGGCTGTCTCGCAGAGCTGGTTTTAGAGGCTTCCTGGTCAGATGAACATCTGAGATAGAGCCAGAATTTCTCATTTGTGGAGCTAGCTGTAAATAATGTAAATAAGAGTCACGCTGAGTGATGAGATGTAGCTAGGTCTAGGAAAGACCTATAAGGAACATAGGACCAGGTGATGGGATCAGCTTAACTTAATTTATGCCAGTTATTATGTTTTCAATCTAAAACTTTCTGGTTTGGTTCTTCAGTACATAACAGTTTAAAGTGCCTTGAATTAGTGGGCCACCATAAAAGGTGAGTACAATATGAAGCTATGAGTTACACATAGGCTACAAATCTTAATCAGGTCTCATAGCCATACCAAAACCAGCCAAATTAAAGCGATTCTGGTATGTGACCCTCTCACCTGGCAAAGACTTAGCTAAGATTTAGCATGGAGACAGCCAAGCAGGGTTTGTCATGGATTTGGACACGTGCATAGATTTTATCCGAGCTGAGGAAAATACACAGAAAACGATCTGTTTCCATTCACAATGAAAACTGTGTTGTAATGGCATTAGGGAAGTGCCACAGCAGGCAATGTGCAGGGTGCAGAGAGGGCACTTATCTCCGGCTTTTATCGGCATGGAGGTTATATAGATTACGTGTACACAGTGTAAGCCACACTTGACAGTAAGTCAAAGCTAAGTGGAACAAGAAGAGAGGCACTGCTGGCAGGCGGGGAAGCACAAGCAGACCCAATGAAGTTTCCTTTCATTCCAGCTATGCAGCCACAGTCAGTAAGTCAGCCTGCAATTCAGATCTCCTGGAGCTTTTTGGAGAAGCTAAGCTCTCCCAAAGCTGCATTATACCTAATTCCTGTTGCCATCTCCACCCCAGGGGAGCTGGAAGATTCTGTTGCAGCTGAGTGGCCACCTCCAGCTCTACTAATGGCAATGCAAAGTCTCTGGAGACTTTTGTAAACCCCAGCACATCATCTTGAAACACAGAATACCAAGAGGGCATGATAAAAAGCCCAGTAGTGTTTAGATAGTGAGAGACTGAGAAATTACTTGACGATATTGCGCAATGCTTTTAATGGAAGAAAATACCAAGGAGCAGCAAAGAAGAGAGTAAAAGCAACCTGTCCATCTCCTTAATGCGTAAGGATGAGAACAAAGAATTTTGCTTTATGGGTTTTGCTCCTGGAATGCCAAGACACTGTCAGCATCTTCTGGAAATGGGATCTTGTCTGTGCTGTAAGGCTTTGTGCTGCACTTTCAGTTTTTATCCAAATACAGACAGTCGTACATAAATATATGAGTCACTAGCTTGAACAGATATCTGTATGCTGTCATGATGGTGTCATTTTTCATTTTCTTTAATAGCATTTTTATTATTAAATAAAAAAGACTTTGCAAAAAATAGTTTGTTCTTATCAAGAGTAAGCAATAAAAGGTAAAATGCTAATTTCCACACA
Organism: Rissa tridactyla; assembly: GCF_028500815.1. Classification (NCBI taxonomy): domain Eukaryota; kingdom Metazoa; phylum Chordata; class Aves; order Charadriiformes; family Laridae; genus Rissa; species Rissa tridactyla. The sequence goes on from NC_071466.1 coordinate 24,012,074, forward strand.
GCTATTCCTCCGGTAGTCATATGTATCATGTTGCCTAACTATACACATTTGCCATAGTCAAAAGTAATGCCTTTACAAAAAATATATTTAAAGCAGCTTACAGGCAACATCACTATGCATATGAACTGCATATGCAGGTGTGCCTTCTTCTGTCAGATCCCCTCTGCAAAGCAAAGATTTTTCCAGACTGCTATTTTACTTCTGGGTTACTCGTATGTTCTGGGGTACGGAGACAGGAAGACTTTGCATATGTTTAATACGAAAACATTGTTGATTCAGATTAGTGCCTTGTCAGTCACAGAATAACAAGTTGCTCCAGGGATGCACTGGGGTTTTGTTGAATTTTTAATCAACTACAAAATAATTTGCAATTGTCCTGAGCAGACACAGGATGAAAATTATATTGACTTGGAAAAGCCACAAAAAAAAGCCTCAAAAGAACAAGAGAAAATGCCTTGCAGTAAGAGACTTAAAGGGATCAAATTATTTAGTTTACCAAAAAGTAGTTATACAGGAACTCAGGGAGTCTTTAATTTAGCAGCAGAAGCATAAGAATCAGTGTCTCAAAGCTGAGACTAGGCAAATGCAGAAATAAGACCTATTGCGATGTCTAAAATGGGACATAGGCAAAATGTAATTGCGTAAGGCCAAAAAGTGAAGCTTCTGCATCCTCTTTAGCTTTTCCACAGTAAGCTTCCTGCTCAGTCTGAAAGTTTTCCAGATGCCAGTGGTGGCTCATCTGTGACTGCTGGGTGCCTCAGAAATGTGAGACTTAGCTGTGGGGCTAATCCAATGAGCCACTGTTGCTGAAAGGGAAGGTCTTCACCCTCTTCCCAAATGCATGGTGGTCTCATTTCTCAGACCTGTCTACCAGACAATTCCATTCATTTATCCAGCAGGGAGTTATCTGGGGTGTCTCATCTCATCTCATGGAGTTTATGGGCTCACAGGCTGCCCAATGGCTGCTGGGTTTGGCATAAAGTCAGTAGTGGAAGCAGGTGATCTTCTGCCTCTCAGTAGTGTTCATCTGTTAGATCAGATAACCTGTTTCCTGAAACCATTTTCACCTTAATTGTCCAAACCAGCTAATTGCATCCCCAGGCCAAGTAGAATTCACATTCACATCTTGTATCGCCTCATAACTGTGAGGCTACAGAAGAGGGAGGTTGGAGGATCCTCCTAATGCAGCTGGGCTGCTCTGCCAGGACCTCAGGAACCACGGGACCTGGAGGAGAGCAGGCCTGACAGTGTCTCATTGCCAGGTGCCAGAAGCTTGGGTCCCTTGCTTGGGATGGGCTATGATTTACTTTGGATGCTCAAGGTATAAAACCACAAATAATGTTGAGGGTAGAAAGAGGAACCCAAAACCCCTTCCTGAGGTAAGTGCTGGGCTGCCACGTCACACTCCTCTCTTGCTCTTCTTCTGGCACCAGGTCTCCGGTGAACACAGAGACTGTGGTATCAGGGTTTCCTATCAGTAAGAAATTTCAGGCCTGTAAAACTGAGGGGCTGCATGCCTCGGCTTAACACCAGTAACAGTGCAGTTGCAGTGACTATAAAGCTGCTCAGACACGTCTAAACCAGCTTAAAATGTGCTCGCACAGGTACTGGTAGCAGCCCTCCTGCCAGCACGGCGCCCAGGGCACGCTCATCTGTCTTGCCGAGACACACTCTCCACTGCGCTCCTCAGACGTGCTCCTTCCACATGGTAGATGTTCCCTGCGTTCCTACAACGCTCCTCCGTGCCAGCCTTGCATCTTTCCAAGTATCAAGCTCATAATCTCTATTGGGAGAATAGATAGAACCCCAGCGGGCTGGAGGTGGGCTTGTTCTGCTAGAATACGGTGCTTCTTATTTCTCTGATTTGTATACACCCACAAATACGGATGAAGTTGTGACTCTGCTAAAAAAAAAATGGAAGTTGTGCTTCCAGTTTTTAGGGTTCTTTCTTTTTGCTAAATGTCTTGAAAATCAATAGCATTCTGCACTTCAATGCCTAGCACTCTCCCGCAAACACTAGATTGATCAGGCCTGCATGCAGGAGTTAGGTGCATTACAAACAAAGGCAGGTAGACGAAAAATGCCACCCAACAGGGCTCTGCAGCTTCTCTGCGTTCGGCTGGAGAGTTTCTCTCTGCTACACTGAGCAGGAAGAGATGAGGCTTTGTTCCTCAGGCTGGATCTGGAAAGGCTGTCTGGGCTCCAGGAAGAATCCCACAGTCCTTGCTCCTGCTTTGCTCCAGTGCTATGATGATCAGGGTCAGAGAGCTCCCGAGCCGAAATCTGCAATCTTGGAATCTGAATTCTTGCTGCATTCCCCTCTTCTTTCTCTCCTGTCACCAGAGATTATTGTCCTGCTCACACTCCTACAGAGCTGATCTCAACTGCAACACATATTTTTCATGGCCATGCCGCCTTTTGAAAACAATCTCAAAGGCAGCAATGTTTTATATCGAACAGGATATATTTTTATGCTGGAATACTTCTTAAAGCTGAAGTTATCTGCCAGGATGCAACACATTGGGAGATACACTTTTATTCTGGGGGAAACAGAAACAAAAATTTGGACCTAAGAATATTGGCAGGATTGATTTAGCCTTACTTTTTGCTTTCGTACTTCCTATTAATCTTGTTCTTCTCTTTAATCTTTTGTTAAATCTCTTACCATGCACTGAAGGCTGTTTGTACAGAAGCCGCCTTCTTGAAAATCATGCCTATCTTAGGGTTTTTGCTGGAGGCAAAGATAATAAAAACAACAAATGAAAATGCTGAGGGAGAATATTTTCAAAGTGGGAGGGAAGCATATTTCCTTGGTATTTTCCAAAGTGTTCCAACTTACGAGACTATTTATGACAATGTAAACAAAAAAGCCAATCTTCCTTGTGAAGAATGCAGAATCATCCTTAATTAATTAAACTCCTACTGTGAGCTCATAAATGTCAGGATGTTGAAATGCTGTATGTTAATGGAGACTGATTGTTTTTATTATTTATTCCAGGGGAGTAAAGTAAGGTTTCTGAAATTCCCAGCAGCAGCAAGTTACAAACATGGTGGAAAGGAATCATATCCACTACGAAACAAGACGTTAGTCACTACCTCAGAACTCAGTGGCCGTGATAAGTCTGCCTAAGCCCTTGTTTGCCGGGACACACAGCTATGAAGAAGGGAGAGGGATGCTGTGGGCTCAGGGCTGGGTGCTCACGCCTCCCCGTGTGGCTGTGATGGGAAGGGCTACAGTTCCTTCCCACACCACAAGGCCATGGTTGTCCAGAGGAAGATGCCCTGCAAGAGTTGTCTGGCACGCGGGTCCAGCCCATGACCACGCAGGAGCACCGCTTCATCCAAAGGCAGCGCACTCGGGCAAAAGGGCAAGCTTTCCTCAAAACAGGACGGGCAAGAGGGCTGGCAGGTTTACAGGACAAACACACACACACACAAATAAAACTCTTGACTGTGGGATTCGGTTTATGCAGATGCATGCGCTGGGTTACCATAAGGCTTAGCCTTAGTGGTCTGTCAGCCGTGAAATGTTCTCATGTTCCTAAGGAGCAGAAAGGCAATACCCAGACACAATGATTTCTTTTACCTTTTCAGCCGTAGGGAAGACGTTTGCAATTTCAGCTGGCACCTCTTCTAGCACGGAACACTGCTGGAAGCGAGAGAAGCCCAGTTCTCAGGAAATAAGTAGAAGCAATTTTAACTATACTTATTGCCTATTCCCCGAAACGCAGGTTTAGCCGAACATAGGAGAGAACTAGTGTTGGCAGAACCCCTGGAGGAACGCGCTAGGCCATCATAACAAATGTGTCTGAGGAAGCGTGTGTGAACCAAAGCCCATCCTTGCTCCGGCAGAACCAGCCCTGGTGGCGCATCGCCACCAGTGTGCTGGCGGCTTGGAAGGCAGCAGGCTCACCACACCTCAGAAGATTGCTGCAGGACTCCAAATGATCACACTGGAACAGAGAAAAGCCAAAGCTCAGCTCCTCCTTCTTCCTGTGCAGCTTAACAGCACTGGAATAAAAGTGAGGGAAGTTACCCTTGTTGAACCAGTGCGGCAAGTGCCGTTCATCGAGCAGCGCTGTTTGGCACACCGGTAGCATCGCATGGGTGTCAGCATTGTGAGGAGCTCTGGGTTGATGAACATAGTGTTACCAGGGGCGCTTACTCAGGAGGTGGCTTCCCTGGCCCCCTTCCCTGGTGCACAGAGCTGTAACAGGGGCCAGTGGCTGTGCTTCTACATTAGCCCTTCCATAACGTCAAGATTCAATTATCAGAGCTACAAGAGCTCCTGTAGAAACGATGGTATCTACTGCACTTAACAGGGTGAGTCAAATGAGATTATTCATTCAATCCACCCAATTCACTGGAGCTGCTCCCAAACAGCTTTTTGGACAGGTTAATTTTACCTGGAGCACTTTACCAGCCCAGTTCAGTGCAAGGCCAGAGAGGCCTGTGCCAGCTCAGTGGTTAGACAACCCCGGAGCAGAAATGAAGAGCCAGAGAGGCAGGAAGGGACCACTTCTTTCATCAGGCAGTGACAGGTTTTGATAGTTCAAAGTGCTCTTGGAACAACAGTGCGAAATCCAAAGAGTCCTGTTCAATATATTCATCAATGACCTGGATGAAGGGATGGAGAGCACCCTCAGCAAGTTTGCTGATGACACAAAGCTGGGGGGGGTGGCTGACACACCAGAAGGCTGTGCCGCTATACAGAGAGACCTGGACAGGCTGGAGAGTTGGGCGGAGAGAAACATTACGAAATTCAACAAGGGCAAGTGTAGGGTGCTGCACCTGCGGAGGAATAACCCCATGCACCAGTACAGGTTGGGGGCTGACCTGCTGGAGAGCAGCTCAGCTGAAAGAGACCTGGGAGTCCTGGTGGACAACAGGATGACCATGAGCAGGCAACGTGCCCTTGTGGCCAAGAAGGCCAAGGGCATCCTGGGGTGCATCAAGAAGAGTGTGGCCAGCAGGTGGAGGGAGGTCATCCTCCCCCTCTACTCTGCCTTGGTGAGGCCGCACCTGGAGTACTGTGTCCAGTTCTGGGCTCCCCGGTCCAAAAAGGACAGGGAACTGCTGGAGAGGGTACAGCAAAGGGCTACCAAGATGATTAGGGGATTGGAACACCTCTGTTACACCTCTCTTATCAACACTTATAAATACTTAAAGGGTGGGTGTCAGGAGGATGGGGCCAGGCTCTTTTCAGTGGTGCCCGGGGACAGGACAAGAGGTAATGGGCACAAACTCAAACATAGGAAGTTCCACCTAAACATGAGAAGGAACTTCTTTACCCTGAGGGTGGCAGAGCACTGGAACAGGCTGCCCAGAGAGGTGGTGGAGTCTCCGTCTCTGGAGACATTCAAAACCTGCCTGGATGCGTTCCTGTGCAACCTGCTGTAGGTGACCCTGCTCTGGCAGGATGGTTGGACTAGATTAGACTCATAGAATCACTTTGGTTGGAAGAAACCTTTAAGATCATCGTGTCCAATCACTGCCGGGTCCACTACTAAACCGTGTCCCTCGTGACCACGTCTACTCGTCTTTTAAATCCCTCCAGGGATGGTGACTCCACCACTGCCCTGGGCAGCCTGTGTTACAGATTCCCAGTGTTTTTCCTGGTCCCGGTAATGGTAGAACTTAGGATTTCACCTTTGATCTCCTGTGATGGTCTGAAGGAGCCCCAATACTGATGCGCTCTTAACTTAACATCAAAGCCTTACTTTTCTTCTGACTTCTTGCGCTACCGCTTTCCTCTCTACCAGTTTTGTCCAGCATGACCACTGCATCTCCATTGTTGGAACAAACATCCAGCAAATGCTTATAGAAACACTGACGTTTTGGGGATCTCTAGTAGATCTTTGACCTCTTTAAGCTCTTTTCCCTACCCGAAAGGAATGTCACACACTTCACTTCAAGGCATCTCCAGAGGTCCCTTCCAACCCCTACCATTCTGTGATTCCGTGAGTCAGCACTATCAAGAAACTGTCTATGTAAATTCCGGCATGGTGCTAGTGCTGTGAGAACAACGTGGCGTGCGAATACTACACATCTGAGTACTGCTACACCCAACACAACCATAAAACTAAAGCTTAGCTGATACCAGGCAAATCTTTATAATGTCATTTCTAATGCTGATTCGTTATGAAACATTGTGTTGACTCATTTTATAAACAGAATTGATTGACTCTATGCAGCTTTCAAACACATTATTAGGGTACTTTTTGTAACACTATAACATTATAACTGTAAGCAGAACTGGTAGATAGCCTGCAAAATTCCCACAAAAGTGAAAACAAAACTCTTAAAAAAATATCAAAAAGTTATGTAACTGCAAAACTCCTAAAAATCCCAGTCCCAACCTCCTAAAAAATAACACAAAACTTACATAACTAGAACTCAATTACCTCCTTAGAAATTCACTGTCAATCTAAAAAAGTGAGAACTTAAACAAAGAAGTGTATACTTAGAAATACTGTAGGTGAATGGTATCGTTTCTCTTTCAAGGGAAGATGATTAAGGCTGCATGAAGGATGAAGTATGAAAAATGCATTGGAATGCTTGTTAAAAGAGGCTGTCAGAAAGTGTGGTATGTCTTGGATTATGTTCACTCAAGGACTGTCAAGGGCAAGAGCTTTAATGGCATGAAAGCACTGAGAAAAAAACCAGAAGTCCTGGGTCTTGAGAGCAAAATACTCCACCAGGGTGTCTATTAGCAACAGGCAGGGCTCAAAGGTCTGGATGGCCTCTCCAAAATACAACTGCGTAAGAGGTACCATAACTTAATCTCTCAATAGTCTTCCAAAATACATTTCAAAACTTTATTTACACTCCTGATGTTTTTCTATTGTTGATCACTATCCATATATGAAAATTAATATAAATTAGGACGATTAAAATGCTCATGATTAATGATTAAACTATATCTCCCTGCTGGATGAAACCTTCATTGTAAAACCGAGTGAAAAGCACAGCTCAAACCAATACTCCGAGAGCTCAGATATTATGGCTCTTTTTGAGTGGAAGTGAGATATTTGTGTTTTCTCTGCACTACTACTATATTGTGCCGAAAGAAACTCTCCTCTGTAGAATAATCATACTTGAGTGCCCCAGTTGGAACAATGAAACTTGCTTACAAGTTTAATAGCAGGTGAGAGAAGTATCATCACCTGTAAGTCCTTGAGTAGCCTCTCATCCCTGTTTCTAAATTGAAAACAAACTTCTGATTTTATGAGTCACTAAAACTAATTAAATTAACTAACTTCATTAGAACTAATTTTCTTCCATGTAGTTTGCTCTCCAAAATCTTGCTTTTTCTTCTGTCTTAACATCGTCAAAACCTATGTTTTTCCATGGAAACTTCTTTTAAAAAAAGCCACGTTAACAGTATCTTAAGATTATAACTGAGTTCACTTCCTGGTGAAAGTCACTGTTTCACATTTGTGCAATATTAGTTTTGAAGATGCAGGAACCCAAAATGTGGGGTCTGTTTCCCTACAATATATAGCCAATGTATGTTAATGGCCATTATTTTACTTTTCCACTTAAGCAAGCTATAATAACAATACTCAAGAGAAGTCTGTCACTTTGGGAACATGTTTTCAGTTCTCTGCAGAAAGAACAGATAGACTTTCACCTCTTGATCTTGCAGCTATGCTAGCCTTTTTCGATTAAAACTTTCCAGAGTTCCTGCCAAAAGCGATTGTGCAGCTGAAGGTGAATAGAGTTTATCCACTTTTACTTGGGCAATAGACATTTTAGCCACTTTTCACAGCCTGGGAAACAAAACATTTGAGTTTCTCTACCTTTATATGTACTGCTAAGATACCAGTTTCCTGGTATAACCTCACCAACTCTAGCAATGGTGAAAAGGTGAATTGGACCACGCAACTCTTCAGCAATTGTCTTTGTGAATACCGTGTTTTCTAACCTGCCTTATACCCCCTCAGTAATTAATCTGCCAGTGAACCTCTTGTAGTATCTGGAATATTCAATAAGGAAACAGAGTCTTAGGTAGACAGAGTAATAGGTTGCAAAATTTCAAGTTCCTTTTGTAATCATAGAGGACATAACTTTTCATCTCTTCAGTCAGCACTAAATCTGTTACTTTGTCTGCAGCATTGCTCAGCATTTTTTTACAATCCAGGTATCCCTGTGGGAAACTCATATGTAGATCTTGTCCTGCTCTTCCAACTCATGCAGAATGAAGGTATAACACACCAAAGCCTCAAGCAATTGCACGAAAGGTCAGATTTTTCCAACAAAACCAAAAACCTCCTGTAGAAAATGAAATTCCATATTTCTTTTATAAATGACCATTGATTGTCTAGATTTAGTTTTGAAATAGGCTGAGGAGCTCCTTCATAGTGGGATCTTCTGTGAGTCATGCTGATGGATGGGTTATACATATTTGCTGCAGTACTGGTATCCTCTTCAGTATATGATGGCATGGCCTGTTATTCTATCCTGTTTTAACAGGCATATAAGGATATCCTTGCAAGAGTAAATCTATGGCATACAATGGAATTATTCACATACTTAGAGTTAGATGCATGCCAAAATATTTGCTCCATCAAAGTCATGGCTTTTTCTTCTCTTTGTATGGGTACACAGTGGGTAATTTTGCGTGCGGTGGGATTTCAAGCATCCTGTTTTAAGTCCTGGGTCCTTTTCTAGGTATTTTTGAACTACAAAGGGTGAGTCATAAAGATGCTTTATCAAAGTTACTAATCCTTAAAGACAGGGTTTTTGAATAGATAATATCCTTACACCAGTGCATTCAGTCAATAAGACAAGTCAACCAGAACATCCAGAAGAAATAACAGTGAACACGAGATGTTAGTGGAATGAAGAATTTAGGACCAGGAGACAGACAACAGGAAAATTAAAATATTTCCTCAGTTTGAAAGTGTTGGTGTCTGGTGCAAATCCTATCCCACACACTCTCAGCAATCATGAACAGATATGCTGCAAACTGGTCTTTTTTCTCCTCCTGTGCCTGCTATAGATGTCCAGGTTTCCAACAGTTACAATGCAGCAATGCCTAAGAAGATATCGCTGTTCTCCAGAAAAATTAGGAAAACTAATTGTTACAGCACCTGAAGCTGTGGGCCCAAGTCCTCTTATAAGTTCTCTATGTGGTGCCCCTACCAGCCCATGCCCAACTGACCGTTGGCATCCTGCTGGATGTTACCCCCCCCACACATAGCTCTTAGCTTTTACCCTTATGTGATCACTCCCTCACCTGTCTCCATCAGAATGAGACGAATTACTTAAACTATTTAATCCAGCTCATTTTACTGGAAATTGGCCAGAGAGCATTCACACAAGAAACAACAAGCAGGTGGAGGTGGAACTCTCTTGAGCCAGTAGAGGTGTTCTAGGAAGAGCACTTGACTACAACCTAAAGGACTAAGTCTGAAGTAGTACTTGTAAACGTTTTTATCTTTAATGGCCGGCATTGTTTTTATAGAGGAATTTTTATCATCCTATCACCACAGTATCTGAATCCCTCATAGCTATTTGCACCCAAAGTACTGAGAGCTTCTTTTGTGCCAGCTTTCCTCCAGGCATCTTGCCCATCCACCGTGCCTGCCCCTTGTGTTGGGTCACTGTGAGCAAGACCCCCATGTCCAACGGTAAATACCTCTGTGGGAATGCTCTTCAAATTAAGGAGGAAGTTGGGAGCTCCTGGGTACAAGTCGCATTTGTATTAGGGAGAGCATAACAGAAAATGTAATTGATTCACCTAATTACAACATCCCTCACCTTTGCATTGTATCAGCCAGGAACTGGTAACACCAGGTATAACTTGTAATACTGACACTCTTCTCCAAGCTATTCTCTACCTATTCTCAGTTTTTCAGAGATTCAGTGTATTTAAATGGGATTTATATGAATCCATTAGCAATTAAGGGAGGAAAAAAAGTGCTTTGATGAGGAATCAAACCCCATCACTAATAAGTGTTTCTTCTGAAAGCCTGTGAGCCTTCTCAGGCAGAGCTGCCTTTGGGTGAGTGATCAGCATCCTTTGATGGACTAAGACCTTGAAACCACATATTCTAGGAGATAAGTTTCTCCTCATGTTCAGACACAATTTTGATCATTTTTTTTTCAGAGAAAGATCATTTTAAGCTATATGGCTGCCATAACCTAGTCTTATGGCTTCAAACATACAGAAAAAAATACCTGAAATTTCTTGCAAATGGTGCTTCACAGTTTTTGGATTCTTTCAACATAAGTTTTCACAAGAATCAGATCAGTAAATGATAGTTGGGTGAAAACTGGGTGTCACTCAAATTTGGTAATCTGGAATTGTGTTTTCCTGGGGCTGATGTTAACATATTCTGTTGTTGAATATGCTCCTCTCATTTCACTGTGTTGCTTTCAGTGCATTATAAAAGCACTTTCGCATTCTGGATTAAATTTAGAGGAAACTAACGCTGCTCTTCAGAGTGAAATTTATGTGTTTGGTTGTTTAGGACTGTCTGTACTATGGAAGGAAACTTCCAGGTATGATGTGTATCATCAAATCCAAGCTTTGTGACCTGGGTATGTGCTAAAAGCCCAGGTACTAAAGAGCTTGTCTTCTGAAAAAAAAAAAAAAATAGAGTTCTGAGCTTTCAAAGAATATGGAGTTTCCTGCACCAAGTTAGATTTCCTCTACTGTATTTTGTGTGCCAATTACATTAAAAGAATAGTAATGATAGTGTCTTTGCCACCATTGACTGATTACCAGGGAAGAGAATGAACTTAAAACCGCGCATATGAAATATGTCAGTCATGTCAAAGACACCATTAAGACATATGCAAATGCTATCCTTTCTGCAGTAATTACTACAAATTATATAAAATAGAACAAAATTATAGCTAAGGCATCCTTCTTAGCACAAAATAATTTATAAATCGTTGTTCTTTTTTATCCTATGATACGCTATGCTAAATTACCACCTCTTCCTTCCTATTACCACTCCTCAGAAATATCCTTGCCAATTGTAGTATCCGTTTCTCTCTTATTTTAATTTCCTTCTTAGATATTCATACAGCCATACTCCCATCACATTTTTACTAGGAAGATGCCTGTACTCCTGTTGATATCAAAAGGGAACAACACTGGGATATGAAATTTCGCTAGCTCCTTTTTTAAAACTTCCCTGTATCATTTTAGTTTACTATTGCCTTTTGGTTTGTATTTTTATGTGCACTGCCGGAAATGTACCGCAGTAAAGCTGACAAACTACTGCCAACACATTGTATTACAACAAATCTTCGTCAGTTTATCACTTTATCACTTGATCTGATGTTACTTTGAGAAAAGGAATAAAGAAAATAAACCAGCAGTGAACAGTATGAAAGTACTAATTAATAAAAGCAAACCACCTCAGTAAAGACTACCTTAGCCCCCAGCACTGACTCTTCATGGGTTTGGATTGAAATTCTCTTCAGAATAGCACACAGCATCTTTCTTAGTGTCACAGTTCATTTTCCAGCTCATCACATTATTAGTTGTGAGAGGATATATGACCTCCTCATAAAATTTCTGCCTGTATTGGCCTTTTAACAGAGCAGTAAATCCATTTGCTAACAAAGAGGAGCAAAACAAGGCTGATGGCGCTCTCTCTCTCTCTCTCTCTCCAGAGAATAATTCAAAAAGCTTCAGACTCACCCTCAATTTACGTAGCCAGAGCAGCTGTTAGAGAACTCCCAAAGTACTTGGAAATGCCCTTACTTCCTCGGGGGCTGCAGCCTTGTTCCAGAGCATATATTCAGAATCAAACTGTGGATTTTGAGACTGCTTGACAACAAATTTAATGGGTATTGCAGACAAGTATTTTTCAAACACTAAGCAACTGAGATGCTACAAATATTGAGCCAGGCCAAGAACCTAATCTTGCTCTTTATTAACACAGAAGACAAATTCTAGGCTCTGCTTCTGCAAGTGTCTTTCTTACAAGGTTATTTTGCACGTACTTTATAAAAACCCCTAATCTTAATGCTACTTTTGCAGTATCTGATATGAGCGCTGTAATTTCCAATCTGGTAAGGATTTAATGCATTACAGGAAGGTAATTAATAAATCCTGTGACTCTGCAAGCATACCACACGTTTCTTCCTGTAATTAGAAGCTTGCATTGATTTTTTGTATTTATTGAAGAGCATTAATGAACATAACTCTTTACAGCACTTCCAGGAAAGGTGGAACAGAAGAAGAAGAGGTCCGTTCTCTGTAAATAGACATTAGTTCATAAATAGTTTCAGCGAAGAGAACAGTTTGTCCATTCTTCTCCTGAGAAGAGGGTCGGAATTGTCACTGCTAACCTAATCCCTACAGCTCAGCCCAACTGCCTTGCCTCACAAAATGTATCTGAGAAGTCACACTGTACCAAGCTGCCTGATTGCTCTCCATATTTGAGCTGGAAAATGACCAGAGGAAGCCACACTCAGGGAACTATCTGGGACTTCTGGACCTCATGAAGCCCACGTGCAGGAAGGGATGAGGACAAAGAGCAGGACAACTTTTAAGAAGCTCCAGAAAGCTCAGAAAAAATAAAGTCACATTTGAAAATCTACCTAGGTAAGTAGAGTGTCATTTCACCTACACAAGACAGGCAAAGCTATGAAAACTATCAGAAACACCTGACCCAACCATGGACACAGAATTTCATGGATCTTGTGCTCTTTGCAGCTTCCCCTTACAGAGTAGTGGCCTCGAAGGCTACATTTGTTCTAGTACAGCAAACAGTGGCAGACTTTGGTCTCTGGCCATGAAGACAAGTGGCCTGGTTTGACGATATCCACATTACTAAGCTTTCCTAGCTTCCAGCAAGGGGCTTCATCCACACTGCCTGGGTGCAGAGCGAGTGCTGGCTGGTCTGCGCCTGTCCCATGCCGAGAAGCACCCTAGCAAGCTGGCAATAAAGACAGCTGTGTGTGAGCCCGTGACCTCTCCCTGCTTAAGTCTAATGGAGATGCAGCCTGTGTGTAAGTTTATTCTGAGGTACTTTACTTCTGTGTATACTTTCATTTGCTTCACTGGAATTACCCAGGCAAATAAACTCATATAGAGGCATTAAAGTTTTTAGGATTATGACCTACGTGCACCTTCTAAACTGATGGCAAATTATAAGCAGTTGGCTTCCAGTGCCTCACAGTGCATGGAAGACATTGTGCACTTTGGTTTTTGTCAGTCCTCTTGCAGCTTGTCAGAGTTTCCAAAGCTAAAAATTTTTATTTGGCATTTAAACTTGGGAATGAATTAAAAGGATCTAGGAGGAGGAAAGAATTCTTTGCTGAAGAAAACGTAAATGGAAAAAATCATATAAAAAGAAAGAGATAAAAGATATCTAAATAGAGATGTAAGAGGAGAGGAAAAACATCTGGGAGGCTGACTATTCAGGGACTTCAATCCACTTTAAATTGTCAGGCAATCAATCACACTGTATAAAATTCATGAGGTTGGTAATTCCTTTCTACATAACCACCCAACAGCATAATTCATTAGTACAGAGTCAGTACCCTCCCCAACTATTATCTGATTCACTCCATAGTCTATCTGAAATGTAATATCTGAGTTCAACTTGCACAAACCCTGCAAAAAGCTTTTCAACCATTTTTACATACACATAAACAGGTTAAAGCTGTATTTTCTGCAGCCCTCAGCACAGGAAAGACATAGACCTGTTGGAGCGGGTCCAGAGGAGGGACACGAAGATGATCAGAGGGCTGGAGCACCTCTGCTATGAGGACAGGCTGTGAGAGAGTTGGGGTTGTTGAGCCTGGAGAAGAGAAGGCTCCAAGGAGACCTTATTGTGGTCTTTCAGTACTTGAAGGGGGCTTATAAGAAAGATGGGGACAAACTATTTAGCAGGGCTTGTTGTGATAGGACAAGGGGTAATGGTTTTAAACTAAAAGAGGGTAGGTTCAGACTAGATATAAGAAAGAAATTTTTTACCATGATGGTGGTGAAACACTGGAACGGGATGTCCAGAGAGTTGGTAGGTGCCCCATCCCTGGAGACATTCCAGGTCAGGTCGGATGGGGCTCTAAAGATGTCCTTGGTCATTGCAGTGGGGTTGGACTAGATGACCTTTAAAGGTCCCTTCCAACCCAAACTATTCTATGATGCTACGATTTTCTTGTTATCTTCTGTTTCTACAGCTCTTGTAGCAAAATAGTTTGCTGTGACTATTACTCTAATACTTGAACTATGGTTGCACTTAGGAATTCCTGTCCAGAGTGGGCTTTATGGTGTTAGTAAACAAACACAAGGCAAGAGACAGTCCTCGAACCATAAAAAGTTTACAAGTCAAGGAGATGTGCCAGGCAAAGGGAAGAAGAGAGGAAGCAGATTACTCATATTCAAATGAGTACTCAAAAGAGCACGAAACAGCTTCCCCAATGTTCACAAACAAAATCAATTCCAGCATCTAGATCACAGTTTATGGCTAAAATAAAAAGCTACTTATGCAGCCATAGAATTAGTCCAAACAATGATATTGAAGTGAATATTATGGACTTGTGCAGAAAGCGCATTTCAGGCTATGCTCTATAGGAAACACAAGTTTTAAAGTTACGATCAGGAATTAGGGAAGAGAATATAATACCTCTGAGTGGCAGAGGTTGTGCATGTGCTGTACAACTCCTCCCCACAGTGGAGCTCTGGCACATTAATGCTCGTCATGCAGCACCAGCTGTGCTTCCCTGCACCACACCTCTGCTGGAGAAGCAGCATCTCACCTCCCTGCTGAGCTGCCAGCTGCGGCACAGGGGAGGGAGCACTGTAAACCCCTGTAAACCAGAATATACTCCGTATTCCCTCAATCCCTCCGTACACGGGCACACTGAATCCTCAGCATCGAAGTACTGGGCAAGACCTGGGTCGAGGGAGGGTGAAGCGGGGAGCCTCCGCCATGCACTGCCTCTTGCCATGGAGCTGCGCACCTGAGGATGGGAAGCACAGAGGCCCCGGCACGGGTGTTAGACTCCCTCCTGGATCCCAGGTAACAGCAGAGGGGAAGGGAGTGACAGAAGACAACAAAAAGAAGTGCTGCCAGATGGTTTATGGTACAAACCTCCCCCTTCTTTCATCTCCCAGGCCTATGGTGCTGCTGGGAATGGAGGGGGCAGGGAAGAAGATCAAGCCGTGGGTGGGAGGCTCACCCAGAAGAGGCTGGAAGCCACTGATGCAATGGATTCTACTTAATAACAAAGCATAAAAGAAAGATTATCTTCAGAAATCGCTAAGCACATAAATTTTTAATAGGGAAGAAATACAATAAAGTCACAGACAATTCAACTGTAAGGGGAAAAAGTTTGTCAGATTTTTTTTCTCATCAACCACTTGCCTGGCTTTGTTCAACATAGGCACTTCTGCAAATAGCATTTACTAATTATCTTTGGTCAGCAAGATCAATCAAAAAGCCTTTGTCTTTTTCTAAGACCGGACCTGCAAATTCTTAATCTGCTAATAATTTGAGAAAGCTAAGTTTTCTGTTATTAAAGCACGTGCAATATCCCTGTACTATACTTTTTAGACTATGAGGGCTGATGCTTCCTGTCAGAGGAATAATTTCAGTTCAAAAGTTGCAGATCTTGCTGTTGTTTCTACATTTCATTTTGCAACAGAAATGAGAGAAGCTCTCCTGAAAAATTCAGCTCATAGAGAAACCGAGGTCTCTGCATTAAATTACACTTTCTTGTCCACTTAAGGGAGAAACAGGCTACTTTCCCACTCAGACAGGGATGGTCGCGTGGTTGTGCGTGCACAAACATGCACAGTGTTATGTCTTACTTCTGTGTATTTTCCAAAAAGGGATCTACAGCAGGACAGGCTCAGCATCAGCTGCGTGCTGGCCCCACCGCTGCTTCTCCCTCCAGCTTTCTTCAGGCTGAAGCCTGAAGTCCTGCCTGTAAGAACAGAGCTTGCGAACAGAGGAAAAAATTACTAAGCAGATTTTTCTCATGAAAAATGCATTTTGAAAAAAAGCTGAAAGGCTTCACATCTGACGCAGTGAAAGCCCCAAACAGGAAGATTTTTAAATCCTGGGCAGCAGTTCTGGTGCAAGGAAGACAGTTGCCTGGTGGCACGTCAGTCTGGTCCAAATCCCTGCTGGTGAGTGAGGTTGGAGAAGACGTCACACCCTACTCACCAGGCAAGAGACCTCATGGGGCGCCTCAGCTCCGCTCATCTGCATCGCATGAACTGCAGGAAGCTCTTATGCCCATTCCCTGCCATTGGAGCTGTCGTTTCTAGCAGGCTGGACAAAACCCGTGTTGAGGCAGACGTACCAGGCTGTCACAAGCTGTGTTTCCTCGTGGTTTGTCATCCAAGCAGCTGTGGAGTGTTTTGTTTGTGGGTTGAAGTTAGGAGCTGTATACTGCAGTGCCAGGGCTTTTTTAAACACTGTATTTGTGTTTCCACAGGGAGGTAAACAAGAAATACCCTCTTGAGTCTCTTGAGCGACGCGCAGCAAAAGCCTGGGCTAGCACATGGCAAATACAGAAATCTCTTTTCAGATTTGAAGACACCAAAATGTTTACTGCTCGTTTTTCGTGAATAAGTAACAAAAGCAAGAGGTCACTAAATGGTTTCTGAAGAAGACATGCAACGTTCCTGGAAGTGCCATGGTTAAGCATGTTTCAGTGTCATTTTTCTTCTAGTCAAATGGTTTATTTATTAAAAGGGACCACAGCTATACTGGTCACTCATTTACCAGTGTAATGCACTGACCAAGCTCCTTTATTCAGGTGTGCTTCTTCCTTTCAGCACTGACAATAAGCCCTAGTATGTTTTTACCATACCTATCCATAGAAATCATCCCAGTTAAGTCCTCACTTTTCATAAGCATTATTTGGGAGATCACTGTATGACTTTGTCGAAATTCATTTAGTTTTAATCAGCTTTCCAGGCACAGGCTGGCCAGATGCTGCACGTCTATTTTGCGCATTTCTACAAATGCAGAAAAATCTTTAGCATAGAAATTGTGGGCAGCACTCTGAAATAATAAAGGGCATGGGTACGATACCTGCAAGCCTCAGGCTGTAGCGGGATGTTTGACATTTCAACGAGTGCCCAACTTTCTGACAGCCTCTAAGCCGTGAACCAGTGCCAGGTGGGAAACTATTCTGGCAAGTATCCATGCTACTTTCCTCTGTTCCTCCCTCTCCTCCCTGTGACCCCCTTCTGGGCTAGAAGAGTGCCAGGCTGGGTGAATCTTTGCTAATCCATGGTGGACTTTCAGTGCACACAGGAGTGAGACAGAAGCTGTCAGAGTTCTCCTGTATTCTCTTACAGTGCCTTGTCCCCGCTACCACTGGCCACAGCCGCTTTTGCTGAATTTCATTCTACCAGCCACCAAGGTACTCGGCATGGATGGCAATCTGCTCTCTGCATCTGCAGGCAGCCAGTACTTTCGCAAATCCCAGAACAAATTATTTCTATGGCACATGCACAAATGTTGCAACAGCAGAGAAATAAATCTAATTTTTCTTGTCTCAGAGAGCTCCACAGCCACTTGGACATCCTTCCTCACTTAGGACTATGCTTCAAGCTTCAGTGAATGGTCCCTTTTACTAAAAAATTTGCTCATGTATGCTTGGCATAGTTAAAATTATGCTGAAGTGGGAGAATTTCTTACTTTGTGGACAATCCCCTGAGTTTCTCTGTGATCAAATTTTATTCTCCTTCAAAAAATGTAACATAGAACAGGAACGCCGGCCCCTACAGCACGCAGCAGTGTCAGGAAAGCACTAACTCCAGAAGTCATCTGTTTGCTTAGCACTCAATGCCACTTCCCATAGTGTTCTTGGAGCAAAGACTGTACAAACTGCTGCCCTGCTTCACTGAGACACAGGGGCTGGCAGGAGCGCACCTAAAACGGAATACCTTGGATCCTGGCAGCCATAGGACAGTGCTGGTTCAGAGTTCAGCGCAGGCTACAAAGCCCACCCTAAGCAGGGTGGCAGCTTCTCGCTGAGCGTTTTGCTGGCACATCAACCCAAACAGCAGCAACCAAGCAACCAAGCTCACTCTTTTGTGTTGCTTTAGGGTCAGGGACATTTACACTAGTTACAGTCACAGCAGCCACTGCAATGTATATGTACGTTTAGGGGTCGGCCCTGTCCAAAGTCAGTGGGTGGTATTCATCCCTTCCATACCCCTCTGCGGGAAACCACCTCTGAGCATGAGGGTTACAATAACAAGTCATTCCTCTTAAGATGTAGTCGGCCCTTCAAAAATCATTTTGGCTTTCTGACTTATCCTTTCCTCGGATGATTCTGACTCAGAACAGGAGAAGTGCGAAATGTATCAGCTAAAATGCCTTTTTTTTTTCCCCTGAGGATAAATGGAGAGTCCAGTCCCACAAAAGCAGACTGAAATTTTTGTCTTGAACTATTGATAAATATTCAGAGCAAGGAGCTGACTGAATGCCCTGGAAACTAGTCAGCTGTTCTGCATAAACTGAGCTGCTAGCATCACACTGCGAGGGGTTTCAGTAATCAAGTGGTAGCTTGCAGCTAAATATGACTTGATTAGATATATAATCTGGTCCAGATGAAGCTGGGAGCTCCCCCACTGTTTTATTCATCCAATTCCTACGTGCAGACATTGGGTCACTGATTCTGCATTCTGATGCAAAACGGCACAATAAAGACACAGCTTGTAAGGAGTCGGTTACAGAGGACAGGTGTTAATCTTGATATTACAGACTGATTTTCAGCAATGATTTGAAAGGCATAACATATGCATATGAGGTACCTCAGATGAATGAGTGTCTAAGCACTGTGACAATTTTCCAGAGAAACAATTCCAGAAGGGATCTGACTCACCCGCCCTGCTTGGCTCTATGGAAATATTTTTTAGATTTAGGGATGCAGCACAGCCCAGTTGTTAGGAAATGGTCCAGGGAGTCACTCTCATTGCTTCACATGAGACATACGACAGTCTAGCCCTGAAGTTAGTTTCATTTGAATAAAAAATCTCAGCGTCAAAGTCTGCCAGACACCGTGCTCACCACCCACTTACAGGGAAAGGTATGGATCAGGATGAGTTAATGTGATGGAACTGGACCATAAATTAACTTCTGATGTACTAAAATGTTCTAATGTAAACAAAAGTATTCCAGGGACTCTGGCAAGGGCGATGTAGAGGCTATTTCTAAATGCAATAATCAGTAGTAGAGATACGTCGTTTGGCATTCCTGAAATCTGATGCTTGAATTTGTCTTCAAAGCTTGCACAGCTAGAAGCTAGGACCTGATTCAAAGGAAGAAAACTTTCTAATCACCCTGTATAGGATTTTTTAAGATCCTTTTCCTTGTCTCCCACGTGATATATTCCTTTATATTATGTGTAGATCCTACTTGGATGGAGACAACAAAACCAAACAAACCACGAAATCTTGTTGAGGTACACAAACATCTTTCCAGTATTGTCCTGAATTTAATGAGACGTTGCCACAGAACTGCAGCTCTGACACTGCAGGTATATAGCTCTGGAGTAAGAGACCAAAACCACATCTCCTGCATCTCTTAAGTATGAAAAACATAGCATCAGATTAGACATTCCCTTGGAAATCAGAATATGCGAGTCAAATTTCATCTTTGGATGCAATGCTGCAACCAAAGCAGTCACGACAAAATAAAGAGGTAAGCAAGTTTTCCAATCAAGTTTAAAGTGTGTGTTATTTATTTGAAAATTTTAAATGGTAATTCAGTAATGAACAGCTACATTAGGTTCTGCCATTCGTGTAAATGAATTAAGACCTTACGCAGTCTTAGTTCTACTGGCATAAATAACAGACTCACTGTTGGAAAAAAAAAGCCTTTTACATGGGCATGAACTTGCCAGAAGACCTGAGGATGCTCCAGCCTTCCCAATGGCACTGCCTGGAACAGCATGTGCCCTCCAAGTCCCACGCCTTACCCATCTAGCTGTGCTGTCCCATTCCCCCTTCCCCACATGTTCTTCATGCTGAAGATCATGGGGTTTTTAACTGTGATTCAATGCAGGCTATATAAGAATAACTGCACTGAGTCAAGAGGAAGATTTATTTAGTTCAATATCCTGTCTCTGGTCAAAAGCAAATGTCTAGCAAATAGTATAAAAAAACCCTAAACAAGTAAGCACATAGTGGTAATTCATCAGAACACTTTCCAGTCTTCAGGGGCTTCATGAATCAGACATTGTGTCCTCAAACATAATAGCTCTTCATGGATTTCTCTCAAACTAACTTTTCTTGTTCCTCTTGAATTTTAGTAAACTTGAAACATCCAGAACTGCTCCACAGTTTAAATTCACATTGGGTGAAGAACGATTTCCTCCTCTATATTCTAAACCTACCATATGAGCAAGAGATGCCCATCCATCCCCCTCATAGCACTTACTAGTTTATAGATTTCTGTTGTATCTTCCCTTCATTTGCCTCTTTTTACAGACTGAAGAACCTAACTGATTTGTTCCTTGCATGCATAATTTTGATCATTCTTGTGACCAGCCTCTGGATCTTTTGCAATGGCACAGTATATTGTAGAGCTGGGGAGAACAGACCTCTGCACAGTATTCAAGGTGCAGGTGATGCATGGATTCGTTTATACAATGGTATCACAATGTTTAGTTCTTTTCAGGCCTTTCTTAACAATTCTTGGCATTTTGGGTTTTTTTGTGTGTTTGTTTTTTTTTTTTTTTGATTGGTACTGGGCATCAAGCTGACATTGTCACAGAACTATGTTCTCCAGTCCCAAGCACTTGGGCAATAGACAGTTTTATCATGAGTATATAGTAGAGACCACAGCAAGGTGCTTCAGAGTCTAGGGTTTCTGTGGGCCTCTCAAGTACAAATAAATATTTTCACTCAGCAGTGACATACACATGACTATAGTACATGTGGGATGTTACATAAAAAGGAGAACAATCAAGTATTTGTCTCACTTTGCCTTTGAAAATCATATCACATATATCTCCTGTATACAGCAGCTCGTACGTACTTTATTCTTCCTAAAACACAAAAATAGCATGAGCCATTTTGAAGAACTAGCTCGTGTACCTTTTCCAAGTTCCACAGATAAGCCAGATTTATGGTTTTATAAGAAAGCCTTTCTCCTCTTGTCAAGCATGTTGCTATGTAGCAAATCCAAATACATTATCTAAAACAGATTTTCAAGGCAAGAATTTTTTTTTATTATAAAATACCAAAATTCTACACACAGTCTGTTTTTTTCTTTCCTTAGAAGAAGAAAACTACTTTCTAAAGCAGCCAGGGAAACATTCTTGTTTAAATGGACTGCGTGCAGCTATAATATATACAGCAATGGATTTATTCCTAATGGATTGAGTGGACTCTGTGCTAGTCCATTATCCATCATTACTGAACACTTAAAATCAAGAAGCAGTCCAAGATTTTAAACGGATCTTCAAACTTCTCCAACAAAAGCACCTGAACGCACCAGATGATTACTTACCTGATTATATTACAATGGAGGAGATAGGACACAAGTCATTAAACACCAAAGTGCTTTTAAACACAATGCAGTTAACATGTCATTCCGATAAATGTTTGGCTGATTACAATATTTCAAAGCAGAGGACACAGGCTTCTGGTTTTGTGGATGACAGGCTCTCTTTGATGTCCCACAGCTATTCTTGCAGGGCAGCTTAGAAACTGTTCCGTTTTAATCCATTCTGATTAATGCCACAAAATGAGTTTTCCTGACACCGGTAATTTTGCTCTGCTGGGGAGTGATTGAAGAGGATGGGCTTTCATCCCAGCACAGCAAATCACTGGCAGCCTGCTGCAACAAAGAGTTAACCATCTTCTTCAGCAAATGAGATGAAACTGTAACTTGTTTACTTTTAATTAACTCCTCAGTAGATTGCTCCAGGTCCTCCTGGCACCCCTGAGCTCCAGAAACAATAGCAGTGCTCGCAGCTAGCGTAGGGTTTTGGCGCGCTTGGGTTTCCTGGGAGTAGCCGTGCTCTGCGTGAGTCAGGTCACTCTTTTCTCACGCTGTCTGAGAACGTTTTTGGAGAGCCTGATTGTGGGCACAAGGCAAGCCAAACTTATCTGAAGCCATTTAGACAGACTCAGCATGCTGGTGAGCCCGGATGACCAGCAAAGATAACATATCAGCAGCACACACCGACTCCGCTGTTCATAATGAATTCCTTCCTATGGGTTTACTTTCCACTGATAACCCTCTTGGTTTTCTAAGTTTAGCCTTAGGACTCCCAACTCTATTTAGTTTATGTCCCTATGTAGGCTTGGTTGCTCTTTTCCACACAGTGTATCCTTAGGCTGTGGGGCAAACCGCAAGGCTTATGAATGAGCTTTTAATCATAGAATCGTAGAATCATAGGGTTGGAAGGGACCTTGGAGATCATCAAGTCCAACCCCCAATGCCCTAGGCTGCTCTGTTAGTACACAACCATACAGGAACATCGCAGTGGTGCCAGGAGTTGGATCCGGAGATGACACTGTGGTCAGGACTCCAGCACAGGCTGCTCCTGGGTAGGTGTATGCACATGGGGTCACTGTACGCATCCAGAGCCTTCGGTACATGTTATTGAGAGGAGGTTAACGCAGATAGTGCAAATGCTTCCTGGTGGGGACAGGCACCAGCCCACATCAAATAAAAATGCAGGAGAGACTTTCAGGAAGGAAGTGAAGTTAGGTACTGGACTACAATCTGTGTGCTCCTAGAAAATTTACAAAAAGCATGGAAAATATGCTTATATGGATTCAAACTTATAGAAGAATATAGAAATAGTAGGTAAAGTGTGGCAGTATCATGGCTGGTTGGGTCTGCCATTCAGTGCAGTGAAGCGCCTGAGCAGGCGGTCTGCTTGGGCATGCGCTACCACCGGTGAATAAAGCGGGGTTTGGACAAAATTTGTCATTAGTTTATAGCGGTGCAAACTTCTCTCCCTCTCTCTCTGAAGTGACGCTGATAAAGACGAAAACAAAAAGAGATGCCCAAATGAAAGGATAATGTAGATCTTGTTCAGATAAAAAAATATACAGTTCATTATATGTAAGGAGAAACTGTTCAGCTAGTGTGATGAATTCTCCCCACAAAACTCCTCTGCTTCTGGAGGTGCATTTCTCTTCATATTGATTAGAAAGAGAACCTAGATGATCAGCTTACACTATGTGTCTAATTCATTTCAGAGCTCTATGTTTAGATGAGATCCCTCCCACTGAGCGTAATACAAAGTCCAGTGAAGTCAATGTAAATTTTCCCTGGGTTCTAGAACATCAAATAGAAACCATCATAACAGCTAAAATCTTATTCTCACCTGCAAAGCATGGACTTCGAGAGAATCAATGTGCAATTATCACTGGTTTCAAAACAATTCACTGTTGATAACTGGTGCAAAATACATAGTCTGCAGTAACATGTTACCCTTATATTTAGGTGACAAAGACTGGTTCACTCCAGTTAGTACCTTTATCACAACATACACTAAAATCACACCTGCAAATGAGGCTAGGTATCCTAAATAGAAAACAGGATGGTGTGAAAAGAGGTAAAGACTATAAGCTTGGTAGCATTGGCAACATTGTGATTATATGATTTTAAAATGTTGTAAGAGTTCTCATATTCAAGTTGCTCACATAAAATAGGAAAAATTAATGTTGTCTCTTTGAGATGCCAACACATAAATATTAATCTCTATTGGTTTAAACAACAGTTGAGGCAGTGATGAGAAAAGGATTAGAAAAGAGCATCGGAGTCTTCTAAGGCAGTGAAAAGCCAGGCAGGAGCCTGGTGTTCAGGCACCTACAGCAACCCTCAGGCATCCAGCAACCCTCCACGCATGTTAACACCCTGTCCTGGAACCCCCGTGGATTGAGACATGTCCTGTCAGTCAAATGGGCCTGTCAGTCAAACCTGTACCACAAGATGTCTGCTTAGTAGAGTGCGAAAAATAAATTTAATCTACACGGGTATAGCAAAACACACTAGTGAATATGCACGAGGAACATTTTTTCAAATCAACTATTGAAAATCATCTGAGACGTGCCCAGCTTTACAATGTGACTGGTAGTCATGCTAGTTAAGGAAGATGATTTAAAGTTCAAAGATTTAAATCAAAGTTAGGACAAAAATTATCTTTTCAATCATTTAACATCTGTGTTTCTGTAACACAGATGGCTTTAAAAAAAAGCCAATTTATCAGACTAAAATGAAACTTTAATTAGATAATCTAGTTCTATATTGCCAATATTAATTTATAAGAACGCTAATATGCAGTGATACCTGCTTGCTTGAACCAGACCGCAGGATTCAAGAACTGGAATCAGTCCAGCACTTTGAAGTCTGATGGTCTGAAGGACTAGTTTTGTTTTGGATTGTTTCTTGCCCTTCCCAGTTTTGGGAAGAACGATGAATTATCTACTGCTTTCTAACTTCCTGGTCAACAGCTCAGTCAGGGACACCAAATGAAAAGACACTGAGGTAAGGTATGTAATCTACCAGCAGAGAATCATAGGAAAAATTTAAGTTGGGAGAGATCTATGGAGATCTGTCTTCCAACTTCTTACTCAAAGCCGAACTAACTCTAGTAGTAAATTGGTTTCCTCAAGGTCTTGTCCAATCAAATTCTGAAAAGCTCTAAGGATGAAAATTCCAACATCTTTCTTTGCAACCTATTCCAGTTCTTCAAGTCTCTCACAGTGAACACTTTTTTTTCTGTATATCCAGGCAAAAATTACCTTGCTACAACTTTCTGCCACGGCTTTTTGTCCTTTCACTGTGTACCTCTAAGAGAAGCCTGTCTCTGTCTTCTCCATACCTCCCCTCTAGGTAGTGGGAGGCAGCAACTAGAGGCCCCATACCCTTCTCACCTCCAGGCTAGGCGCATCCATTTTTTTTAAGCAACCCTGTCCATGCTATATGCACCTGGCCATCTGAATAGCCCTTCTGCAGACTCTCTACAGTTCTTTGACATCCCTTTCGCACTGGAGAGCCCAAAATCAGACACCATACTCCTTATGGTAACATCATGAGTGCTGAGCAGGGGGGAATGATCACATGGTTCAGTCTACTGGCCACAGTTCTGTAAACAGAGCATCAGTAGGCTCTTAGCCACCATTGCTGGAATGTCCCACTGCTGAGTCAGTAGTGTCAGCTTTATTAATTTTAAGATATCAAATAGAACCATTTTAATTTCAATTTTCCAGAAGCACATAGCATCAGCATCACCTGCCTTCCATCTTCATAGCTACCACCATGACTATTATCTCTTTTATCACCAGTGGGTAGGTTTCCAGTCTCTTCTGGAAGAGGATGTAGGCAAGACAACCTTCATCAGTTACCACTGCAGTGTCCAGGGATTAAACTGTCTCTGATTCTCTGGCACTTTGATCTCTTTGATCCCAAGAGCACTTCCTTGTCCTTTGTAATATTATCAGTGCTACTATCACACAGCCATGAGCATACCGCTCTCCTTCATCTTTTCATCTCTAACTCAAGATCAGCTTCTGAAGACAGAAGGTTATCTTCAGCAGCATAAACAACACTCTTCTTTCTTTTTGGTGCTTTTTTATATGGCTCACTGTAAAACTAAAAGCTATAGAACATCTTAATTCTGAAAGTATATAACCACTGCTGAGTACACCAGACCCAAAGGATAACTTTATGCTGTAGATCTATCCAGACCAAAAATAGATAGGTTCCAATAAGCATATTCTTCAGGTAAAGCATGAAATCAGAGATAAGGCTGTAAAATTAATCATCAGATATTGCTGTGCAGGCAGCTCTGCAAAGCCCACAAAGAGCTTGCTGCAGTTGAAACCCATGGCCTCAGGGTTCAGCCATCTCTTACCCAAAGTATAGCTTGATGCAGCCAGGCAGTATGACTTCAGTTTAGTTTTATTGGCAAAATTGTTGTTAAAATGTTAAAAAGTACATGAGCTAAAGATTAAAAAAAAAAAAAAAAATAAAAGAAAAAACACAATGTTAAAACACAGGCAGAGATGTAATTGTTGAATAATAATTGGTAATAGTTAACTACTCAAGTATTTGAGAGGAAAAATAGTGAACCAATATAAAACCCTAAGGAAAGAAAGCAGAGCACTGGCAGATGCCAACTCAGCAACAGCAAGGACCAGGCAGTTTCAAGAAGCAATACAGGCCAACTCTTCCCCACTTGACTGATGACTGGCTGGCCAATAAATAATTA
This sequence comes from Rissa tridactyla, assembly GCF_028500815.1. Lineage (NCBI taxonomy): Eukaryota > Metazoa > Chordata > Aves > Charadriiformes > Laridae > Rissa > Rissa tridactyla. The sequence goes on from NC_071466.1 coordinate 24,038,252, forward strand.
ATTGATACTCTTAAGCAGTGTATATCCTGCTTGCAAAATGTCCTTGTGCAAGATAAAAATACCTGAACAAACACAATCACAGCAAGGAGGGGTTGCGTGGCTATCTTGGATAGCTTGAGACTGATATTAAGAAACTCTAGAAGAATAGACACTTTGCTTCTAGAAGTGTCTAGAAGTGAAGCAAAGATTCATCTGGGCAGGGTGCCAGTCCATCTTGTCTAGACCGTGCTTTTGCCAAGAAAGGTTGAACCAAATGATCCTTGAGGTCCCTTCCAAAGTGGTAGTCTATGATTCTACGATTCTATAATTCAAATGTTCTCACTGACAAAAAAAAAAAAAGATTAAAATTTTTAAAAATATAAAAAATGTAAAAAATCACCACCAAACCTAGGTGTTTACTATTCATCTGGGCCCTATTAGTGTATCCAAATCGTAATAGTTTAACACATATTAAACGCGATTGGACTGATAGTGCTGAATTGGGCATCACTCAGAATTTAAACCTAGCCGCACCTAGCCTCCCACCTCGGTGAGGAGTGTTAGAACGCAAGGGGGTTTATCTTCTGCCAAAACTGCTTTGCCCCTTTCACGCGACAGGCCCTTGGCAAGAAATGCTTGTGCAAACAATGCCAGTGTCCACAGGACTTTCTCAGACAATTTTAAGGGATTTTTGGTTTGTTTTGTGTAAGGTTTGGTGGGTGGTTGGGTGTTCAGAGTTGTTTTTCACTGCCTTCTCTCACAAGGTGGCCAAGGAAGCGCGGTGGATACTGCCAGATATGAACGCACAAGGCCGCACAAGAGCGATACCTTCACCAGGACACAGATAAGGCTACTCTGCATTCAGAACTGTATGCCTAAACCAGGCTCCCTGCTCGCTCAGTACTGAGAGATCTAGTGATATAGTTGCCACCAGCTCATACCACAGCATTAATGCAGTATTGCTGCCAAGAGTTGAGACAACTTAACTCTGTTTACAATACAGAGTTCATGGCTAAGCAACCACAAAATGTTTTTATAGCTAAATTCAGCGTGTAATCTCAAAGACATCGTGCTTTTTCTGACCTTTACTAACAAAAACATGATGGCACAGGAAGGCATGACCAGCTCAGCACTTCCTCAGGGAGCCTAGTTTTGGTGGTGATACGTGTTTCTGTGTCATGTATTCTTCACTGTTAGAATTGAATGGGAAGAAGAGGACTTTCCTTTAGTCATTTGAATACCAACAAGAAAATTGTCACCTTAATTCCAGAAGATCACTTTTAACAATGAGTTTTGGTATTTATTATAATGGCTTAATGGGGAATCACTTTTCTTCATTTCCTACTGCAAAATGTTGTAAATTGCTTAGCTGATGTGGAGTTTAACCTCAAAGGCATATATGTTTCTTGCGGGAATGGGCCCTCCTTACAGTTTTCATATCAGTTTAACTTTATAATATGCTATGGGCACTATCTAGATGAAAAATATAAATGAAGGCGCATATTAAAATATTATTCTCCCAATGACATGCAACATTTTGGGCAGTGAAACAGGGCATACTTTCAGTAGCAGTAGACAACAGTTTTTAGCAAGATAATTAGTAACTTCCCTAAAAAGAAAAGCAGGCGTGTAACCTGGCATTTTGCTAGGTCAAAGCTAATAATCCATGCTGTTATTCCAAGTGCTGCAAGTTCATTAACACAAGTTGCCATTCACTCAATTTTCATGTGGTTCCTTTGTAATAAAACTATTTTTTAATCTGCAGAGAAACAAGTTTGTTACTTCATATGTAACTCTTCTCGATGTGAAACAGAAGATTTCCCAGACAAATGTGTTATCTAGCTTGCAGTCAGTGCCTCCAGCACAGTATTCACAGTTTTATTAATTCCTGTCATAAGCTGCAGCATTTTCTTGACAGACATCTGGTGTGTTCCCACTTTCAAAATAATAGGAGCAAGAAAACAGCCAATAGGTACTGAAGCTGCAGTCAGTCTCCAGTGAGATAGAAAACTCCAGTTTCTGTGTTCTCGGCCCACACTACCTTCTGGTGGGCTTTGAGGACAACTTCATATGGCAGAGTTCGTGCTTCCATTAAACATGGAGTGAGGGAGAGAGCACAGGACATTAAAGGATATTGATAATAAAATGTGTTAACAGCAAGGTTAAATGAACAGCAGAGCACTGTGGAGCTTTTTAATGTCCAAAACAGCAGCCTAGCTAACTACCCTTGAAAATAAAGTCAATCGAAAGAAGAAGGATTCATTCCTGACCAAGGAATGAATTCAGAGGATCTGTGTTTCCCTTTCAACAGCTGTTGGCAAAACAAGTAGTCTTGTGGTGGGTGACACGCTAAATGTCAAAATCTTCCACTTGCTTGAGGCCAGACTGTAATGACTTTCACCGGTGTCCTCAGCAGCCCCAGTTTCAGGTGGGAGAGGTGCCAGCGGGCAGCACGCTGTCCCCGCTCACTCAATAACTGGCCATTTCCCAGCTGACCCAATACCCTGCCCTGTACATCATCCTTTTCCCTGTCTCATTGCTGCACACGTTGCAGAGTGAAAACACGAGGAAAGTAAGCAAATCTGTAGAGAGAAATTACTTGTGACAGATGGGAAAACAGGCAGTACCCAAAGAAAATCAGTTCCCATCTTTGTTTATCAAGTTAGCAAAACCACTAACTCGGAAGATTGGTGAAGCGGCTGTATGAGAGCTAGCATCTAGGTCTGAGCAAACAGATTTCTTGTTTTGGCTTCACAATGGTATGAGGCCTTTTAGTTTCACTTCGAGAACAGAATTCAAAGCAAGCCAGAAGCTCAGAGTGACCCTCATCTGGAATCAATGACTTTTTCTGAGCTTCCACAACACAGTTGGTATTACTCAATACTTATCCTAATTGAGCAATCTTTCCCCAGAAAAGTTTGGTCCAGTTTTATTTGTTTTCAAGCAATATTTCAAACCATGTTCTCATTTAATGGTACCAATACAATTTTCATTGGAGAATCTTGAGTAAATTCAGGTTTTGACTTCCATCAGGCTGTATGGCAGTCCTTGGAACCAAAACGTCACTAGAAAACAAAGGGCAAACAGGAAACTAATGCTAGAGAACTGAGTTTGCAACTGTGTTATACGAATTGATTATACATTTTTTAATACCTTCTTCTTTATAGACTGTTTCCCCCCTTGATAGTTTATATATTTTGTTCTTTAAAGTTTGCAATTCACTCTTCGGATTTATATCTTTAGGAGAGAAAAGTGTATGTTGTTTCAGCTTATTGAGTGTGAAATATCAATTGAGTTGAGTGAAATGTAAAATGTCATTTTTTTTTAAATAGAAGGGGACATTCACCCGTAGATGTTTTCTGAAGGTAAATGTCCAGTCAAAGGACAACAATATATGCAGATATTTCATTCAGTAAATCAAATAGCCAGCAAAATTCTGTACATATCCTAGAGATATTCTATTTTTGTGCCTCATTTTGAAATTGCTTACACTGTTCTCATTTCAAGGCTTTATTCAAGATCCAAACACACATCTGGGGACTTTGGGATTTTTAATCTTTTTCCTGCAGACAATCAGTAAAGATTATACATTTAATAAATCCAGTTTGTTATCTTTATCCAGTTTCTTAGTATACTACAGATGCCTTGCACAACTCAGTACAGCCCTTACTTATGTGCTGTAAGAGAAAGAGATTCACTTAAAAATTAAAAATATTTAATCTCTATTAGAACAGCATCAGGCAAAGGGAAAAGGAATCAAATAGAAGATAACCCTGTAAGATTTAAGCTAATTCCAACACTTTCAGAATAGTCCCTTCAGACACTTTCTGAAGCATCCTGCATTTGTACAGCTCTTACCCAGGTTCCATATTCTACAGTTGCTCAAGCTATCCTACCGTATTCCTCAAAGATGTGCAAACCTGATTTATTTTTGATCAGGATTCACAGAAAGAAGTTGATTGTGCAGCCAAACAGCCAATGGAAAACATTACTACATCCATGCTTTCCTCTTAAAAATATGGTGGTTGTTCAAGCAGCTCTTGGTAGTGGTCTCTGGTACCGAATTTTTTTGAGCCTTTGTGCGAATGCCCGCTCAAATTAAACCAAACATCTTCATAACACCTACCTCTAAGGTAGATACAATGAGGGGAGACATGCTTTAAAATATTTGCATCCCAAATATTTTCCTAATTTTCTTACTGCTGTATTACAAGCAGCAATGCTGTGTGATTATCGTTAAAACTGTTCTGAACACAGGCGACAAAAGATCAGAAATTACATTCATTCTTTCCCTTCAATGTTGATCTCAGTGGGAACAGATACATCAGTCTGGTGATACCTGAATCTCCACCAAAACCTCTAGCTGACCATAAAAGCAGAAGAGAAAAAAAAACCCACACCACACAACAAAAAATGCCTTATTTGCACACACTGTAAATCATTCCTTTCTTCTTAACCGTATTATTCCCATATTCCCTCAAAGGACTTGCTAGTTATTCATATAATCATCAATAACACTGTGCATCTGATTAGAAATAAACATGTTTTGGGAATACAAATCTTTTGTAAGAAAATTTGCTAAGGAAATTTTGTCCATGTGATTCAAAAACAATTCATACTGTTGACATATTGCTAAACATTTATGATTAGTGCCTTTTTGTTTGTCTCATTAGGTTCTACATTATATTATAGATATATGTTTGTCCTCATTTTCTGGAATAATTTGTTGCTTCTATTCAGTGTTGGCCATTCAAATGAAATATGCAAATTTAACTTTGCTAATTGTATTGGATTTACCTTAGATAAAGAAAACTGTCTTAGCTCTGTTCTTAGTGGTATCTCTAGTATAACTATTGATTTGCAGTAAATAGCACATGTTTCAATTCCAGATCTTAGCAATCTTCACCTCAAATGCATGGTAATATCGATCCTCCTTTGTGGTTGTTTTGTCCATCGCTTTCCACCACAACCTCTAGTCTTGTCACTGAAGTTAATTTTCAGAACCATTTTCCTAACGAGATAAGTTCAATAAAGTCATCTGACAATTCAAAGACAATTTAAAAGAATACGTTTTCAGAGCAGGAGAATGTCACTGCAAGTGTGAAGACCACTCATTGTCATTTAGGGTCTGCTTCAAGTGCTCAGTTCCTCTAAACCTAAGCCTTTAAACATATCAGTAGAGCAAAGTGGAGAGGAGTCTCACCCCTCCACAGGAAAAAAAACTCCTGAGGAGTCTGTGGTCTGCAGAACACAGGTGCATAGAGAGGAACTAAAAACTGTCCTGGGTCAGAAACAGGCCACCAATGGGTTCTTATTAAAGAGCTTCATTTTGACCCTGTAGATTTTTTATAGCTTTAAGTTGCATTTTTATGTGATTACTGAACAACAACAACAACAAAAATTAAGGCTGTTACTTCTCTCCATCCTTGGCAAACTCATTACTGTGCTCTAAAGCGACGATAGCAGTGTCCTGGTTCATGGCAACTGTTACTAATAATTCGTGTTGTTCCAGAGACCTTTTCTTGTGGGTGTTTTGAGAGCTGATACGCAAAGATCCTGGCAAAGAATCGGATCAGAGAAAACTGGCATTTAGCCACACTAAGTTTGCAGCTGTCTCTATGCCAGCATCAAAGCATTGCTTTAACAAGGGAAAAAAGGACAACAGGTCTGAATGGCAGGGTGTACTCTCCCCAGCCCCTGCGAGCAGAGAGCCTGCGATGAAAAGAGCTATTATGGGACACTTTCAAGCCAGCATTTATAATGTGACTCTGCTAACTGAGTCATGTCCTCCTTTCAAACACAGAAGAACATTTTAAAAGCAACTTTACCCAAAATGCCAAAAATGTGTAGTTTGTTTGCTACTCTGGTTACTGGTTTCTAACGATGCCAGAGGGCACAGACATGTTTCCTAACTACTGAAGCTGGCATGTCTTATGAGCCACTCATGCACACAAAGTACAACTTTTACTGAGAATGCCAGGGTGAAAGGCCACAGTCCTGTTCAACCATGTGCTGTGCTGGAAAAATGCCTCATCTTTTTTCTTTCTGATATTGAATACAGCTCCAGTACTACTGCTGTGTGGTCAGATGTAGTGTGTCTTCACAAACTTGTCCTGCACCTTTTGGGGAAATTTGGTCACTCAGACTGAATGGTTCAACACAACAGTGCTTTTCTTTACTTACACCTTGCTCGCTTGCCTGTCGGGTCAGCTACTTCGGTCTTTAATAAGTAACTTTTGTGCCATAGCCAGAGACATTTTGTTAAGTATCACCTGGGGAAGCGGGGTCTGTTTTGTTGGTTTTCATTCAGATGATAGTGGACAAATAGCACTTTCCTTCAGTCTCTTCCAAAATAAGAACCCAGAAAGAAGCAATGGACTAGTGCTGGTGGTGGCATGGTAAGGATGGTAAGCAATAAAGGAAGAATTTAAGCAACCCAACAGTGCATATTTTCGCATCTTCCAACCCAAGCAAATAGATGGCCACTGCTCACTGCAGACCAGATCTGAAGACTGTTCTGAAGCCCATCTCTGCTGTCTTGCACTGATTTACCAAATATTCCTCAAATTTCCCTCTGCTGACCCATTCGTTGTGTTGTCCCCACACGTACACTGTTAGTGATCTGAAGCAGCACGCTTGGTGGGCTGCAGTGGTAGGGAGCTGTGGAAAACCAGCAGAGTTATGGTTGCAAAATGTGATTGAAAGCATATGGCAGGGATAGCAGCAGGAGATAACTGGCTAACCAGTGAAAGAATGGCGCGTTCATGCTGTTACACTCCATAGAATTTCTTTGCTTCTGTTATTTTGGGATAAATGTGTGTGACACAACAATGACGTTCACAAGTGGATTTTACTGCTTCAGTCTCTTAGTTTAGTGCTTTAACATCCCATTCACTCAGCAGCCATATGAGCTGGAGCTCAGCGGTGTGCTAGAGCTAAGAGACAGCTGCTAGGCTAGAGATAACATTAACATTTATTCAGTGCATGTAAAAGAACAATAGATTCACATGCATACAAACACTTCTTCACTTCAAATCCAAACCTGAACTACTCTGTACAGATGATTTTTCTCTAATAATCAGAATATCTTTATTTTCCCACACCAACTAATGCATCTTTATTGGTAAATGCTTCTAAAATTCTCTGATTTTCAGCCTGTAAAAGCAAAAAAGCTTGAACCATTTGATGCAGAAACTTTCAGAAATCTTGTTTGTATTTCTCTGTTCAATATCATTTTTCTTCAGAACTTTATTTACATTTAAATTTTAAAGAGGAAAATGCCAACCAAATATAAGACTTCTTTAATTTGATGTCAACTGAACTGTTGTTTTGTAAATTAAATTATACTTTCCAGAAGTAACAGAAGCACAGTTTCCCAAGTTTCTCTTTTGACTTGAGAGCCAAAAAGTCCATTCCCTACACAGATGAACTTGTAAGGATTCCATCACTCTTGAAGAAAAGATATGTCTGTAGACACAATATCTCTAATATTTAACACTCTATTTCCTGAAACAAATTATTAATTTAAAAGGTGAATGTACAAACATCTTAACTATATATGTTAGGAAATAGTCTGAATTTATTCATTGCTATACTGGAAGTCACCCATTTTCTGAACAGAAAATGAGACCTTTTATAAAATATATGTTAAACTGAAAGCATTTCTTGCTATCCAGGTGATGAAATACAAACCATTTTATGGTATGGCTGCTGGAAACAATAGATTTTCATAATTTTTCATTACACATGTAATTTATAAGCACAGGTAAGAAAAAATATTGTTTCCAAACACTCTAGCTTCATGCTACAGCTACATCCTGTAGCTATGTTCTACAAGTCGACTAATTCTTTTCTAGCAGGACATTTGAGCAATCCTTTACTGTGGCTAAAACTTTAAATAACACAAGTGTGATGAAACCTGCACTATTCATGCAAAGAAGGTAAATTATAATCTCTTCTGCATTTCATCGACAGAGTTTTTCACTGGAAATAATTATCTACAAGAATATAATAATTTTGTGTTGGGGTTGACATGATCAGCTGTAGGCTAAGTCCTTCATGGTTTGTTATTATTCTATTTTATGAGGGATAGTAAAATTTACGGAACACATAGAATTTTTTATCATAAAACTGACAGACTATATTCTCAGTATCAAACTAAACTCTTAAACTACAGCTATTTTTCTCAAAGGAGACTATGATTAAACTGAAGACCAAGTCTAATCAAAAGATCTTAACTAATATGATCATGCCTTTGGGGGCCCAAGTTATAGTGTCCTGTTAAGCATGGAAGAATCTCATTAGTCAGCTTTGGAGAGTCTAATGAATTCAATTTAAAGTAAACTCACAAAGGGTACATAGGTGCAAAATGTCTTTCTCCTGCAGATGCACATCAAGAAGCTGCAAGTACTGTGAAGTAAATCAGGCTGTGGCTGACAATTTCTGATTAAAATAAAATCATCACATTGCAGCATGTTTTAACAGTAAGCTTTTAAAATTAAAGGCCCCCCACTTCCCCACTGTAAGACCATATCATAATCAAGTTTTATGTCTAGACATGCAGATAACACATGCACACAAGGGCACTCATCCTCCTCTACCTGGCTGTCTCCACTACCACCTCCTGTCCCGGGAGAGGTTAGAAACAGATGGGATCTTCTACCTTCTGCCCATGTAGTGTGATGATTCCTCTACCTCATGATCCTCTGCAGACTGTTCTTTTCCCTCACTTCTGCTGATTTGCACTTATTTCTGGCCCTCTTTTTCACCAAAAAACCCCTCCCCATTTCAGACTAGCTCCTCATCCTTCTCTCTCCCTTTGATTATAGTCCTACACCACACCTTCTGGCTCTCTGCTTACTCATCCTCGGTCCGCTCTTAACTCCTCACATCCCCTCTCTCCCCAGTCTCCCTGTGTTCTGTTAAACCTCTCCCCAGGCTTCCTCTTGTCCTGTTCACACTCTTCTATATCCCCAATATGGTTTATTTGCACCTACAGAAATACCCGTCCAGTCACTAAAGCATCTAGGCAGGCAGGCAGGCAGACCACTCCTTTTAAGAGGAGTGAAATAGGCACCTCTTTTAGTAGGCAAATTGTTACAAGGGCAGTAGAAGCCAGTTATCACACTGTCTCCAGAAGTACTCTGATAGTTTGCATGACAGAAAAAAGGAGAGAAGATTTTAATGGGAGTGTAAAGTAGCACAGAGCAATTCAATCCCCGAGCGCAAGGAAGCGTAAGGTATACAAGTTCAACCTTGTATGAGATTCATGAAATCGTCTGTTGCCAGCTACCAAAGGCCAGAGGAACAGGGGTCCAGTCATCCAGACGCTCCACAGAGCCCAGAGCCCCAGGTTATCAAAATAAATCTCTTTAACTGAGAAAGGATTACGCTAACTTGACATGATTCAGTGTCATTCTTCAGTTCTTCTTGCTGGCATAAAATGGAAGATTGCCAACATAAAGATGGACAACAGCAGGAGTTACTGTGGGCAGCAGGTCATATCCAAAGCAGACTCCAACGTACTGCAGGAAATTGATGCAAATAATGAGAAAAGCAGTCCAGCAGAAGTTGGGAAACTTTTCACTAATGCTGTTTTCAAAGTAGGTCACAAGTTTCACATCTCAGGGGAGGCACCTCATGCATATAGCAAGATGCATATATTTTTAATCAGACCGTGATCCATGGAAATGTTTTGAGAAATAGAAACCTCTGTACTTCTCCACATCTGAAGACCAAGAAGAAGGCCTGTCAAAAAAGACAATTCTTGTGACCCGCATCTCAAACTTTCTCTGAAAACTGTGCTGACACGAGACTTAGAAAACTGATAGCTGGGGACATTCTTACCAGTGGACAATCCATGGAGTGCTGCTGCTGCCACTTTCACCAAGTCACTGTGCGAAACAAACCACTGGACAACCCAAATGTATATGTCAGATCTACTGCTTCTAAGATGACACCAAAGCTTCAGCACACAGATATCCATTAGATTGTGACAGAAAGAACAGAAGACCCTGAGAGATATGGCAAGATAAAGTTGCCTGAGCAAAAAGACTCTGCAATAAATTCTACATTTCTAGATCGTTTATGACAAATCTGTCTGCAAAAATATGGGGTAGATTTCAAGGACAACTTGGATGCAGTGCCATCCCAGTCCTAGGCAACAATGGCCTGTGCTCAGCTCAATCATAGAATCATAGAACAGTTTGGGTTGGAAGGGACCTTTAAAGGTCATCCAGTCCAACCCCCCTGCAATGAGCAGGGACATCTTCAAGTAGATCAGGATGCTCAGAGACCCACACAATCTGACCTTGAATGTTCCAGGGATGGTGCATCTACCACCACTCTGGGCAACCTGTTCCAGTGTTTCACCACCATCAAAAAAAAAATTTCTTCCTTATATCTACTTTAAATCTACCCTCTTTTAGTTTAAAACCATTAACCCTTGTCCTACTGCTCCAGGCTCTACTAAATAGTTTGTCCCCATCTTTCTTATAAGCCCCCTTCAAGTACTGAAAGGCCACAATAAGGTCTCCTTGGAGCCTTCTCTTTTCCAGGCTCAACAACCCCAACTCTCTCAGCCTATCTTCATAGGTGAGGTGTTCTGATCATTTTTGTGGCCCTCTCTGGACCCGCTGCAACAGGTCCATGTCTTTCCTGTGCTGAGGGCTCCAGAGCTGAATGCAGTACTCCAGGTGGGGTCTCACCAGATTGCAACAGAGGGGCAGAATCAGTTCCCTAGACCTGCTGGCTATGCTTCTTTTGATGCAGCCCAGGGTATGGTTGGCTTTCTGTGCTATGAGCACACGTTACAAGTTCTTCTTATAAAGGTACAAAAGACATAATCACAGGGAACAGAAAGAGATAATGTTCAGACAATGTTTTCAAAACCTAATTGAATTGAACCTCTGAATGAGCATCTGGAAATGGGAAGCAGAGGCAATTTCACAAGGTCCTTTGTGGACAGGAAATCACTGATCACAAGAAGCGTATTGCATCTGTTCACCATCACTGTGGATTAGGGTGGAAGAAGAACAAATAATGCAGACAGTCTAGGTACAACAGCAGAATTTGGAAGTCTGGCTTTGAATTTGAAATGTCACCTCTAAAGGGACAGTTAATGTTGCCACCTGAAAAATGCCCATGGATCCTATTCTCAGCATTAGTAGAGGTTTGTATTTTCACAGTGTAGCGAGGAGTTTAATGGAAAATATAAGGCTCAGGCTACTGTTGTCTTAAGAAGTTGTCTAAAAGCAACAAAAGTACAAACTCTGTAGAGAGGTCACATAAGATAAATACAGTCCCTTAATAGCAGGGAATAATTTCACAAAGAGAAGTAGAAATGTCATTCAGTTAATTTGCTGAGAAGCTAAACATTTTCAGAGTGCTTTAAAAGCGTACTTCTAAAGCCAATTATACAGATTTATCACTTCCTAATAAGTGCTAAAAAAAGGCATCAGAAACAGATCTTCAGAACTTTAAAAAGTACCAAAACCCTGACCTTTAGCAACACAAAAACCTCAGCCTATGGCTATGCAGAAATTAATAGTTTTGCTGGGTTATAGCACTAGATTGGCAGAACATTTGTTCCATTGATACTTGTTCTTCTTCAGGGTTTTGTGTCGATTCTTAGGCTGAAGCCTTTTGTGCTGGTAAATAGCTTCAGTAAAAGAGAAAGGATTCAACAAAGGCATTTAGCTTTTGAAGGAGCCTTTGCATTAGGTTATTTCTGAAAACAAAGAGAAGATAATGACACCGCTGGTGTTCACAGGATATCGTGCGACTTTCTTCCTTCTGTCTTCCTACTGTTTCAGCTTGACTTGACTTTACAAAACGCGGCACCAAGGAGAAAATGAAACCTGTGACCAATACAATTATTCAATAACATAATTATTCAAACTAATTGGACTCATATTTTGTTTTCTTCCAAAAGCAGCAGGGGAAATGTTGTTATTGTTCTGATGTTTTCTAATTCATGTCTGAGAAGTATAATGCCGGGAACAAGATGCTTCAGAAACCTGTGACTCATCGTTCTTCCTCGAAAAGCCAAACATGAGAACTTCGTGAAGAATTTATTTATACTGTTAATGTCAGGGAAAAAAAAAATATTTCGGAGGTTCTGAAACAAATCCCAGTTCCACATCTAGCAGTGTAACGCATACAGAGCTAAGTGAGGAGCCAAAGGCAGGAGAAAAACAAAAGGAACATTTTCTAGATATCCCACACGACCGGCTGTGAAGCGCTTCCCCCATCAGGTCTCATTGATGTCTTCTTGGGACCTCTAGCGATGCACCAGCTAATTGCAGCTTGAGGCTTTGTCCGAGCACAGTTAGCAATAGCCTGAGAATTCAGGTTTGCCCATATGTTTAGCATTTTGTATGTAAACAAGTACTTCACCTGCACTAGATTAAGGACGCTTAGGAAGTGAGTGGGTATTTGACTGGACAGTTTGACGCAGCCTGGTACAAAGTGAAAGGTCATTCACAAACCCTCCATCAGATGAGTTTTCAACTCCCACGCAATGACCAGGGTCATTCCAATCTGCGCATTTGATTTGTGCCTATCCCCACTCTGGATAAGATGACAGTTTAACAGGGTTGAGAGAGCACATTTGAATTAATAATCTGTTTTAAGAGATCATTTGTAACATGATTTAAAACTATTTTTATAGTATGGTGGGAGAGAAAGGTTTATATACAATGTCTGTTAAATTTCCAGTTTCCTGCACACTTTCTGACTTTATTCAGAAACAAATGCAGAAACATCAAAACACCTGAAAAATGTGCGCTTATTCTTAACATTGGAAGTAAAATTCCTGCAGTACACCTGCTCTCAAAAGGCACCCAAAACAGCTCCTGAGGGGAAATATTCTGTAGACGTTATGATAAGCCATTCAGATTCCACAGTCCTAGCCATAGCAAAATTTTTTTTAACATTTATTGCTTTTAGTAGTTTGGTGCTTCTGTAGTCATATTCCTTGCTGCACCAGTAGAGGCAACACTGTTTTAAGGATTCTGCTGCACCACTGGGCTGCAGCAATTCCCACCCCGACGCATCCAAATCACCCTCACTACAGTGATAGTTCAGTGGTCCAGTTCACAAATACCGATCTGACATATCATATAGCCCTCTGTATTAAGAACAGATGAAATCAGAGCTGGCTTACCTTTATGTGCCAGACATATATTCCTGTGACAGGAGCAGAGCCATCCCCACTTTAGTGGGAAGGTCACATGCCATAAGATCATAGTACGTCATAGAGACCATGACACCTCTCCTGAAACAGACCCTAAGTCTTGTTAAAGGAAACCTGTGTTTCAGGAGTTCATAAAACACAATACTAGATTGTTCTAAAGTAAGCAATATTCAGTAAGCTCTGAAAGTACACTTATAAAGGGTATGAACACATCTGGTAGCAAAATGTCTTCTTACCAGAAGTCAAGTAAGATGTCCCTTGATCTTTGATAATGTTTTCCACACTTTTCTACACAATCTGTGCTGCAATTGCATTACTTAATTGTCAGCTAATTCTAAAGATCATTAAGAAAAAACCCACTAAAATCTTTCTTACGAAGATAAAATTCTGGACCTGTTAAAGTCTTTTACTGATGACTTTAAAAATAAAAGCTACTGATAAAAGCTACTGATTTTAATAGTTCCAGGATTTCCATAATAAAATCTGCTATGTTGATTACATGTAGATCCCAAACCTATTTTTCAAGTACTCTGAAAATAAAACTGCAGAAAAGGTGCTTTACCATCATTTCACATACAGATGTTACTGGTATAGACATTATGATGAAGCTCAGTAAAGGAAACATTAGATCAAATAACAAAGGGAATTTCCTAAAAACAAACACCAAGGGATAGTTTCTTAAAACAAAAACAAAAACAAAAAAAACCCAACCAACCAAACAAAAAAAACCAAAAAAAACCCCACAAAACAACCCAGCACTAAGCCCACTTACAATTAGTCACCGAAGAATCTCCCACTCCCCACCATAGACAAGATCTTTCTTGTCTCTAAGCCTTATGAATTTGATGGTGGCTTGGATAGCAAGGGTGAAACTTGATGATACAGTCTGACTTCTACAAGAGCTCTCTTGTGATCTAGTGTAGCTCTGTTAACAGGAACACAGGAACCAGCCTTGCAAGCCCCTGAACTTCCAGTCTCAAGTGAAACAGATCTTGGTCACTGGGAACTAAATAAATCCAACAGTTATCAGACAAGCAGGTCAGTAGCTTGTTCAGATCAAGCCTTGGTTTAGCTCAGGCAATTCCTTTCCCAGCATGTAAAAAAATATAGAACTCATTATAGAATGAGTGGGAAACAGACTTCTAAAGGCTGTGCTTGCTAAATAACTTCTGTTTAAATTGAACTAGAATTATTGAATTACAGATACTTTGGGGCAGAAATTCTTTACATCTGTGCGGATAATTTACAGAATGCAGCTCCATCGTGAGCATATTTTGTGGATGTACAACACACTAAAATGGTAGCTAAATATTAAAACAGATGTCTGTGCATAGATATGCCAAAAGCAGCATGTGCTATCAAGGTCAGCATTTTGCCCGAAACATTATTTCCCCCTGTTATTAGTGTTAATGTGGCTCATCAGAATGCAGTCTGCAGCTCTGAAGTGAGAGGGAGGTGCAGTGGGGTACCCATCCCTCTATCCACACAAGCATATGTGTCTTGCCCAATTTGGTAGGTATATTTCATTGTAATATTGCAATATTCAAGTTTTATCTTGTTTAGACTGCAAAACAAGTAACGCTGGAAGTAAAGCAGGTGAGTTCCCATTTGCTTTCTTCTCCTATATTCAAGAGGTAATTGCTGTAAGTTTAAAACACAAAACGTGTTCTACAGACAGGGAGCCTTAAGGAAGGAGATGACCCAGCCCAAATACCCAAACAGCATCATCCCTGCCTACCTCCGAAACTACCATTAACACAAACCTCATATATAGATGTATTTCACCAAGGGGTAAAACAGGACTTTCAGTGCTGCAAACTGCTCTTGTGGGTTACGGGAGTAACAAGGGCACCAGGGAACGGTCCATTAACCTCAAAAGGTTGCACTGACATAGCTACATTAAAAACAACAGAGGTCGTCAGTGCAGATGGTGCTGTAGCTTTCTACATCTTCCTGTCCCATTACTAGCTCTGTAACTTCTGCTTCTTTTTAAGGTCTGGATTCACAGCTTTTTAAATGTCCCGTAACACTCATGGTCAGAAGCACAAATGGTCCAACCAGGTTATCCTAAAGCTGAGGAAGACCATCCCTTTATCTGGAAGAATAGAGGGGCCAAGGGATACATTTCTAATCCCTTATGAAGCCTTGCAAGCATGTGTGCTTAAACCAGCTTCAGTGCGAAGGGTTTAAAATTGCATTGCAGTTACTATATAACTTAACAAGCTGGATCCCTGCTGCTTGTCTGACCATGCTGTCAGTAAATCACAGAATGCTGTGGTCGTAATAATTTTAAGAGGATATATCTGCACACCCATTCTGATTCTTTGGACTACACACTATCTCGAGGCTTCTGAAATAAATCTTCTCCCTTTCTGCTTGCCTAAAAGAATACAGCAGCTCCTTTGTTATTTGCCTGCATCTGTGTTTTTGTTTGGGAAACAGACCCAGCTTGACTTGACATTGAATTAGATCTCAAAAGAGTGATCCAAAGCCTGGAAAGCTTCTCCCTGGATTTATAAGGCTTTAGATTAGACCCCACATGTCCAGAGCACTGCATCCTTTCACCAGCTGAGACATTGAACCCTGTGCCCATCAGGAGCCATGTAAGTTAATGACTGTCGGAGGGTGCCTTTCCCTGGTTCAGAATCAAACTTTCCCTCACTTTGGCTTTAGCCATTTTAAAGGAATGAAAATGATTAAAATAATCTGAAGTCGGAATTTTCTTTTACTGGCTTAGATTCATTCTGACTCCCAGTCATGGTTGCTTTGTTTTCCAAACAGTAAAGTAGCTGTGGGAGGTTGGATATGAAGAGCTCAGTACCCTTTTTGGAACCTGCTCTTTATTGTAGAAAGCATATGGATTTGAGAATGGAAAAGCTGTCAAGATACTGTAAGAGTTACGAACCACACGGGCATCCAACTAATAATGGACATCAGTTAGTATTTGGAAAACTTGGATAAATTAAACTGTTTCATTCTTGCTCCAGCTTTGCACTATCCCTGGCTGGGACAAGAAATTACAATACTTCACAAATGCAGTTTGCCAGTACAACTGTTTAGATAAATACCCATCTTTCTGCATGTGTGAGAAAACAGCCACATTTCTAAAGTTTTGAAATACACATTAATGGTGATCACATGCTGTGCAGTGTGTATCTGATCAACAGACAACTTTAATTCTTTTCTGTGTTTGTAATAACTCTACTTGCCTTGGTGGAAACTTAATGAGGAGCCTGTTACGTCCTCCAATAATTTCTCTCAGGTAATGTCATTTGCATTACTTTTGGCTGCAGGAAATAATTTTTTGTAAGGATGAGTTTTCATGTGTCTGGGTAGTCTTTAAATTTAATTTCTTCATCAATATTTGAAATTGCTACTTTCTGCTTAGAGCATTAAAATGCACGAGAACAGAGCTACTGGGAAATCCCAATACAAACATTGGAAAAGGTCAGGCTTTCACAGCAAATTTCCATAATTCATTATGGATTCACTACACACTGACAGGCTGCAGTAAATTGTCCTGCTGACAAAACTGGAAAGACCAGTGAATAGAACAAATTGAACTGCTCACAACACAAGAACAGCAATGAGATCTCTAATTGGAGAAAATTAATTCCTCAGTAGAGTTCAAGCTGCAGTCTTGGATTCTGAGTTTTACAGCTGAAAGAAGGCAATTACGATATTCCAAGTGATTCAGGTCATGTTACTTGAGCTATACATGATACCTTATGTCTAAATCCTTCTAAATTATGGATTCAGTAAGTTATAAATGGTCCCTTCTATTTAAAGCAAGAGTTATCTCACAATATATGCAGTGCAACTGAGAGGAGGAGGCAGTGGCAGCTTTCAAAAGCGGCTGAATACTTTTCTGTACCCTGTCTAAAGCAAGGCCTTTGTCCTGTTGCTTTAATGGGTTTACTCTGTTGTTTCGTTACTCCAATGTGGTATAAATTATTCCCTCTTGCTGCTGAGCTGTGGGTGCAGAACTGGGCAGAATCTCAAAGTCTGGAGATCATTTACTAAACCTGTATCTTTTTAGACTGGCTAAACATTGGCACAAACAAGAACATTAGTCACCGTCATGACTAATGTTCTTTAGTAACATTTTTAAGCTCAGAAACACAGCAGCTCAGATTATCCATCAGTTTAGACAACCAGCCCTTCTGTTACCGGACAAATGAATGGTGTGTTGCTCACAGGTAGAAATGTTATTCTCCTTCTGCTTTATAAATCTGACTTTTGACAATATCTAACCTGGGATCTGGGAATGTTTCCCACCTCTTGCATCAAGGTCCATTCTCTGGCTGAATGTTTGTTGAGATAAGACTCAAATGTATACCATCACTCCTCCAGACCCTGAACTATCACACTACTTCCACACCACTTCCATGGAAAAATATGAGTGGGTGGGATCCACTGCACAGTCCAACCTGCCTCCCTATAGAGATGATCAGGGCTTTTGGGACACCTGTGGAGCATGCCAAGCCCACAGTTTGGAAACTCTTTGTAGTAGGAGAGAGTTAAGCACACACAGAGGCCTCCCTAGCCTTCCTCCAGAAGTGAAAATACCATGAACTTCCTAACCCATAAACTTGGTCCTTACGGATCTCCCTTAATAATACCCTTCAGTCATCAAAGTCTGCTATCAGTGACCACTTCAAAGCCTGAAAAACACTGAGAGAAAATTCCAAAGAAGTTTTATATCTATCGTGTCAAAAAAACAGTGCATATTCCAGGGACTCAGCAACTGAAGGGAATGATGCATGAGTTTCCGGATGGTTAATGTTCTCTGCAATTCAGCGACAAACCCTGGTCCTAAACCTTTTGAGGTAGTGGGCACTGGACCCACTTAGTGCTCTAGGTTCTTCAGAGTGCAGAGATTCTTTCTGTTGAGGAGTCACTGGTAAAAGGTTATAATAGTGTACAGTAATAGTGTGTTACTGGAATGGCCAATCTGAGTTTGTAGAAGGCAAACAACTTCTGTAAACAGCTGAGCCTTTCTGTTGCTTTCTAATATAGTGATAAAGGTCAACTTTTTAAGTTGAGGTCAGCTTTTTAAAGTGAAGGAATGCCTGGTTTAATGTTGAACCAAAGAAAGTATTAAACACCATATACTTTAATACTCTTTAATAAAGAAAAGTCTGCAGGCTACACACAGACATGTTGCTGACCTCCTAAAATGCAGCTTCAGGGCTCTGTGCTTGCAGGAGCTGACTGTGCTATCACCAGGGAGAGGAAGTGGCAGACATAGTGTTAAATGCCAATGCAACACCTTTGCTTTCAGACAGAACTAAAATTTGGGCACCCAAATGAAAGAGAACATTTTCATAAGTGATTTTTTTTTGGTAACTTTAGGTCCATGTACTTACATCTCCTGTTAACGCATTAGGACTTTAAAGAGGTTTAAATGGCAAAAGCCTGCAGCTTATCTTTGAGTTTACCTGGAGTTATGGTGTTCAACCAGAGCTTGGTTATATTATTTTCTGAAGAGTGACAAGACAGTTAGAGATAACAAGAAGTCTATCATACCACATACTCTATATCCTGGGCTAACTGCACAGCTCACTGTTTGATTGGATTTATCTAGTGATTTATAAACTTCAGATGGAAAACTTTTTGCTCACTCAAATTCCCTTATTTAAACACTATTTTTTTTTCTTACCAGCACTATTTTACTCAAAGAGGCAGCATGTGAGCGCGGGCAGCAGGGCTCCTTCCCTGACATAGGGCCCAGGCAGCGCTAGTGGAAGGTGTACAGCCCCTCTTAGCTTTGGCCAGACTGGAAACGAGCCAAGAGATAATAAAGGAGAGGTGAAACATCCCACTTTAAGACTTGGAAATAAGGAAAACAAGAGAGAACTAGTTTATATTGGAGAAGACTTAATAAAAATTCCTCCTCCTTTGTGACCAAGTTCAGCTCTGCCCACAGCTCCCTGCCACTGCTCAGGCACAAGGGGCAGGGGCAAAGCCTGCAAAGCCTGGCACAAGCCAAACCCAGGGCTGGCCAGTGGAGGCCAAGGCTCGAACAGCCAGTACAGTTCACACCGGATCCCTGTGTGTTGCTGGGTAATATTCAAAGGCACTAATTTGTGAAATTCTGCATAGAGTTAAGCAACAGGACCTTGAGTGCATTCTGAGAAACGTGTTGGGCCCCTGCCTTGGCTCTTCATTCAGCCTGGGCGCTGGAGATCAGAGCCAGAGGAGCTGTAGGGACCAGGGTGATCCAGCATCATGTCCTTACAGAGCTACTTGCTGAGCACTGTAGGATATAAATCTCTTCAAGAACACAAAGAAAATACCCACTGCCATCATCAATATGGTCCTCTGAAATCCTCCCTTGGAAAGTGCTAGGTTAGGATGTTGATTTGATCACCTCTAAATCAGAGCCGGATAGGGCTGCCTTGTTATAGAGGACAGAGGGAAGGATGCCTTAAAGCACAAAAGGAAGTAAACAGCATGGTTTTTCCAGAGAGTTACATGCCGGTCTGTCACTTCTGTCCCTAAACCCAAAGTGCCTGCCTAAGGAAGCTGTTCTACCCCTCCTCTACGATCACCGCAGCTAGTAGGAAGGACACATTTCCATCTCACAGTGAAGGTATTAAGACCCAAGGAATTCTATGCAGTATCCTCTATTTCCTAACCCTCGGGATCAGTAACAGCAGTGGAGCCAGTCTGATCCATGATCATTTGGATAAACTGGCCAGTTTCCTTGGGAAACAGGTGAATACTGCACTATGGAGCCTCAATAACTGCCAGAAGCCCACTAAAGCAAAGGATTATTTTTCTCCTGTTGTAAATAAAGATTTTTAAAATATACTTTTCTGCCTGGCACTCAGGAAGGGGGTGTTGCCCCGGAATGTTCTTTTGTGAAAAGCACCATTAGCTTCAATGTAGCACTCGGAGGAGACACAGATGAACGTCCCCTGCTGCTGAGGCCAGTTTTGCAAAGACCCACCAGGATTCACAAGTCTGATTGTAAGTTGCTGGCCTTGTAAGAAACTTGAATAGGGTACAGCTCAAGAAATATTTCTACCACATTTTGTGGCCACGTATGGAGTTAAATGATGTACGTAATGTTCATTTTCTCAACTGCCCATCCCCCCAGCACTTGGAGGTCCCTGTCCCTGCCGCAGGGGTTGCTAAAGTTCTTCTAAAGCAGCAGGTAAGTAATTGTGATTTACAGTATGGCATATTAAGATAAATTGACACAGTGATGATTCACAAGAGCTCTTATCAAAGGCAAAAAAAGAAATTATCATCAGTCAGAACTTTTTCGATGCCAGTTAATGTTATACAACCCTTGCTTCTGCAAAAAAAATCAGGCCAACTTCAAAAAGGAGCAGGGGGATGGACACAGTTTAATGCTCAGGTTGTATAAACATCACACCAGAGTGTTCTCTTGAGAGGAACTCTGGGTCTCACTCATCCCTGCACCATCTCACTCTCATTCTTCACATGTCTTGTGTCATGTCTGAACTAAAGCAGAAAGCACTTTAGGCCAGGGACCATGTCTTTTTACATTTTGTAAAGCACCTAGGATACTTTTAGCTGCACTAAGACAATGGATATTGTATAAAGAGGAATGAATTATCATTGCTGTGGAAGGAGATTTCTGCACACTGCCCTAAGTTTGTCACTGCTCCTTTTATAATAATAACAGTGGGAAGAGCTTCAGTTATCATTAAATAAGGCATGAAGTGTCTGAGTGAGTTATAATACCCAAGTTCTACCATGATTGCCAAACACTAAACATTTGCACCAGAAGAGAAACTGAATCCCATGGGCAAAATGTATAGCTGCTCTATCATTTCAGTGTATATTGTCATCAAAATCAGTATTTCACGTACAATAGATTTATTCTTTTTGGTCAGAATCCAAAAATTCACTTCCACAAGACAACTCCTAAACTTCCCCCATAGACACACCTCTTTGTTTTGGTGCTGTGCCATCATCTTTTCCAGTCTCCCATACTACTCAAATCAACACCTCTTTGTCTTCAACAAATTGCAATTCCCACTTCCAATTTACTGGGTTCATAGGCATTTTCTTCAAATGACAGTATTCGGTTCCCATGTATTTGCTCTTTCTCTTATTTTGTACCCAGGTTCATCTTGCAAGGCTCTCACCTCTGTTCTGCTTTCCTAATATCTCATCAGGCCAGCAAAGGATCACTAAAGGTAGAGCTGATGTTAACTAGTAACTGCACAGATTTTGAGTCTAGTATTTGAAATAACACACATGCATTTGTATCTCTGCAGCTCTATAGTTTGCATCTCCCTTAACAGATCTGCACACTACTTATCTGCCTAAAATTTGAGCTATTTGGAGGAAAAATTAGCACTTGTCTACTTGGGAAAGCAAATGTGATCAAGCAGAGGTTTGACTTCACAGTTTGCATTTGACATCAGCTTCTTGTATGGCTGCATTTTTGCATTTAGGCTGTGGTTCCATGATGGCTTATCTGAACACCACCAACATACGGATCTGGTCTAAAATTGATCTAGTCAGACACGAGAACATAACTGCACATCAGACAGGTTAAAGACACTCTACAGGGGAGAGTTTAAGCTGTGTAATCATTTCATGCTTTTGTGGAGGCTTTATGCTGGCTGTGGGAGGGCAGATATTCCTTGATCTAGCATAAAAATGGAAATGGGCAGACAGATTATACCTGATTGGTCATAAAGTCCAACAGTACAAAACAGATCCATCTGTGTTTTTGAACGGATTTGAATCAGCAGTGAGTTTATGTTAAATCAAAGCTTGGTTTCCAATAGCCACGGCATTTCTGATGAAACACAAGAACTGGGGACAGAATTTTGAGTAGGGTCTGTAGTGATAACACAGGGGATAATGGCTTTAAACTAAAAGAGGGTAGATTTAGACTAGATATAAGGAAGAAAGTTTTACAGTGAGGGTGGTGAAACACTGGAACAGGTTGCTCAGATAGGTAGTAGCTGCCCCATCCCTGGAAACAGTCAAGGTCAGGTTGGACGGGGCTCTGAGCAACCTGCTCTAGTTGAAGATGTCCCTGCTCATTGCAGGGAGGTTGGACTAGATGACTTGAGAGGTCCCTTCCAACCCAAACTATTCTATGATTCTATTATTCTACGATCCTTATAGGCAGATTTACCACACTGCCAAACCATGATGTTCAAGCCACAGACACATGCCCTCTTCCTCTTCTCTGTCAAATTAGGTCTTTAGGTCCACTAACATCCAGGCCTTTCCCAGCACACCTCCGTACCGAAGGATACGGACCAAAATCTCCCAAGTAAAATTTTGGGTTATCTCTGGAACTGATTGATCATCACCTCTGCCAAGAGCACAGCTGTAGGAGACAAGTGTTGTCACACTGGGAGGACTTTACCCCTGCCCACGTAGTTAAACACAACATACATGAACGCTGAGATGACTGACTGATGCTAATGGAGTTGAAAAGACTCAGGCCACCTGTATCTGCCAAAGGGCTTTTGATATTTCTAATAATTACAAGAAAATAGAAAGATTTAAAGCCAAAGGAGAATCCTGACAACTTCAGCTCAAATCCTCAGCCACATGGCATACGCACTGACAGAGGTATAGCCAGTCTCACTTGCGTTCTGCACTGCTTTCCAGAGCAAGCTGCCCTGCAAAAGAAGCAGCACAATGCGATAATTGATTTCCTCCTTTCTATTTCCATTCTAACTTCCATTTAACCGAGAAAGATTTTCTGGCTCAGAATACGGTAAGCACTGGAGAAGGAATACATTTTTATACCCATAAAAAGCCATTGTCTTGTTTTAAATGATATTTAAATGTTTTTTGTTTGTTTGTTTGTTTGTTTTTAATTTCCAGTAAATAAGCATAGAAATCAGTTTCAGTGTCCTGTCAGACAACAAAACCAACTCTTAGAATTTTGGTCACCAATCACTTATTGATGGAGAAGTGAGCACAAATGGAATGCTTCCCAGAAACTGCCAACAGAATTGAACACTGTGTGTGTGAAGGAGTCAAAAAATTTCAAAATCTCAGTAAGGTAGTTAAAAGTAGAGGTGGTATACTTGAAAACAGTAATGGCAAAAAATATCCAGTAATATTTATCCACAAATAGTTTGCTCAGCTCTGACCAGTACTGTGTTATAAGTGAAGAGACATTTCCGTATGGGAATTACACCACAGTTTAGCAGCTTTCTTTATCCTGTCCCTGTCTCTTTTCCCGTCTCTCAGTTCAGCTGCTATCAGGAAAAAGAAGCTGAGAAGCGTTGTCATAACAAGCCATTTAAATGAGTAGCATACAGAAGAGGGTGAGAGAAAGTGGTAATCAATAAACTAGATCAAATATAAAAAGAACTAGAGCTGGTACGGCTCAGAAGAAAAACAAATGACGAGAAACAGTAACTAGTAAATGGCTAGTAAAAGTACCCATCCTGAACTTTCCACATCTTCAGTGCAAAGACAAAGGGCAACACACATGGGCAGACCTGACCCGGAGCAGTTTCAATTTTATCGTGCTGCTCTGAATGTTGTTCATTTGCTACGTTGCAAATAATGGTCCCTTTTTGTCACCACAAGAACAATAACAGCGACACCAAAATGCTTCTCATGCCATTCAGTGCAAGTCACTGCAGTGATTTTGTTCCAGCCTCTACTTAATTCTTCTGTCCCGATTGCAGCAATATTTCCGTGGTTTCCGTGGCTCTTCTCCCTTGTTCTGAGTTGCACAACTACTGTCTTTACAGCTTGTTTTTTTTCTCACAAATGACTCCAATGAGGCACTCCAGCCCTTTCGAATTGAAACAACCCCAGACGAAGCTCACAGGGAAGGAGATGTTTGCTACCATCTGCTGGTGAGCTGGAGTCGGGGATCAAACGAGCGTCACAGACCTGATTACTATATATTACCTGATCTCCCAGCAAGAACCGGCTGATCCTTTTGAATCACATTCATTCAAGGGTTTGGTGCAAGGCCAAGAAAATACTGTTGTGTGGAAAGAAGCAGAGGTGGGCGTCTTATATTGTAAACAAATAATCAGGGAGAGACGGAGAAAGGGATTTCAATCCTCTACAGATGAGCATGTCTCTGAAAGCAAAGACCTTTGGGGAGACATGTGGGAGCTACAGAACTTCCAGAAGTGTAATGACAGGAATAAAACCTTCGTCTATCATCATCGCTCAAGGTAAAAAATTTCTAAGATTGCTATTAGAAGAAACGTCATCACCTCTAAAAGTACTTCTATAGAAGCAGCTCCCAAATCAAGCATCATAATCCCAAAGGTGGTTGTGGCAGTGTGCAGTGGGGTTCAGAGTTGCAGAGATAAGTATTTGGGGTCAGAGACTATTACTGAACTGTGAACATTGTGAAGATTGAAGGGAATTTGTCAACCTCTCTTTTGGGACCATCAAAAAGTGACAAAATCAACTAACAAATATACAAGATGGAGTGCATCTGCATTCACAACCAGGGAGAAACTTGAGCCTTGAACAAAATTCATAGAAGCTGATGTACAAATATCTGGTGTATATATTGGGGCGCTCTTTAAAAGCAAGGTGAAAAAAGGCATTTCAGATGAAGGCTGAGAACAATAGCTGTTTCTGGATATTTTGTCAGGGAACTTACACTTAGAAGCATTTAGCAGCTCTATATTTAACAGTTAGAAATGAAGTGGTTACTGTTCAAGGAGAAATGCACTGTTCTGTAACCTGAAAACAATGTCCGAGTAAAGAAAAAGTTGAAATTCTTCCCCGTAGGTGCTGAGCATCTTCAGCTCCATCACCTCCCCGGATTTAACAGGATCTGGGGAGGAAAGCAGCTCCTTGGGCTGGATTCAGTCCTTGAGTAATCCATTGCAACATGTGCCACAGTCACGCTGCCTTTCTTCCACGCTCACCTCTCTCCCAGGTGCCATCATATGTGGATGACATCTGTCATCAACACACTGTCTTTGTGCTCACGGTCTGGTCCTTACCTAGGGTGCACTTAAATCCATAGATTTTGATCGTGAACTTTGCTGGCAGGGGCCTGTTTCTGTTCGTATTGTATTTACCACTGTGGTTTTTGACACTGGGGGTGCATTTATGAACTACCACAACAAAGTAATAACAAACCGTTCAGTAACATGCACTTACTCTTGCTGAACAGGCCAGACTGTAGCTCTATGTAGCTCTAACTGAGGTTTCTAAAACAGCAGCAGGGAAGGTTATTCTGAGCCAGAAAATCTGTGAGTTGCCGCCCGCTTCCCACGCCTCCCCTCCTGCCTCCCCACCGGCCCTTCACAAGCCGGAGAGCTGTATTCAACTCGCTGCAGAAAGAAAACGGACGCTAAGCTCCTGATTTTTCAGGTTTCCTTATCACAGATATTCCTGCCTTCATAGGATTTGAACATTGTTCCCACATCCTTAGGGAGGAGTTTACATCATTATTAACAGCCTTTCAGATGACAGGTCCCTGCCCCAACGGCTGTAACTGCCAGGGAGAGAGACCCATTGTGCAGCTTTCGAAAGTTGGCAACAACGCGCTTGGGTCGGGCTGCAACTGCCTGTAAAGCCACCCCCAGCTCATTTATCTGTCCGTGTCAGGGAGATAAAGCGCAGCATCAATTGGCAAGAAAGCCCCGCATTGGGTTGATCTTCATCAAGTGAATTTCCCGGCCTTGAATAGAAAGCCACAAACCAGCAGTTTTTGCTGCTTCTCCCCCATGCAGTTCAGGCAGGATTCAACAAAACTGAACCACCAACAGTAAAAGAAAATCAATAGGATTCAAGTGTAGCTAATCCTCAATGAGCGAGTACATTCTGTAACTAAATCTGCTTGTACCCTGCGAATTTGAATTGCATTCATCTAAGCAGTGTGTCATCTATTCACGCATTAGGAAATGAGTGGTAGGAGTTTGGCGGTATATCAATAGCTGCATGATCTTGTTATCTTAAAGCCAGGTATACGACACAAAGGGACGCAACTCTAGACTCCCCAAACGTTAGCAGCAACTGATTGAAAATGCAACAGGAATTCATCTGAGTGAAACCTGAAGTGGCCTTTGAGGAGGGACTCTGGCCAAGCTGATACCGGCTGCAGTCTGATTTGTGTAACCCACGCGTACCTCAGAGCACTCAGCCCTCTGCTCTGCTGACAAGCTCCATGCCTGTCAACAGATCGAGAAGTACCAGCAGCCTGTTCTCCAAGGAGCAGGCAAATGAGCGGAGGCAGACTGACACTGGGAGGCGAGAAAGAACAGCCCAGTCCCTCCTCCAGGGTTTATGATAAAGATGCTTATGGTTTATAATAAAGATGCTTCTTGCTTTGCTTTTCAAGCATTGGTGCCCACATGAGAAGGCATGCTCAACTCTGAGCCCTTCGCATTTGTCAACAGCCTTTTCAGCTGTCACTTCCCCCTAGTTGTCCTGTGACCATACCCTCCCCCACTTCTAATTAAACTAGTATTTACAAAACAATGTTTTGACAAAAGCCATGGGGTTTATGCCCTACAGACTGTGAAATATCTGGAGCAGGAGTCCTGTCTTTCTTCCATTAAAATATCACACAAATGAATATTACACATATAATTAGACTAGGCTTTGGCCAGGATATTTTTCACCAATACTTCTAACAAGAAATTAATTTCTAACAGAAATGAAAACTGCATAGCATAGGGCAGAAAGATGACAATTTGGGACAGAACTTGCACCGTTCACAGGACATCTCCTACAGAGCTGCCACGTCCTTCTGGCCCCACCGCACTGCGTAAGACTCGGCTGGTCATGCCATGGGTATGTGGAAAAGCAGAACAACTCAGCATTATCTGCAGGCTGGGCCACCTACTCTTGAAAGGAAAAGACTTAGCAGTCTGAAAGTAGATGTCTCTGTTCTGCCTCCTCCAGCAGAGATGTGACCTCTTTCAGCTTCAAAGGATTCAAATTAACACTAGTCCTGTTCTAGCTGATAAAAGGACATAAGCAAGGTAAGGTTGTAGGGAAACAGTATTTTTCATTAGCCCCCCACTGCCAAAATGGAACACTTGTGTGCCTGAAACCTTGTCAGATTTTTCCAACTATAAGAGTTGGTCAATAAAAAATATTACCTCCTTCCACAAAGCTTTCCTTAAATTAACTTAGCATTACGTATGTAAGGTCCACTCCAAAGCCATCTCTTCTGCTGCCGTGGCATCCCGTCTTGTTTTTCCATATAATTGTGCCCACTTTCTCACATATTTTTTACTTAGTTCATCAATAAATGTACTACATTTCAGGAAGTTCTACTGTACCATCGTTTCTTTTAGCTTTTACTTTTAAGCATTTGCTCATGGTTGCACATTGCACATATCAAATAATTTAAATTATGCAAACAATAGAAGAACTGGAGAACGGCAAAAATGTGCCAAGATGCACTTTTCAGTACTTGCCAGTTTTTTCCAGAGGGATTTACTGCAATGCACTTAGGTCTAACAGCCCTCAGCAATGTGATAAATGAGCACTGAAATCCAGCACCCCCTGGGTTATATTCTCATCCATGTCTGCTGTGCCAAGAGCTCATGAGCCAGGATCAGGTAGGAACACTGCAGCATGGTAAGACCCAGTATGCTTTTTTATTTCAGTCCCCTCTTCTAAGTGACTTGCAGCCTAAAGGCAGAGTCACTCTGATATGAAGGCAGAAAAATCTTTAATGCACCATTAGAAAGCATAGGTAAGGCCCTTTTACGTTTTGTTGATCTTTTGGTGAAATTACTATTTTCATTACTATTTAGTGAATATGCATGTTTGGGAAGATAAGTTCTCCTAATAAATAGGGAAACTGAAGTAATATCACCATAAACTTTCCTGCATTGTCCAGTAAAATTAATTTCATGTGACTTTTACTCAAAATACACTTTGCTTAAGTAGACTTTTTTTTATTTAGCATATGATGCTACAAATAGCACAGATCTGGGCTGGGGCCATACTGTACCAGGCCGTTTAAAGACCTTCTAATGACAGCTTCTGGGCAGCGTCTACCTCACAAGTCAAGAGAAAAGACAGGTCCAAGACCGAGAAAACAATACAGCAAAGATATATGACAAAAAGTATGACAAAGATATATGACAACTCCTTACACAGCATAATGAATTGTGCACAGCATGAGCAGCAAGAGCATTTACTCTGCTCTGCCACTGTATCTAGTTATTCATAACTCTCTCACATCTGAAAGGCATAGTAACAGACAGAGGTGAGATTCCTACAGTAAATGCACTGCAAGTAACAGATTCTAACATGAAGTTTTTAAAGCAACACTTCAGAAGATAGCAGCTGTCTTCTCAAACTGCACTATGGTGAAAGCACACACTCATTAAAAGGGAAAGGAAAGGCAATGAACCGGGTCCCGTCGCATCCCGACAGTACCGATCTCTTCAAGATGAGATGGGAACATTTGTCTCAAGGAAATGAAGATCTGAACTGAAATGTTGAATGGGAGAAGGAGCTGACGTGCAAAGCATCTCTGGCTTCTGCCAAATTTTATCACAACCCCATGCCAGGTAAATTATACATCTAGGGGTTTTTTTGGTTCAACTCCCTTATCATAGGGATGCAAATTTTTCTAGTTTATTGTACCTTGGTACAGTTCACAAATTATTGCCATCCCTAAATTGTCTAGGAAGCTTGAAAGCTTTCCCCAAACAGTGTCCCTTCCCTACAGAAATGAGTTGCTTGTGGTTATATACCTCTGGATTTGCTGTTAATATAAATACAGAGACATTTTCAGACCAGAAAGAGGAAAGTGACTATGAATTTGGCTATTTTAAAAGTCAAATGAGAAAAGCTTTAAAAGGCAACGAATAAGCTGTTCTCTAGAACAAGATCCATTTAGTCTAACTCTAACCAGTCGTGCATATACCACTTCGTGGTGCAGTGCAGTTCCCTTAAAACGTTGTTACTCCCCTTAAAATTTTGTAAACACAGCCTACGGATGAGAAAACAGTTTCGATACTCATTTTCCTGTGCCACCAACCTTTTTACATGATGCATATCTGAGCTTACCTTCCACGTGACGGAGGGGCAGGCTGCCAAGGTGAAGGTAACTTTCTCTGTCACTACATTGAAGGTGACACGAAACATGGTTTGTATTCCAGTGGCCTCAGACCCGGGGTAGAAATCTTCAGTGACGGTCACACTGCTCACTTGTGTACATGCTGCTGGGCTCCTGTCACGCTGTGCTATACATTCGGCAAACCCATAACGTTATGATCGAAGCTGAAGCCTGAAACAGCTGTAAGGGTCCAGCTTTTCCCAGCAGCCTTGCTCCTGTGTGTCAGAACTAATCAGATTAGCTGGTTTTACTTGTCTGAGTTGGGACTAACAGGTTAGCAGAACAGTTTGGGTGGGGGAAGGGAGCACTAAATAAATCAAATTAGGGCATTTACTAAGCAGCTGAGATTTCCTTCCTGCTCGCCTTTGTCTCTTTACAGGACTCACACAGAGCCAGGACAATGCACCACAAAAACGCAGCTTTGTTTTAGAGCAGCTCTTTGTATAGGGGAATTTCTCTAACTTTGCCTTGATTTGATTCGTTTATGGTTGCCAATGATCACCAAGAGGAGAGCTCTCCCAGAGGGGCCTGGGTGTTGTGCAGATAAACAAGTCTCAGACAGAAAAGGCATGTATTGTGCTTTTTTCATCCCACACAACCCGCCAAGGCAACACACTGGCTGTGCCAAGAGATCAGTCACACGATCTGCTCTGCACAGTACTAGATAACGAGATTCACAGATGGTCAAATCTGGAGACTAGGGCAAAAGGGTCAGAGGGACAGGACAGGACAGGACAGGAAAGGCACCACTTCTTGATCCTCTGTCCGCTTCAGAGGACTTTTTCCATCTCTGTTATTGACTGAGGCAGATTTACCCTCACAGGAAGGAAAAATCAACAGAAGAAAGAAAAAAGGGAAATCAAGTAGTATAATAGCCACCATTAACAGTGGTTGACTGGATGCATGGATTGTGCTATGTGACGCAGGAGATGCTGCACGCGGGAGACACTTCCCTCATGAACACAGCAGATGCAGTCCGCTCTGACTGATGCCATCATGCAATAGTACCAGCATGCAAAGAACAGACTTAGTTAGGGCAACTTATCTCTCATCCATCTATATTTATCTTTCCAAAAAAAGGTCTCTAGTTTGTTAGTCACCTAATTTTCTCCCCTGCCAATGGAGAAAGATAGGTGGGACGAACTGCCCTCTGAAACTGCCTCTTTCTCACCGCTGGCTAAAGAGAGGGGGTCTATGTATTGACATTTCAGAAAGCAGGCGTGACTTGAGATTAAAACCATCCTTGAAAACTTCTTTTGAGTGTTAAGACGGAGTTCAAAGACGCATTGACTTTCTCCTGCTTGCTCTGTGGGAGGGGTCTGTGACTCTAGACAGATATTTGCTATCGAATGAGGCAGCCATCAAAATGTCCTGAGTGTGTTTCATTCTACTAGTCAGTAACTGTACCACGAGTAACACACTCGCAATGTTGGAAGGACGCCAGGCTGAAAACCCTTTACTCTTGCCAATGAATACCTACCCATACAAAAGTTGTACTGACATTGGACAGATTAGACATGCAACAACTCACCAAGAGGAGTAGTACATTGACAATCTGACTCTGTAGGAATTCATTTATTATTGTAATCTAATTCTTGTGGCCCAGAAGAAGCCATGCACCATGCGAAAGCTAAGGAATGCCCCAAACCTTTTGATGACAGCATATGGCTGGATACCTGTACCTTAGTGCTTGCCCTGGCAGAACTGAAGCCCACAGTGTTTAAAGGGCACAAAAGTCCCATCACAAAACCATTATTCGAAATCCTAACAAAGCAACCTAATAGCTCAACTCCCATTTCCAGGATCCCTCCCAAGAAGGTCAACAAACTAACTGTCCAGTGTCCAATTACCTCCAACCTGAATAAGAAGAAAAAGGAGAATTTTGTAGGAAGCCCACTCTGAACACAGCCATACAGATCTGATGCACACCTTTAAAGGACAGAATGATATGTGCTGTCACTTGAGCTAGGACTGACTGGACAGACAAAAATCATTTGTTTGCTTAGGAATTAGGTCATAAGTGGACTTTGTTATTTTCGTAAAGAGAAAATAAAATTCAGCTCCTTGTAAATAATGTATTGATAGTAACATATTTCTGTATTTCTGAAGAGACTCGTGCACAGTCAAAGGTGTTTCTTTCCTCTCAACAATGGAATTCCTATAGTCTGCTTTCATTTACTTGCCTATTTACTTGAGAGTTGATGAAGTGGATGCAAAAAAATATGAAGTATCTGCTTACTTTAGTTTTATAAAGGCTATGTTGGTTTTTTTTTCTTTGAAGTGCAGGTTTACTGAGAATCTGAAGTAGAAAGTTTCCTTTGTGAGAAAAGATGTATTTCTGAAACAGTTTCCCTGTAAACTGTCTTCCAAGTGTCAGCAATGCTGTTGTTCCTATGAGATGTAGTTGTCACAGGAAATCAGGCTCAGGTTGAGACAGATCCTCTGGCAGTTTCTGCCACACTGAGAGAGCTCTGGGGATGAAAATCCGTAGCATAAGTTTTAGGCTGATATGGTCTTAGTGCCCCCTGTGCTGCTGAGCACAGAGATTGGTGGGTTTTTTTAATCAACGCAACAGTCTCATAACTCCAGAAAATTACAATGAACAGCGTTCAAGGTCATTACAGATGCGTAGCTTGTAACTCATTCCCACTTCCCAAGAAAAACAGCACAGGGAATGTTAAACTGTTTCTAGAAAAGAAAATCTCTGTGAGATACTACTACAAAGAAAAAGCAAAAGTATTTACATTTATATACTATAATAATTAATTATTTTATTATTAATTATTAATTTTGGGAGTAGGCTCACTGCATAAATAAATACGATTTGAGTCATAATAAAATAACAAATGTATTTTATTCTGGAACTGCTACATTTAGAAAGTGTCTTTGACGTGTCACTCATTGCTCTTCTTCGTAATCACTTTCCAACTGGCTTATCTTGTATCTCAATCATACAGATTAAATCTGAGACAGGGACCACCTTCAGTTTCCGTCTTTGCACAGCAAAGCATCTAGCACAAGATCCTCAACTATGACAAGGATTACTGGACATTGTCGTGGGAAGAAAAATAAGAAAAGAGCCCAATATATGAAACCTCCAAATTAGATGTTCAGCCAACAGTATATACCTCCGCTCCGCATTATCCTTGAGCTTGTCCCTGCTCCTTTGTCT
Source organism: Rissa tridactyla (assembly GCF_028500815.1). Lineage (NCBI taxonomy): Eukaryota > Metazoa > Chordata > Aves > Charadriiformes > Laridae > Rissa > Rissa tridactyla. The sequence continues at coordinate 24,070,634 of NC_071466.1, forward strand.
CCTCTTACTTTGTGATTTATACCCATTTTCCATGTCTTTTTACCATTTGGACTGTAAGGTCCTCAGAGCAACATTTGATTTATTCCACGTACAGCCCCAAACTTACGCCTGAGAACTAGCAGGGTCTCTTGAGCACAAATGCATTATAAATCCACATATAAAGAAAAATCTGTACTGAGATCAGTCAGCCTGAACTACTACCTAAAAGTATTCCTCAGACACTCTTTCTCCTCCTGTTAATTCAAAGACATGCATAATACATAGGTTTAAAACCAATATTCCTTTAATATGCTGACTTAATAAATTGCATAGGACATCACAACTGGGACCCTAGTGACAAATGCTGTTTTATGGCATACTAAGAAATAAACACTATTGATCATTACTTCCCTTTCCTTTGCCGACAACCCATATGTGTCAGCATGCGTCCTGCTCTTCCATGCCACCCAGCACCTTTCTTCCTTCCCGAAGACATGAGCAGATCCAGAAGCACATCCCAACATAGCAACAACTGCAGACATAGTTATTGAGATCCATTCAGAGACTCATATTTCCTATCACTCTTAGCATACAATAAAAGTTAACAGAGACACTGATACTTTGTGCTAGTACCTGCTTCTCCCACAGATAGATGCAGTTTTTATTTGGTGAAATGTATGCAGCATTGCATCTTGCTACTGTCTTACAGGCAAGCAGCGAGACTCTACACCAGAGTCTATGTCATAATAGCACAGCAAGCTGTGAATAGCAGCAGACAGGCTTAACTAAGGTCTCGTCCCAAACACTGATTTAAAGCCACACAGACACACACTTACGTAGAACATGCCACCCGCAAACCACCATCGCAAACTTTCAGGCTGCTCTTAGATGAAAGAAAATGTAAACGGAAGAAGGGAGAAGCAATATAATCTGCCTTCCACTGGTGTAAAGGTTTTTTTGTCAAATATAAAGGGCAAAACTCAGAGAGAGATTGCTATTTACAAATCTCAATACCTCATTTCATGAATCTGATCACGAGACAGCTCTATTGGGCTAACAGCAAAAAATCACACATTTACATATTGCTTCAGAAAACATGTAACAGGTGACTGGTACGTTTTGATTGCCAGTCAGCTTGTGTAAGTAGAATTCAGGTTTCGTTTATCTTTATGGACATTGCCATTAGTGCTCTCAAGTGTTTTGCAGGTCTGTTAGTCTAACATCTCCCAGCTGACCTAATGGAAAATGGCAGCTCCCACACTCCCTGTGCTCTGAGAATACGTGGTTAAACCTGCCCCAGAGAATTTCCCATCTCTTTGTATTTGGTTAGTATTTGTTACTACATGTTTAAGGAGGGACGCCTGAAATCTCATTCCAAAGCATCTTAAACCCTGTAAAGTCAATTTTGATTACTACAAGACAGTGAATCAGAAAAAGATGCAGACTCTCAAATGAGAATTTGCTCTATGGTTCAGAGCGGGACTTCGCAAGAAAGACAGTGTGCCTGCTCCGTTATCCTCCTGCTTTCCCTGCTGTATAAGGATTTTCTGCTTTGAAGGAAAGGCTTTTTGAATTCAATAGCTCCTTCTGGTGGTCTGAAAGAAAATGCTTGATTACAGTCGGCTCACAATAATGCAGCATTAATACACAATTAATTCAGTAATTATATGTATCAGCAACAGCTAGAAGCTATGCCATGAGTAAAACAAATATAAAAGTTATGATTCAAGAAATATGCCACACAAACTGTGTTCTGTATTACTGTCATAAAGGAGACAAGGTTTCTAGGAAATCCTCCTTTCCTCCCGTTCCACCCCGACATTGCTGTGGATTTTCTTCCTTATGTTAACTAAAGAAACATGAAGAAAGGTGGTGGGATGAAAAGTGGCAGAAGTCACAAATTCTGGGCTACTGGCACAGCAAATTTAAGATAAGTCCCTAATGAAATATTTGGCAAGGCATATCTCAGAGACAGTGGTTCTGATTTTGAAGAAATCATCAACTTACAAGAGAGGGATTTGATCCAAACCTTGCTGAAGACAGAGGGACATCCTCTAGCAACATGAATATGCTTTTGGTCAGGCTCAAGAACACCTCCTTCAAGGAGGAAGAATACATTACAAAATCTCTGATCTACAGACCGTGAGATGCCCAAGAGCTTTTGTTTTTTCTTTTTATCCTTATATTGCCCAGTGTTAAGACAGATACTATCCTCTTTTAGGCTCACCTCTTAAAGAGTAACAACCACACGGCATTTGCAAGGACCACATTCTGTCCCAGCCAATCTGAGTAACATTACATCATTCCCCAGCTATCCAAACAAAACATTGCCTTGGGAGTTACAAGCAGCAGTCCCTAGCCTTGTTTCTAAATGATGCATTGTTTTTAATTAATAAAATTCACTGTCAGGGCTCTACAAATGTATTTCCTATCTGATGGTCCTTTTATGACTTATCTGGTGAGACGTTCATGGCTGCTGTCAGAAGGCTCCAGAGATCTTTCCCATCCCACCTCCAGCAGGGCATGTGTGATAACTCCACTCAGCTGGACCCCTGTTGCTTTAGATTCTATTCGGTGAAGCACTGAACACAGCATCATGTTAAATCAACAAGAAAAACAGTGAGTCACGGTCTGCCCACATTTTCACAAAACTTTATGCTTGGCAAAACCCAAGATTTTATGAAACTAACAAATGAGACAGTTGTGTATATGAACTTTAAAATCCAGAACATGTATCTTTCTAAATACAACTTCACTTAAAGTATTTGCAATCCAGATTTTGCTGAAAGCCAATACAGTATAAACTACAGTGAAATCAATCTAATTTTGCCCCAAAATAAATACCTGAAAACATAGTATTAAGGGGGAAAAAAGTCAGAATCTAAACAATAGTTCCATTTTTCTAATCTACATATCTTTCCTGTCAACAGTCCTCATTGATGTCAGTGTGAATTTTAGAATATGGCCTGACTGGTACGAACACTGAGGTACCAGAGGAAACCTAATCTCATACATTAAGAAGTGATTATTTTTTAACTTGATGTTAATATTTGGTCTGGAGCCTACTCAGAATATTGGGGGAAAAGCAGTTTGGGGTTGACTACTGAGACTCTGCTACCAAGTGATTCAAACTCTTTCTGGATGTGGATTCAGCATTAGCCATTAGTCACTACAAAGGGTGCTCCACGTTATACAAGAAAGCAGCAGGGCTGTTCCTGAATTGGGGCAGCTAGCAAGAAATAAGCTGAGAATGCACCCCTGGGAGAGCCAGGGAATGGTTCTTTGCCAGGAAGTTCTCCCTTCCTGAATGGCATGTGTGAGGCTTGTGTCTCTGGGACACTGGAAGACACATGCTCAGGGAGAGGTTTGGGAGGAAGAAGCTTGCAGCCAGGGTGCCTTGTGCTAGTCAGTACTTACTTTTGTGGGCAATGACGAACTGTGTGGCTCTGAGAGCCTCAGAGGCAGAAGAGTTGGAGAAAGGAAAAAACCTGTCAGGTTCCCATGCAAATAACAACAGGACTCTAGCTGTGGGATGAGCATGTCAAGCTAGATTCTGTGTTTACTATGCACGTTTTCAAATAGCTCTTACCTAACTCTTAATTACAATGTCTATGAAAGTAGGACATTAAGCCCTGGGGAGCAATCAGGGACCCATCCCATTCCCCTAGAGACCATACCTCCACAGAGCAAGAGAAATCTCTGTCTCAAGCAGCCTTCAATGAATACAAACATAAAACCAAAACCAACCAGAAGACCAGTGGCCTGAATTTGCAGTAACCATAAGAGTGCAGAAGCAGATACAAAACGAAGGTCTGTCTAGTCAGCCTCTAACCTCCCAGAGTAGCCACCACTGGGCACTTAGGGAAAAGTCAAGATTAGGGCAGGTTTACCATAGTTTTTTCATAGATCACTCCAGCTTTCAGCAATCTTTGCTTAGGGACTTCCAAAGCCAAAATTATTTACGTGTCTTTGTGTTTAGTAATATTTGATGGACCTTCTTCCTCTGACTTTGTCTACTTACTCTCGAAAATCATTTACATTTGTGACTGCTACAGCATCTGTGTGATGACTAGTTCTATAATTGAATTATGAAACTGTATAATAAAGCACTCAGTCTTTGTCAATTTTCTGTCTTGATACTCAGTAATTTCCTTGGACACTGAATCATGGTTGTCTATTCCACCTCCACAAGACGTTCATAACTCCATATATTTCTGTTACACCCTCACTCTGTTTTTTCTTTTCCACCATGAAAAGAAAAATGAGTTGAACTCCATTTCCTCATAGATACATATATCTAGCCCGCTATGCATCTAATGACCAGTCCAGCTCTCAAGAGCCATTCAGCAGGCCATTTCTCTGATATGGTGAGAAATCATTTGCTCTCTCCTAACTATCCCAAACTATCCCAAGAGCAGTGACCAAGCCTGAGATCAATGGGTTCGTTGTGCCCAGTGGGATGCCCTGCGCTTTTTGATTTGTCTTTGAGAGTCTTGTAGCTGGTATGACTGACATAATCATTGCCTGAGCCAGCAGGTAATAAAATCAGACTATAGTTACCTCTCTATCATGAAAATTGGCCATTTATTTGTAACTCTTTGATTCTACATTTTAATCGGTTATTTAACTGCTTTGTTCCTTAGCGACTCTCTGGTAAGGCAGAACATACCAAAAGATTTTTGGAAATCAAGTATGCTGAACTAACCAAATCATTCTTTTTCCCTCATTGACTCCAGTACCCTGCTATATTTGTGGTTTGATTTCCTACTATAAAGCTGCCCCAGGTCTTTTCTCCTATACTGTATTTATTTGTGTATCTACCAACTGCACACCAGTGAGTAGCTGCAAAAAGCAAAATTCCGTTTAAGAAGAACATATCAAACCTTTCATCTAGATAAAAACCAAATGTATATAAGACAATCCAAATGGGAGGGAACACTGCATTAACTCAAAGGCTGTTAAAGTGAGATCAGTAACAGCAGGCATCACAGGCTAGTTTGGTTCCTGTCCCTATTGCTGACCTGGCAGGTGAGCTAAAATAAGCCACTTTGCAACTCTGTGCTTTCCTCCCACTCCTTTCTGAAATCTCTTTGAAGGTCAGGATTTTTTCTTGTACAATGCTTTACTGCTGAGGTGCTATGAGGATTAACCCAAGGCCATGAGTTTCTACAGACTGAGCAGAAAGTCTCCTGCTTGTGCACATCCAAAAGAAGCTCCATGAGCTATGCCATCATGTCATTGACGGCAGAAAGACCCATTGGGGAAAAAGGGATTGTGAGGTGTAGACGTGCTTCTTGACAGAACAGCTTGCCTTTGGCCACAGAGGAAGCCTGTAGCAGCTACAGGAGGTGAACACAGACACCTCCCACAGTTCAGCTCGGCTCAGTTACTTGCCTGCGAGGTTTTATTCCTTCCCTCCACAGTATGCGCAAGGGGGAATCTGTGTGTCAAAATACCTCTTGTCTGAAACCAGACATCTGGTGTAATGTTCTTAGAAGGCTAGTCATGCCACTACCAGCTGAACTGAGTTCAAGTAAATGACAATGTATGTGTTAGAAAGATGACTGTGACCCTATGGAGAATTAGTATGTCAAAGCATGTTTATCAGCACCAGAAATTTTAACTCTCATTTGAGCAATTTCTATCACTTCTTTGGAAAAGATTTTTAATCTGCTTGCTCTAACATCCCCTTTTCCACTATCACTGGTAGAAAAGAGTCTCTGGGAGCATATTTTTCAGCCAAAATCTTTAAATGTTCCAGATTCCTTTAATAAGGAAATAAACCAAACCATTTTTATATAGTTTGTTAAACCCCGATAATACTTAAAATGTATTATAAGGGCTGAAATTTTTTTTGTGCTTTGGACTGGGCTACTTGGCAGGCTAGCGAGAAGGTATAGGTACATGACATATACAAAAACATGAAGTTTACTACAGCTGATGATTTACATTCTAAGAAACTGTGCAGAGTGCTTAAAATCCGTCATAAGTACCCAAAGCCTATAGCTATATCTCTCTTTGGAGAGAGAGGTGGGTGGGAACATTTGTCATTCTCATTGGCCAATCCAGCCCAAACCACAACAATGCACCAGAAAAAGAACTATTAAATTTTATTCAAAAAATTATAGCCATTGGGGAAAAAAAACCCAAACCCAAACCAAACAAACTTCCAAAACAACTTGTCTACATTTCCAGAAATCATTCACCAACAAGCTCTAAATAACTTAAAGGACTTCTTTTCTACTAGACTTAGGACTGTGATCTGTGCTTTTGCTTTCTTGTGGAAGAGAAATTTAAGCAAATGGCATTCTCTATGAGTCAAAGAGTCAATGCCTTGCTCAAAAAGGAAATTTTGTCTGCATGCACAAAATAAGCTAAAGTAAGCCACTAAAAACGCACTACTTCTTAACCTCTAAATTGAAAAACATAGTCTAGCATATTGCCTCTTCAGTTGTTCTGGCCCCTGGCATATGACTATACCCCTGCCTCTCACGTGACCCACTGCCCGGTTCAGGTCACCAGCAGCAAGATCTTCATATTGAAGCTGAAAGTGAAGAAGGAGAGGTGATGTGGGTGATGCAGGCAGAGAAAAGTATTTTTTCAAAATGCGCAAAATTGTTTCCGTTTCTTTGGTTGCAATTCACGCTTGCATTGGTAATTGGCCATTGCAGTGTGTCATCTCAGAGAACCCACCCTGCACCCACAGCTAATCACAGCTACTGCAGGTTTTCACACAAGAGCACTTGCTACTGTTCCAGTCAGCTACAAACTCTCTTTCAGCCCAACAAGTGATTCTCATGCCTTCATCAGAGCTCCTCTAGATTACAGGTTTAATGGGTGCATGCATTTTGGAAATCCAATTGGTACACTCAGCTTATCTCCTTGACCAAGCTTCTGACATAAACAGAATCTTTCCTTCACTCTCACTGTCCCACTTTCCAAACACTAATTAGATGTCTGTCCTCATCTTTAGGTATCTCTGTGGCTTCATCCCAGCTCAAGGATGAAGACTGAGGTGCACAATTGTTTGTTCCAGTTATGCAAAGTAGGCCCAAAGCAAAGGAAGCTTGTATCCAGAATTATTGAAGATGTGCAACTGAATGGCTTGCGATTGTTAACTGATATGCAGATAAGTAATGGACTAGTGATCAAGACGTCTGTAGACCATCAAAGAACTATCAGAAGTTTACACAAGATACCTTTAGTGTGGCTTCTCTCATATGCTAAAGTGTAAGTACAATAAGGATAACAGACCAGAAAACATCCAAATTGGAACACACAGTGCTGACAGTGATTAGAGTTTGGGTGTATGGTTAGTACACGGATAAAATAAAATGCCAGCTAAAAACGTACAACAAACACATGCAATCAGGTAAATGAAGTACTGCTTAAACATATACACAGGACTAACTCCACATACAGCGAAGAAATCTGGCTGATGGTTGTACAGACATCCCTGGGAGCAATTTGATCAGCAAAAGAGAATTGTGTTTGTTACTTACAAGCTGATTAAAAGAACCTGAATAGTTACATCAGTCCCTGAATGACTACAGATTTCCTGACAGGGATGCAAGAGTAGATGATTCTGGTAGTAAGTTATTGCCCATCCCCGGAGTGGCACCAGTTTGGTGGAAATGCTGAATTGGTAGTAATTCCTGGAGAATCAAGAATGCCAGCTGTGATTAGTGATCAGAAGGAACAAGCAAGGCGTTTAGTCCTCTAACACGAAGGAATTTTATACAAAAAGAGATTCTTGTAGCAAACACAACTCTCAGGTCTTGATCCAAGAGCATAAGGATAAACTTCCACAGGAAATTCAGAGCATCACAAACCCCCAAAAGACAATTAATTTCTTTAGCCTTGCCTTGTTCTACACAAACCAGTAATGTTTTATTACAGAAATCTATAATAAACCTTCCACTGCCACAGTTCTCTCCCTGGAGAGAGGATTCTGTGAGATACTGTAACTGCTAGTCCCATTGCCGAACCCACTACTAATGCAAAGAATTCAGAAGATACAAGAAAGCACAGTACACAAAAACCACCTCCATGACAACATACCCTGCAAAACTAGAAGGATTAGGAATGAAAAGCCCAATCATTATAGTTTCAACTTTACTGCCCTCACCAGAGGATCAATGTCTGGAAATGGAGAATTGCATTAATCATCTGCAAGAGCTGCGGCTGCTTTCAGTGAAAGGTATGCACACAGTGTCCTCTGTATTAGCAAGAGGTAGGAAACCTGTAGGTGTGATAGCATTTATTGCTGCGTATAAGATCCTGGTTATAGTGGAAGAGTTCACTGCCCAGATACTCACATACACAGAGCAACATGCAAGCCACATTAAATCTTATTTCTAATTTCCTACTCATTTCTCAACCCAGTACAAAACATATTTCTTCCATCCTGCTTCACCTTTTCTGTGCTATTTTTTGCTAATGAAACTGGGCTACCTCTCTAGGCTTAATTTATACCCCCAGGTAATTTGCTTTAGGTCTCATCCTCCTCCCTGTTCTGCTGTCTGTTTCTTCCAGCTTCCCATTTCCCTTTCCTGCACACATTCTGCATGCTGATGCTGAAAAGACTTCCTCTTCCACTGTTCTTATGAGCCAGAAGAGCTCTTGACTGCCAGCTCAATTCACCTTTTATCCTCATCAGAAGGCATTTACTGTCTTGTGCCTCTTGCTGTCTCTGCAGTGGTTGCATAACTACTCTCACTAGGTGCAAGAAGACAGAGTTTGACTGAGTGATGGTGTCCCAAATAAAGCTGCACCATGCGTACCTACATGTGCTATTTTCATCACCACTGTGCAGCTCAGCTGGCAGTGACAGTCTCACAAGGCAGACACATGAATACACTCACAACATTTAAGATCTTCTGCTGCTGCTTACGTTTGCTCTCACCTACTCCGCATGGCAGATGTCTCCTCTACACATCTCTCCTGTATTGTGTAATTCCACACACATTAGTACCTTTCCCAGTTCTCACTCCAGGGCACACAATCTCATATGTAACACTGCTATGATGAAGGACAATCACATGCTGGTACTGAGAGGTCTCAGGCAGGGCTAGGCACAATAAAGACATAAGTCATATGGCTTACTGTTTAGCCAAATTAGTTTTGGAGGACCTTACTGTGCCCTCTTACACAAAGAAAGTTACTGAATTCCTGTCGCAGGACCAAAATCTGTGAAGACATTCCTGGTACATTTGCTTCTGGTACAAGACAGTGAAACTATTTTGTACATCTGCAGAATGCGAGAGACCTCCCCTTCTTCCCTCCGTCAGTAGATGTTTTGTACTGTTGTTTCCACGAACTTGTTTATGTCATCATTCCAAACACATGATGTGTGTTGTGCTACCAACCACTGTGCTCTTTGTCTTTTTTACAGGAGGCAGGCTTAAGAAGGAAATTTAGCAGAAAGGTTTATTATAATCCTACAGAGCCAGAGAGCAGAACCCCCAGACCTGCTTCTCAGCTTGAGCTTTTCCCTGCATGGTTTAGATCAGACTCATTTATCTTGTTCCTAGTTATGTAATTCCTAACAGACCAGGGCAAGGATGCTAAGAGCATTTTGGCAGTCTGTGGTCTGGTCTAAATCAGGCCTGGAATTTCCCCTGCTGTTGGCCACTATTGTAATTTTCCCAGAAATTTTCACACCTCCATTTCTTCGCAAAGCCAAAACAGCTGCACTACGACTCCGCGCTCTGCCACCAGCTGGTAAGAATAGTCTGTTTGTCTTTATGTCAATGGACAGTTCCTGAAACCTCCTTCTCATGATAACAAAGCATTATAATTGAGACCACAGGTCAGCCTTGAAAACTTGTAAGCAAGGCTGTGAGCTTGTCTTGTGAAGTGGCCTGCGAGAATGCAGAACTGCCTCAGCAAGAGTCAAGGCTGGAGCGTCACCACTCTGGCCACCCCCACCTGCGGGATGGACAAACAATCCATCAAACAGTCCTGTTGTAGGACAGGGGTACCACGGTAGCAATGAGCTCTGCCCAGCCACTTCTGTGCCTGTTGCAAGCATTGACTAGAGCACCACATCTCTCAACTCATTTGTCGTCTTCTATCTGACCATTTTTTCATTTCTAGTGAACTCTAAAAATTACCTTTTCCAATGTGACTCTCTGAACGTATTTAATCTACCTAAATGATGAACTTTGTTTAACTGAAGAGTTATTACTTGCTCAGTAAACCCTCCCACCCCCATATAAATACATTTATTTATAACCCTAGAGCTTAAAAAGCAAACACTAACTACAGAATTTTGGGCTGGTTTTGGTTTGTTTTGTTAATTTGTTTTTATGGGAATTTATTGATTCAGAAATACTGTAATCTGAAAAAGCATAAAAACACTTGAATTGCCCCACAGCCTTCTGGTAATTTAGATCACTGTGTAACATTATAATTTTGCAGTGTAAGAAACACCGTTTCACATCCTGACTAACTGATCTGCATTGAATTCATTTTTAAAGTTGTTGAATTATGGTAACAAGATCACAATAATTAAACGAGCTTCAGGGGCAAGAGGACAGAGTTGGGAGTTAGCTCTGCAGTCCCTGTGAGAGAAAAGATTTGTGTTTCCTCTTGAGCTAGTCTAAGCTAGCGATACAAATCCTCAGAGCTCACATTAATGCAAGCCTGACTGACAACCTCCCATTCAGCGCAACCATCTCAGATTTCTGCAATTAGCATGTGCTCTAAAATTTCTGATTCTGTAGGCTTGGTCTCTAATTTGCATTTTGAAAAGGCTCTTAAGAATGACGATACCAAGACTGAGAAAATTCACTGCTTTTGAGACACATTCTGCATATCTCCAAGTGCAGTAAAAGTGTGTTTCTGTTAAAATCAATAGGATAAGTATCACATGGGAAAAAAATGACTGTTCTTACCAAGTTAGGAGCACTGATGGCTTTCATGGAGGAACTCTGGAAGGAGACAAAAGGAACTAATCAACGCACTGAAATAGGGAGACAGTGTATTTAAGTAATGCAGAAAGTCCCAGACAGCACTTGCTAATCCCTGAAAATCTCTTCATGGCCTTAATAGCAGCTTTTTATGTGGAAAACTGTATATTCAAGATGTCTACGTACAACTTAATCACAGAAAAAAAGGGAAAGCAGAGATATACTAGACGTACTTTCCCATTTGCTACTAGTGACTGATTTTTCTCTTTGTCAAGGTTTGCTTTAGAAAACCCAAGAAATCAAACTATTTATTACATAAACAGGAAGATTATTTCACATTTTAAGAACATTTTGCTGAACAATAGGAGGCTTGAAAATCAATGAAACAAAGTCTGTAAACACCAATGCTAAATAGGTTCCATATTGGAATGCTGAAATCATCACATAATGCCTAAAATAATATTAATGAGATCAGTTTGTGACATTTTAGTCATAGACTAGACAGATATTACACACCTGAAGTTCCAGCTATTGCATCCTAGTTTTCTTGGACCTAAGATACAATTTGTGTTGTCAGGTTCTTAACAAATGAAGATGCCGCATTCCTAGGCCATTTTTAATAATGATGTCTTCATTGTGTGAACTTAGTCAAGTCATTCTTTCAATCATTTTAGAGTATACATTTACATGGGATGACCTGTTTGGTTTTTTTGGGTTTTTTTTTTTTGCCAAACAATGACGTTACCTGCTCTCTATTTAACTTCCAGTATGCTATTTAACCAACTCAGAGGGGTACCAAGGATTAAACAATGTCTGGTTGAATATCATTTAGTACTGTGTAGCTATTCACTACAATGACATCCACTTTGCTGTATCTGATAATAAATTAAAAAACTGACATTTATTATTAGAATATATGAATGCATTAGCGTGACTGCTTTTTCCCCACACAGAAAATCAGCTGAAATATTTACATTTATCATTTTCTTCTTGTACCTATTCTATGCTGTAAGCTTACATCTTAACTCTGATTAAAATTACTTTGAAAATCTGTCTTACCCATTCCTATGGTAATTACACAGTGCACTGATAGAATCATAGAATCTTCATGGTTGGAAAGGACCTTTGAGATCATCGAGTCCAACCATGCACATAACCATCAAGTTAAGGGGCATGATCACCCCTTTCTGCTCATCACTCTTGAGGCCACATCTGGAGAACTGAGTCCAGTTTTAGACTCCTCAGTAAAAGAGAGGTGTTGAAAAACTGGAGTATGTCCAGAGCAGGGGGCACTCAGATGGTTGGGGAATAGAAACGTAGTATGTGACAAGAGGCTGAGAGAACAGAAAGGCAAATCCCTATTATGTATTAGGAAAAAAACTTATGACTATGACAGTGGTGATACACTGGCACAGCTTGTACAGAAATCATAGAATAGTTTGGGTTGGAAGGGACCTATAAAGCTCAGATGTCAAGCAATCTCCATCCTTGAAGTTTTTAAAAACTTGACCGGACAAGGCCCTGAGAAACCTGATATAACTTGGAAATTGGCTTTGTTTTGAACAGATAGCTGGACAGGACACCTCCAGAGGTCTTTTACAACTTAATTTTTTCTGTGATTCTGTGTTTTCATTGCTTGCACTGAATGTGTTTGGAGTGTGAAGATAAAAATCCCATCATACTTTCTCTTGTTCTCCCACATTCACATACTGCTCCACAAGCAAGATCTGTCCATGATTGCCCCGATTAGAACTGTATATAGAGAAAGCAATTCTCCACCAAAAGAGATTGCAGACTTGACGTATAATCCAATAAAAAGGCTTCTATCAAACAGATTCTGCAGGCCATGGAGCCCGGTAGTCACTCGCATTCCCTTTACAGGAGCAAGAAGCATCTTTACCCCTTATTTACAACGATAGGAGCTCTGAGTTATCCATACAGATGCAATTGTCCACACTGCGGATGCCTCAGTTTCTTAGGTGAACCCTACTCTCTGCCTGCTAAAACTTGATCTTACTGTCCAGTACTGCCTCAGTGGCTCCCTGTACAGCCGTTTCTGCCCTTTTCTGTCTATTGCTTCTTTTCTATGTTAGTGATAAGTTCTTCAGGTTCATAATTCATGTTCTGCACTTGTGTAACACCTAGCACAGCGGGCTACACCTGCAGCAGTAGGCTAAACAAGGCCACGGCATGGGTTTGAGGTCACCCTATGATCACCCTGTGAGAGTGCTGTTCATTTAACCACTCTGTGGCATGATTTTGGCCTAAGCCAGCTACCACTTCCATACACCACACCAAGGTGGAGACAGCACACAAATAATGCCTGATAAGCACTGTGGATGAAGCTGTCCCGTTTTGGGAAGGGGGCCAGAGAGCTTAGCTGCAGGAGTGCAAGCCAAGCCACACTATTTGCCCTCCAGCCAGTGAGTCTTGGCCTGTTTCTTTCACTTGCAGAGATGTAGCCATCAGACCCATAAAGGCCGAGTTATAAACTGCATCTCTCAGTTTTACTGTCATCATGCACTTACTAACTAAAATAATCCCTTAATGAATGACAGGATTTTTATTGCCAAGCTTTAACTCAGCACTAAACAAATTAACATTCCCTTTTTTTTTTTTTCCCACAAAGTAAAAATTAAGAAAAGAACCTAAAAATATGGAATACACCTTGGAGTTTTAATGGAGAAAGCATAAAAATCATCTGATACATCTAAATGCAGTTTCTGCAGTTCAGGGAAAGGCTCAGTTAATACAGCCACTTTGTTTTCGCAGTTTCAATAATCTTGACGTGAACACCGTATTTCTTTACCAGAAAGGACTTGGCAAGTCTCACACAAAATTTAGAATTACAAATACAGATGATGTCAATCAGAAATTATTATTTCACTGTAATTGCTGACTCTTGTACAGATTACAGCTATCATATAGATTACTGACCAATAAAGCTGCTGAACAGTTTTTATACTTTTGCATCACAACAAGCAATTTCTAGTAAATGGACAATAGCAGAGCTGTTCTTCACCCCCTATCTACAGCTCCCTGCCTGTGATCCAGCAGCCCAACCTCTCTGTACCAGTCACAGGCAGACATTGACAGTAACGGATGCCAACAAACAATGAAACCAGCAAAACCAAGGGAGGGCAGGAGGAGGAAGAGAGAAAGAGGCGATTGGGTTTTGTTAAGCCACTCATGAGTTTCAATAATTAAGGCTAATTCACTACAAGTCAAGAGATGTTGCAACCTCATGCCTGTGCAACCTCCCAGCTGCCATATCAGCTCCAGATACAAGCTACTTTCTTGTTTTTAAGTAAAAATTAAGCTACTGAAACAAGACTCAGAGCAGAAGTGGGTGGTCAGTAATTTCCGACTGCATACACTTTTTTTTGAAATCAGCAGTGATGCTTTGTATTTGTAATGCAATGTTGTTGCAGCTTGTGATGCTCCAAGACAATGCTTATAAAGGCAAATTTGATTGGGAGAGCTGGAAAAAAATACAAGCTTTCAAGCACATAAGCCCTCTTTCAGCGCTAAATCTCCAAGCTAAACCAGGAGCATGAATCATTGCTGTGATTTTAATTTAATTGAATTAGTCCTTTTCAAGGAAAAGGACAGTTGGTACCAAGGGAGCAGAAGAGAATGTTAGCAGAAACAGAGGTGATAATATTTTAGGCACTATGGGACCAGAAATCAGTAATTACTGTCTCCAGAACAGTGAGCTCTTAATAGAGGATATGGTGTGGAGGAAATGCTACCCAACCATTTTTTATATTGGGTCCATGATTTTTAGTACCCACTGTAATTGAATTTTCACTCCCAGGCTAATTTCTAGAGGCATTTTTCATCTCTCACTTAAGGATCCAGAGTAAGAGATCAAACTGTGGGTTTCATGAATTACATTATATTTTGAAAATATATATTTTGAAAATTATACATTTCTTTTTTTTTTTTTTAAGAATTATCTGCATGAAGTAATACTGCGGCTTAATTCTTGTTTCATTTCATTCTTACAATCTTCATTTGGCGCTCTGGATAAAGTATATCATCACATCCTGGGACATAAGATCCATACATCCAAGGCTGGAAAGAGACGGTGGGAAGTTCTGTTGCAGGGTATGATCTTCTTCCAAGCCCAAGTGTTGACATACAGTAAGATGGGATGCAAATGTGGGTGCAGTCAGTAAGAAGTGGGAGGAGAGCAATTTTGAGCTACATTAAGTCTGTACATAGTATTATCTAATGATCCCAGATTCAGATCTTTTATTGAAGTAAGGAGGAGATAATTTTTTTATATACACCATACCTAATCTGCTACCAATGAGTTGGAAGAATTAGGGTCACTGTAGCAATGCTAACCTATCTGCCCACTAGTGCAAAAGCTGACCTGCCAGACACCAGACCCAGGCAAACGTGCATTTAAAAAAACGCTTTATGAGCCTTTAAAGAAATTGAACTTAACACTCTTGTAAGCTCCTCTGATATGAAAAGTACTTAAAGTCACAGGAAAGCAGATGCTAACAAGTTTAAAGGATGCTTTTTAAAAATGCACTCTCCACACAAAATAAGCAGGTTGATTTAAAATGCTAAAAAGATTAGGCCTGTGAATCACCATATCTTTTTCTACAGCTTTTACCAACTTACATTTGTCTGTGGTGTATGAGGCACATGTGCTGCAGAAAGATCACCACCATCTCTCTTTATATGTTCTTTTTTTAAGAAATCGAAATTCCTAGAGGCAAGAAATTCTGACTATCCACATTATGTCCTATAGGTTTCTTTATCGACATCAGGTGTGGCATGTCTAGGTAATATGACAGAAACACTCCCTGTTCCCATTGCTGTGATGGATTTTCCTTTTGAAAGTAGTATCTGTTTTGCCACGTGTTGGAGCAGGCGGAGAAAGGGCAGAGGCCCAGCAACAAATGTCGTATGAGCTCTGGTCACATTTACTCACATCAAACTGCTTATGTGACCTCGATCAACCTTGATGCTCTCTGTATGCAAGAGAACGTTTATGTAACAAGCTGAACAGTCAGTCCACGATCAATAAATGTGTTAAATAAGCACACCAGGACTTCTCTGGCACAGTAAATGACAAAGTGCTTTGCACTGCTAGGCATATTTCCCAATCTAACATATAGCTAGATCCATCTTTTAAAAGACAAGCTGTTTTCCTGGATGCCCATGACATCCCCAGCTTCTCCCTGGAGGAGGAGTAGGAACGTGCTGCCTTTCCCCTGAGCCATCCAGCGCAGAGACCTGCCACAACACCTCCTGAGGCCAGGGTGAGGCGGCCACGGGTTCCCAGCTTCGCAGGAGCGAGGTCAGCAGGCATCTGGGCCCCTGCCTTCACAGCCATTGCCCCGTCACCCCTGTGCGCTGTAGGCTGCTGGCCCCGGAGAGGAGCTCGACACCCCGCCGCCCATCCCTGCGCCCATGGGAAGCCTGACATTGAGCAGAAACCACTGTGGCAGAGTACTTGGTATAAAAGTTTTTTAAAGACTAAAAGCTCTGAATGGGTATCTCTTCATCTAAATTAATTTTGTTAAACTAATTGTAAATTCTATTATAGCTGAAGTCTATTATTGCATGCCAATTTTCTATCTCAAATTAGCCAAGAGGCTAGTGACTGGATTAGAAATCTCTAGTGCTGCAGCATATCTCTGCGGTATGAAATGCTACAGGTATAGACATAACAGATATAAGGCCACCAGTCAGGGCAACACCAGTGGATTATACAAAAACTAAATGGAGGAAAAAACCATAAATGCCATGAGAACGGTGTGCATGAACCAGCATTGCTCAGTGGGACTCACAGCTCTGAAAATCCTCCTGGGGCAGCACAGGAGCCAAAGAAACATGTTTCAGACCAGTTGAGTATCAACTGCTTTTGAGATTATTAGTGCTTGTGTGTATCTGTAGGGAATATGGCTTTGTTTCCTTTCATAAGAGAATGATAGCTCTAATAACAGCACATTACTCTGTGTTAGGTATTTAAAACCTTTGAGGAAAGGAAAATCATATTTTAGTCCATTAAAAACATTCAGAAATGGAATTTTTTGAAAGTTAATCATAATTGAGATTACTTATAATTCTGCTTTTATATCAGTAATAAACTGATAAACTACCACTTTCAGCTACTTGATATTCAAACTTCAACACTACAACAGTACAACTAATTTCCATAACACTTCAGTACAGATTGAAATTGTAAATAATACAGCTGAACACAAAATCTGAAAATTGCTTGTGGTCAGTAGTCTGCTCAAAAGGTTTAAATCTTCACATCTGTACAGAAAGTTGAGTGCAAAGGAGTTGTGACCAGGCCAAAGAAAATAATAACTTGATTTTCAAGTATTTATGGAAAAAAAAATCTTATGTTAGTCTCTCAAACACTGAAGATGAGTGTTTAAAGACGGAATGAAGCCTTATTTTTTGCTGAAACAAGAGGAGGAATATTCAATGTATAGTTAGTGTGCTGTGTACTCACTGCTCATGATAAGCCAAGAGAATTCAAAGAAAATTACACCAATTTTCTTTGCAAGAAAAATCTCCAATGCAATTTTTTTTGTCCACCTGATCATTTCTCAATCAATCAGATTTATGTCATGCACAGAAATGAAGAGAAGAAAAACATGTACATGTTAGACTCTAATATGCAAGACATTGAGTGGAAATACCGCATGACTTTCACTCTACCTGGAATCGGGAGAACAAAAAGCCCACCCTTAATTTTGTCACCTGACTTGAAATTTAAAAAAAGAGCATCAGCATCAACCCCATGAATGCTGTAATATATAATATTTACACAGAAAAAACTCCCCATGGCATTTGGAGAGGGAATGGAAACCAAAGTTTCCATTGCCTTATCCAAGAATTACTGCAAAATCTAATTTATCAGATAAATGAAAAGCGGAAAGCGGCAATAAATACTCATTATTATTCTCTATTTGCAGAAGTCAGTAGCAAAACTCCCATTGATTCAAGCACCCATCATTTCACTAGGAAGGAAGGGAATGTCGAGTTGGAGGAGGAGCTTTCTTCTTTTGAATTTTAGCTAGATAATTAGTTAAGCTTCAATAATTTTCAATATAGGTCATAATTGCTTGAAAGTGCTATACTCACGTGATCAGTGTCTTTTGCAGACAATGTTGCACCACAGGGAATAGCCAACATAATTATATGGCACAGCTTGGCTCGAATTAATAGTTCTGAGAGTCCAGGTTAAGACACATTAGATTTCAAAGTTGTCCAAATCAGGCGCCTAGAAATGCCTCTTTTTATCTCAGCTTTTCGCAAAATAAAATAATAACCCACAGAACAATTTTTGCTCATACAGGGCTGCAGACTTTCCAGCACTGCTTGAAGTTAAGCGCTCTCTGATTAACACTGCTCTGAGACATTTCAATACAAGTAGCAATGACCAGAGGAGCTCTCACGTGAGTACCCTTTACCCCACAAAAGTTCTCTCCACTTGACTGCACCGCCTGAGTAGCTGAAACAATACTTCTTACCGTAGGCAAGAGAAGTGAAACTGGCAGCTAGAGCTGATATCAAATGATACTTTCTATCTTGGGAGCCTGTTTCCAGGCCTTCAGTGTTTGCCAGATGTCAGCCGCTGAGTTAGAGAGCTCCCACACAGGATGCCTGCCTCTGGCTGAATTTTTTAGTGGGAAGTTTTAATCAAAGCAGACAGGTTTTTTCGAACTGAGATTACGGAAAATTACAGTCTTCTCAAGAGCTCTTGTTAAGAATCTCTAGCAGCACTCTCTTTGGGACATAGACTTGAAATCTGATTTTAGTGAATTGTCTGGCTCCAGGCATAGGCATAGTTTATTGTATCAGAAGTGAGGACACTCTCTCCTGTGTTCTTACAACTCACTTTATTGATGAGCTGGAAAAAAATGGATTTAATCATGGAGTGATAAGAAAAGCATGGAGAATTACAGGAACAGAATAAAAGCATGTGGGTTAAGGTGGCAGAGGGGGCCAAACAGCCAAAGAACAAAAGGGCCAGGATGGAAACAAGCAAGCAGGAGAGAAAAGAGGGAAGTTCAAGGTGAAAGCATGTGCAACTACTAGAAAACTCCAAATTACAGGATTTAGAGCTGATCCTAGGTTTCCCTATCAATGGAACAACTGTTTTACACATTAATAACCATCCCTTGTTTTAACAGCTGTTCAACAAGAGGTAGTGACATACTACCAGTATTGTTTACTCCATGAACTCTAGAGATCGAGGTCTGTGGTGCAAATGTTGGTAGTATCGAAGTTTAAACCACAATGATCACTCAACTGGAATATAAGTAGCTCTCCAAAGGATAAATTGACAAAAAACCCCAGAAATCCATGCATTCGTTATGCATGCATGAGTTCCTATTTGAAAGGACAGGAATATAGCAAAGATAGAAATTTTTAAAGTTGGGAAATGAGGAATTAAATTTTGACCACACAACTTTGCTTTGGCACAACAGGCTATTGAGCTGTATTGCTGACAAAGAGGAAGGCAACACCAAGTACAGCATCTGGATCAAGTCTTCCCTTCTCAGATATTCCACTTTATGTTTCCCACACTAACACTGCTGACACAACTCCCCATTCATCTTCTTTTCCTAAGTGGAAGACTTCTAGCAATTTAGTTTGCCACAGAAATCAGGGAACTTTCTGTAGGGTTTTTTTTGTCTTTCCATTCTGGATTTAAGGTTATTAGTTCAAATTTTGGGCATTGCACAAATCCTCAAAGCCATTGAGGATTTCCTAACAGATTTTCTTCATTCCCTAATATCCTTTGAGGTACCTAGTTTGCTTGCTTGTCTACTTTTTTATTGGTAAAATCTCTATGTCACTGACACATCTGCTGCTGGATATGCACCATATGCTTCTCCTTCTCTCCAAGCAAAACAGTCACCTGAGTTTAAACTGTGAAGTTATCCAGTGCAGGATAATTTCGTGAGTCTTTTGCAACACGAAAATGTTGTTTCTAACTATTTTCCTTACAGAAACCTAATAATTATCTTAATAGGCCTGCTTCTAGCAGTAAATTAAGTCTAGTGAAAACATATAATACATGCAGGACTAGAGAGATCTTAATTAACTTTCAGATGACTAACCCCTTTCAGATTATTAACCCAGTTTGGGATTTATATGGACAGTGTATCAAAATATGCCAGAAGGTAACAAAAACATTATGAATATTCATTCCTAAATGGTCCACCACAAACCACTACAGAGCCCAGGAGACATCCCACACCCAGTCTTCTGCAGGGATTTGTATTATCAAGCTTGCTGAAAACATCCATTTTAGACAATACTAAAAAAACAGCCTTTTACGATGGAAAAGCGGTATTATTCATACCAGTTTCTAGTTTCTTATACTGAAGCTGTTCTTATCTTAAAAGGATTCCTTTTGCTAAATTTACTAAATCTAATTCAGTTCTGATGTCATGCCCCAACACACTGGCACAGTGTAATTAGTGACTGTCATTTTTATATACAAAAATTGTAGCAGATGGTACATTTAGGATCTCTGTTCTTTGAACTAGCAGGAAATATTTCATTAAACATTTTTTAAATGAAAGTGTAATTTCAATCAAAAAAAACTGGCACAATAAATCTTATTCTTGGATGAGAAGTTGATGGATGGGACACATTTGTGTCACCAATAGTATTTCAATGTCTTGACAGCAACTTGTTTTAAAGTCTTTTCTCTGAAGTAAACTAAAAGTGAGTCCCCAAGACATACATCTTCTCTATAAAATAGTGAACACATGAAAATAGATTGAATTCTTTTCATGATTCACAACTCAAGCTAATGAAATTCAGTCCAATAATAGGGTCGCTGATGTTAAGCAACCTCCTTTCCTGCAGCCTCTCTGTCCACTCAAAGCACAGTTCTGCCATCCCTGACTTTAGACACATAAACAGAATAGAGAAAATACAAGAATAAGACTGATCAAATCAGATTTCAGTTGCCTGCTACAATTCATTTTTGCAATTCCTGACAGCCTTTAAAAAAAAATTTCTTAACTACAGCACTAACACAAACAAGCGCTAAAATCATTCAAGTTCTCATACAGTTCTCCACCTAAAGAGTGATAGATTTTAAGATCTGATAAACTGAAAACATCACCCCAGAACCAAACTCATTCCAGACAAGTGAGAAATCAAACACTGCTGTTACCAGTGAAAAACAATGAGACGTAAGCTCTCTGCAGCATAAAAAAGTTACTATGAGAGGCAGCCAGAGCAGAACTCAACTGCAGGTCTTGCAATCCTACTGAAGCAAAGTATACCAACAGTATCTGCAAATAAACAGAGTTGTTTGGTAAGATTAGTTAATAGGAAAACTCCGCTAACATGTGAAGGGTATTTATTTTCAGAAGAAGCCTCATCTAAGTTAATACCAGGTAGCTAAGAAGCTGGATGCTTCAATCAGAAACAAAATAGTTGATACATGAGATCTTTCTAGCAATGCCCATGTTATTTCAATCTCCCTAACCCCTCTAAATAAAAAAAAACAAACAACCCAAAACAAAACACAAAACTCTCAAAATAAACTCCAGGTTATTGTAAGTATATGTCAGATTGCTACCCAAGGAGTATTTCAGCAACTATCAAGTAGCAGTATGCTATGAAACTAGTTTGGCAATGACAGAGACACAGTTATCCAAGCGTTAATCAGCTGTCATTATGTGGCTATGCTATTCTTTGCCTCTGAGAAGTGCTCCTTCCCAGCAGATTGCCAGGTAGTGTGGGAAGCTCATTCCTCACTTCCATCAAACCCTCTTCCGCTGAGGAGTGGAGGACAGTTCCAGCATTTCCAATATGAGCATTAAATCGTCTTAACTTTATTTGTCCCAGATTTTTCTTTGTTTTAATATTATTTTCACCGCTACCTTCCTCTGAGGATCTGTTTGAACAGGAAAACTGATCAGAAGCCCATATGCCAGGGTTTAACAGCTAAATGGAGTGAGAAAATCTTCAATTATCTGAAAGTGATTCCAGTCAGCCAGACTGTGAAATGTCAGTCTACTGACAAAAACGTGCAAAAGCTAATTTAGCCGTCATTATATTTTCTAATTATTAAACTCTAGCTGAACATCAAATATTTAGTACCATTAATTGAAAAAAAAAACACAAATACAGCCAGTTATTTAAATATTGGAATTGTTTTGGATAGTACAAGCACCAGGTTTGCTGAGAAAGTGGGAATGAATCACTGTACTAAATCAAACAAATTGGCCAGCTTACAACATCAAATAATTGCATTTTGGGCATATTAAAGGAAATACTCTTATTCTCAGTGATCAGTCACAAGCCAGTTTCACAGTCTTTGCAAAGTCACTTTGATATTATTAGAAAAAAAAGAGAGAGAACAGAGTAGGGAATTTTAAATACATTTAGATGAACAATTAATTGATAGGTTTTTTCCAAAACACAAATAATCCTCCCCTATATGGTTTCTTATTATTTCTGTTGCAGTAGTGTTTTGAGATTTAGTCATGGCATAGCTTCCCTTTGTGCTGTACACGGAACAAAGAGATAATCCTTGTCTTGAAGAACTTACAGGCAAACACGTGGTTATTTGTTAGACAATGCATTTTAGATCATAATTACCTCATTTGTTCCAACCCTTATCATCTCTCCTTTTTCTTAATGGAATCAAGTTATTGTCATCACAGTTGCTGGCTACAGAGTGTGGACTTATACAAGACCATATATACAGTTAGTATGAGAAGGCTGCAAAGTTCTTGTTGAATTCCTTATTTAGAAAGCATATAATTTGTTTGGCTTCGATATACCACGTAGTAACTGACAAGTCAGGTATTATTCTCTGAAAATATTTTTAATCAGACCAAGCTAATTCAGCTTGGCTGTCCATGAGCATCTGTGCATCAAGCCATCTGTTTTTATGGGGGAGCGTGAGAGGAAAACAAGCAGGTCAGTTGTCAGTAGAAAGAAGTTAAATAAAACTCCGTTTGATTAAGTAGAATGTCAAAATATAAGTTAATTGAGACATAAGTAAATTAAAATCATTCCCTACTGTCACTTCTGAGATATTACGGTTTATCATTTATGAGCACCCTGTCTGTGCAAGTGTACCCTCAATCCCTGCCAGCATTAGCTGCAAATTGTAATTTTTAGTATTACCTCGTGGGCTTTCTAAAATTTGTCCTTGACAAAGCAGCAAAATTTCAACAACATTATGTCTAATCACATTTATTAACCTCAGTCAAAGATTAATTTGTCCTGTCCTGTTTATCATTGCAAAAGATACAAATTTGGCCTCTTAATTCCTGCTTTCTTTTGTTCTCTCTACCAGACTCCAGAAGCAAATGCCATTGTTTTCTTCAGCGTAAACTGAAAGATCTTTGTTTCCACCATAGTCAAGATGAGTTTTACAATCAGTTTCACAGAAGTCAGAATTTCCTTGTGAGATTTAAATATGACCATTTTTAGATTATTCCTTTATTCCCTAAATCCTTTACAGCGGACGACAAATCATGTTTCAAACAATCTTAGTTAGAGAGAGCACATATTTCAAAAGCTGATGCCCTGTTTCAGGACATTTTTACTTCACTAAGAAAGTTCTCCCTTTTGTCAGTACAGAAAATATTACTCACCACTGCTCATCATCCTCTGCTTTATTCTTCATCATATCATAGTCTCAAATGGAAGTGTCTGTTCTGGCACCCTCCTGAGTAATCCTTCACCTCTTGTCCTTAAAATTTGCTACCCCTGCACTTAACTGTGGAGGACAATAAGGTCACGGCAACCTAGGGTTTATATGATATCAGTTAAAAAAAAAAGAAAAGCAAACCCCACAACATCAGTCTACACTGTTACACTTCTAAGTCAGTTTCTGTAAGAAGAAAAACTGCTCTTTTATTGGCTTTGCAAAAAGAATTAGCATGCAATGGAACGTCATCATCTTTGCCAAGCAAATAGCTGTAGATATGTATTAAACACTCCTAAGTCTCTTCGATCCCATTTACTCTCCACCTGTCTCTCAAACTAAGCATCCCATCCAGGCAGAAGCGCAAATACCACACTGAGTAATACAGAATACAAATCTGTGTATTTTACACACCCAGCTTCTTGCCCTGCTGTTCCCAATGTTTGCATGAAAAGCACAAAGATAGACAAGAGCTGGTAAAACATACAGCCAGTCAAAAAGAACAGCATGTGGCTTAACAAATCCATAGTATTTACATGTTTTCTGTGAGCTGTCATCCTTTTAGCGGCTCAGCCATGTGGACAAAGCAGAGGTTGACTGATTCTGAATAAAAGTAATGATATGTATTCTAATGTATATATCACTGTATATACATATATACTGTTGCATGCCAGAAAACTTTAAAAGCAGCAAAATACAACATTCAGTACCCAATGTGGTGTTGATCTTCTTTTGAACCAAAAGTGGGTTTTGAATCTCAGTCACCAATCATATATTCGCAAACATATGTGATGTATTTGTTGCTTGTACAAAAAATATTCTGCCTGAACAACGGAAGTCAGAAAAACAGCAATAGGACTGTCCATAAAATAGTGCATTATTTTACAGAAATTTTACTGTGGGTTGATTCTCCCTCACCGCACTCCCCATCAACACACACCACCTTTTTCATGTATTTTCACATTGCAGAAGACAACTGAACACTTAAATTTTTGGAAGTTCTTACTGAAATATGTTTCACAGGACTCACAATCATTCAAAGTCATGAAAAAACAATGCTGCATGGAGTAGCAAAAGAGCAGAGTTTTCCTCCTGCTGTCTAAAGGCTGTTCTGTTACCTGGGTTTTGCAGACAGAGCCAACCACATCACTGACTACTGATTTTCAGGCCTCCATTCCTGCGCGAGGAGCACTGGGACAACGGGCCACCAGGCATTCTCCTCCTTCTCCCCACCAACACACACTGGTATTTTTCCAGTATTGAAATCAATAGACTTAATTAATGGAGACCTCCATTACCAGCACTCCTTCTCACCTCCATTATTGTCTACACACTAAACAAGAGACGCTACACTTTCAACAACACACTCTTAAAAAAACATGATTAAATAAAAAGCATACCAAACACCACCCAAAACTGCTGCTATTTATGACTGATTCCTTGCTTTACTGTAGCTTTACATTAATGTGTCAGGGAACCTGAGGCCCCCCCGGGGCCTCCCTCCACCTGCCCACAGCCCAGGACGCCATTTCTGCCATTTTCTTGTCACGAAGTCCTGAAAACCGAAATATGTAGAGAGGATCCTTGTTCCCCAAGGCCTGAAGCCAGAGCAAGACAGCTCCTAGCAATCCCCACCACTTTCCACAGAGCCCCCCAGCGCTGGCATGCACATCAGCCACCCGAGCAAGACACCGATCGACATTTCCATCTCAGACCAGGAGTTAAAGAAAGCAGCACCTCACTTGCCTATACAAATCCAATCCATATCAATCAAATCCATAGCAAAAATTACACATTTAGGACAACATCTCTGGCAGGAACACCTTTCTTTCTCTTACTTTGAGACACAAATGACCACCAAAGGAACATTCCCTGCCACTTTTTTACCTACACTGTAAAACCGCAAGCTAATTTTAGTGTTACTTTGCATTTTCGTTTTATCCCTCAGATCACACTGCTTCCTTATCAGCAAAGAGGTGAAGATAAAAGAAAGCAAAAAATTCTTGGCTAGTTATTTTAATGCCTGAACTGCAGAATATTTAATTATTTGCCAAATTGCTTTACCATAACTAGGCGGTTCCTACCCAGTTTTCAAAATCAAAGCATTCTCACAAAAACATGAAGTTTTCAGGTTTTGAGCTATTTGGGGTATCAAGCTTTCTATGCTTTTTTGATCAAGAATGGTATAAAATGAATCGTGTACATTTTCTGCTGGAGTGATGACAGGTCTTGACCCACATACTTTCTATCAAACAGTCTTTTAAATAGTTTTCTAGATTTCTCAAGAACACAGTTAGAGGTAATTATTGGTTTTGCAGTTTCTGGCACATTTCTTCCTACCACAGCAATATTTATTAATAGCTAACATGCTGTTTCTCTGAATCTAGCAAGAATATCTCTTATGGGTATTAGTGTAAGTGTATTTCCTGCATTGACAGTGTTGCAAAAATGACCTTTTGATTGCTATGGTCAATTTTTCATCTTTTGCTGTAATAAAATTAAAATTTAATCAAAACTTCAAGATTTTAAACAACCCTGGCAAGAACTTGTTTTTCAGAAGTCTCATTAATAAGCAACAGAATACCATACCTCTGACAATTACAGGGTTGGGGTTTTTTTTTGCTTTAAAAAGAGACAACTCTGCTTAATTATTTTTAAAATCCTTTGTTGTAGCCAGTAACCAGAATTATATTGATCCTTTTATTTGTCTTGTAGATGAAGGCATCTTTGATCATATAAATATCATGAATTCCCATGGCAATATTTAAATATTCCCTCTTCTATCCCTGATCCCAAAGTACAAACAGCTGCTATAGGGGAATAAGAGTGATATTTTAGATTAAGAAGATCATTAGATGTTGGTTCTTAAGAGCTGTTTCCTTCAAAAAAGAAAACAGAAAAACTTTTTTTTAAATATCTGTGACATGAGTTATAGGGAAACCACTTGTACAAAGGAAAGACAATAATCCTATAAATTATAAGCTCCTCAACAAAAGGATTTTCTATTTTTCCATAGGTGAGACAATGCTTTTGTAAAAACTTAAGACCCTACCCCAGTAAGAAGTAAAACTTCAGTATTTCATTAAAGCCAAAAGTAAGCATCCAAGGTAAGACTGGAAGACAATACCTCAGCCTCATGCCTTTGCTGACTATTCTTCTCAAAATGGAAAGATATCCCTGTTTTCCTATGGACTGTATGGTCAGATTCACCTGACCTATTTTCAGATGTGTAAAGGCTAACTGTCTAAATCTAATCTAGTCATGTAGACTGATAGAATTATAGAATATCTCTCAAGTTGGAAGGGGCCCGTAAGGACCATGGAGTCCACCTCCCTGCTCCTCGCAGGACTAACTAAAACTAAACCATATGACTAAGAACTCTGACAGGCTGGGTCCCACGATCACTTCCCTGGGGAGCCTGTTCCAGTGGCTAACCACCCTCTCAGTGACTCCTCAGATAGTCAATGGAGAAAAACAAGTACCAACAGAAGATGAATCACCACATCTTCCATTTTTATTGTTTATTTTGTTCAACTTCCACACTTACGTGGCTAACCACAGCTAGCCATCCCTATCAACAGGGCAACAGGCATCTTCAGAAGCATCTAAAAAGATAAAAACACAATAAAGGAAGTAACCCTATTTCTTTCCGCTAAAAGTACAGCAGCTACCTTCTGGGCAGCTAAAGTAAGGAAAGATGAAATTCATTCCCTATGTCAGTCTCCCGATTTTTGAAGGGAATATGAGGACATATTTTATCCAAAAGTCACATAGCCCTGGTTCTCTTTAAAAGCTATGCAAATAGGACTAAAAATCCGGTGATGACAGACAAACTGAAGGATCATACGGGACCGAAGGATCCTAAACACAGAGGGGAACAAATATGTAGAAAAAGCAATTTGCATAATGAATGTGGATGTGTGTAAAAAGGTGAGAAGTTTTAAGTAGGGTACCTGGTGTCCCTTTCCTGCTCTTTAAACAGCTTGTTTTGGAAAGAAGGCTTCGTTATTCACTGTATATAATGTTCTAAGCAATAGTCAAAAGCTGCAGGGATTATGGACATAACCTGAAACTGCTGCCTGCAAAGGGCTATAGCAGGCTACAGCAGAGTAGCCAAAATTGATAAAGAACATCAGAGAAAGAGCTTTAGCATTCAGAAATCTTCTTAAAAGTGAACTTTTCATTTTTGTTATCTATTAAAGTAAGAAAGACTCACATCTCTGATAAGACAAGGAACTTACAAAACCAAGTCAGTGCTTAAAAAGAAATGAAAAGATTTTTGCAAATCAGTCAAAGCCACATGAATATTTATACCCATAACAGACTGTACAGTCATTTTCCAATTACCATGTAGGTAGAACAGCAGTTCATATCGAATTTCTGAATGAAAATGCACACCATGCAATTTCTCTAGTTTCTCTTTCTATATGGCTAATAAAGCACCTGGTGGAAAATTGCTCATTGAAGTTAATTAGCCTTCAGTTATCACCAGTTACATTTCCAGCTGTTCTGTTTCATCCTAGACTTCTTAATTTATTCATCCAGCACATTCAGATCTGTTTCCTCCATACACATATGTTCATAACAAGAAGAATGAAGAAACCCTGTTTCTGGGGAATTAATCCCTCATCTGACAGATTCCTGATTGCAACTTCATCAGTAATTGAGTGCTAGTAAGCATGCAATTTACAGTAATATTTCTACATGGAATCGAGCCAGCTCTTTACTTAGTTGTTTAGGGACATATATACACCAATAAAACTCATGGAAATGAATCTGCATCATTTGGAGAATCTAAGGTATACATTCTTACCATTGGTTTTGGAGTGAAGGTCAGATAAACCCTGATATACTCCAAGGTTGTAAAATTAAGTTCTTAAATAAAAGACTAAAAGCTTGCTAGTCTGCACCATAAACATATTAATAAACATATGAATACTACTCATGGCCCTTTGCAGCTAAAGAAAAGAGAAAATAAAACTGATTTTTTATATGGCATGGAATGTTACGCCACATATCTAAAAAAAATCAGAAGAGAAAATTAAGTACTCCTCTCACATCATGATATATATCCAAATAACATTAATTTCCTCAAGTACAGTAATTATTCCAAGTTACTTTGTGTATATAATTTTAATTTTTCCTTACTGATCTCGAATATTGAAAATTTGAGTCATATTTTTCAAGGCAATTAATTACATAAGCCACTTGTTGTTTCTGTCCCTTAATTGGACGGCAATTTAATCATTCCTTCAAGTGCAAATTCAGAATTAGGGTTTGTGAAGCACTACTTATTTGCATGATGAAAATTAACTTTCTGTGAGTGTTTGTGCAAACGAAACTCTATGGCTCAGATGTCACCCAAAAATGAATGTAAGAGCAGTATGATGAGAGGAATCATATGTAAATCACATGAACACTACTGCATTTGTCAGTAATTGCACCCACTCTCCCTATGGAAATCCCCACACAGCCCTTCTTCCTTCATGCTCCATGCACAGCATGGTTGCCAGTAGCTCTGGTATTACTTTTTGCTGAAAGAAGAGGGAGGTCAGCCCTCTTTATACCACTGGATTCCTACAGCCTCCTCCTGGACAAACTGGCAAGATACAGACTAGAAAGGTGGTCTGTGAGCCAATTTCCTACCCATCTCACAGATCACGCTCAGAGGTTGGTGATCAGTGGTTTTTACTCAGGCTGGCAGCCTGTCACAGGTGGGATTGATTCCCGCAGTGATTGATACTGGGCCACACACTGTTCAACACTTTATTAAATGAATTGGACAATGGGATTGAAAGCACCCTTACAAAGTTTGCTGATGACACTAAATTGGCTGGTGAGATGGATACGTCAGAAGGGTGAACCATCTTACAGACAGACCTGGACAGGCTGGAAGAGTGAGCCAGCAAGAACCACATGAAGCTTAACAAAGTGAAGTGCAAGATTCAACACCTGGGATAACATAACCAAAGAGCGCAGTACAGGCTAGGATCTGTGCGGCCGGGGAACAGCTTTGCTGAAGGGGAGCAGCCTTGATGAAGGGGACCTGGGGGTCCTGGTGGACAACAAGCTGAACATGAGTCAGCAGTATGCCCCTGCAGCAAGAAAGGCAAATCAGATCCTGGACTGCATCTGCAGCGGCATTACTAGCACAGACAGAGATGTGGTCATCCCACTCTACTCAGCACTTGTCAGGACACAGCTGGAGTACTGTGTCCAGTTCTGGTCACCAAAATTCAAAAAAGACATGAATAGACTTCGGAGGGTCCAAAGGAGGGCCACAAAGTTGAATAAAGGGCTGAAGAACCTGCCTTACGAGGAAAGACTGGAGGAGTTAGGTCTTTTCACCCTGGAGAAGAGAAGGTTCAGTGGGGGAACTCATCACAGTATTCCAGTACTTAAAGGGCAGGTACAAAGAGAATGGAAGCTCTGTCTTCACAAGGAGCCACATGGAGAGGACCAGGAGCAATGGGTACAAGTTGCATCAGGAGAGGTTTCATCTTGATACAAGAAAGAAATTTTTCACAGTGAGAACAAGCAATCACTGGGACAACCTCCCCAAGGATGTGGTAAAGTCCCCATCACTGGAGGATTTCAAGACGCAACTGGACAGGGTTCTAGATAGTCTCAACTAGGCTCTCTTTTCAATGTAAGTTTGGACCAGATGATCTTTCAAGGTCCCTTCCAGCCCGGGCTGTTCCATGAATATTTGTACAATGAGGCAATCATGTGGTTTAGGCAATCCTGCTCTAGCAGGGGAGTTGGACTAGATGATCTCTAGAGGTCCCTTCCAACTCTGAAGATTCCGTGATTCCGTGATTCCGAGGCCCAATACCTGCTTTGTTACATATATATAACACCTTTCATCTTATGTTCTCAGAATTATAGAAGTGGGTATTTTTATTGTTTTTTATTGTTACTGGGTACCCCTCACCAGGGCTTGACACATTAAGATACAGAGTAAAAGGAGTGTGTAATAACAGGGAATTTAGATTCCCCAGAATTAAGGACCAAAAATCATTACCAGTATTAGATGATACATGTGCACAGAAAGCCAAATAATTGTGCCTGTTAGTGGAGGAGAGCAGTCTGATAGTGATATATATTCATTCATTGTAATCAAACCAATGTTAATGTATTCCAAAGTAAAAGGATTACAGACATCTCACCAAAGCTCTGTCATTCAATCTTGTGAATCCTATTTACACCTGGCTTACATAAATTAAAACCCATAAGAAAAACTGTGGGAACATTTGCTTGTTCAATTAAAATTACATATATGACTTTGTGCTGCAAGCTACCAGTGTGAGTGGTATGCCTTACATGAACATTACAAAACTGAAAAAAAGAAAACTAAATTCTTCAAGCTAACGGCAACTGACCTAGTTGTCATAGGTCAGATCCTGACCTCACTGGCTGAATATCTCTTCTGACATCTGTGCAGATACAGAGATCAATGAAAGTATTAGTTAATGTTTGTTTAAAATAAGAATGTTTCAGATTAAAAGATGACCATATCACATTAAAAGTATATCACATTTTTCCTGAAAAAATTATATACGAAATATGTTATATTAAAATATTACATTATTTCCAAAATTACATATAAATGCTATCACTATATTTTAAATTGGCATATGTTTAATTTATAGCTAATTACTTTAATATAAAACATGTTAAACAATCACATTCAGAACAACTATGTACCTAGAAAAAAAAATTATTATCCTGATAGATGCCACATTTTAACTTCCTTCTTTAATAGGTAGCTGGCTTAAGTGGATGAGAAGAAAGCAGGAGCTGTAATATGACTTAGCTTTAATTAAGTTTCAGTTACCGGGCTGTGTTCTGGGGACCCACAATACTTGACTACAGGACTTGTGTGCCAAACTAAGCACGCAGCTTCAGGAAAGCAATTTAAACCGTACTAGCAATGGATGCTGAACCCTGAAAGCCCCTAAACCTACAGTTAGAATGCAAAGTTACCTGTATTGCTAAGCACAGGCTTTCAGACAAAATCTGAAATTTCCTTGCTTAAGATTGTAGATGCCAAAGATCCCCTGTGATTCCGGGACAAACAGGGAGGCTCTCCACTACCTAAGATGTCCCAAGAGCTATGTCCTGCCACCCTGCCTGATGGTTAAAGAAATTCACTGGGAAACGGGTTCCAGGTGTTCCCAGGCCTAAGGGGGATGAAGTCATGACTCCTCATTCTCAGTGCTAGTTTGCCCTGGCCCCTACCTTTCCTGTGGGTCAAAGCAAAGCTGTGGAGCCAGAGCACCATCAAACTGAGAGCTGTGTGGCCAAAATACTGTAGCTCAGCCCTTCCCTGTCTAGAGTAAGAGACTGCAGCATGTTCACACTGTGACTGACTGGTGCTGAGAAGTAGAGTACAAACAGGTGCTTATAAAAAGACTGCTTTAGACAGACAGGCACAGGCACCTCCAGTGCAAAAGTGGAACCAAGAGACCTGGAGCATGTCCTTACCTTTGCAAAAGACTTTAGGCTTATCACCTAGTCTCCCTGTGCTCCTGTCACCCGTCTATAAAACTGAACAACTGCTTCAGTACCTCTCATGAGTGTGTTGTGAAGAAAAACCCACTTAGAGTTTACAAAGTTTCACATATTATGGAAATGAGCACACCAGAAAAGCCTATGAATTAATGAGTAAGGACCGGTTCTGCTGATGCCATTATGTGCTCCTGCCTACAGTACCTGTCAAATGTAGTTAGCATCATTAAGGCACTCTCTGTTGTAATATGACACAGAAATGAGACCTAATGAAATTCATAGAAAAGAAATAATGTTCCTCTTCACGGCAGCTGCTCAACCAGAAACTCAGGTAAAGTGAACTAATGGACCTTTCTATTTTTACTTTTGAATTTAAAAAGGTAGAATGTTACAGATCACTACCTATTTACACCACTGCATTTCTCATTTGCTAATATCAACATTTCTCCTCGCTGAATCCAAGATTAGTTCTTGTAGTTAAGTAAGGAAAATAAAATGGCTAATTTACTTGTGATATTTAATTAACTTTGCATGAGCTATTTATGAGCAAAAGGTAAATGCAAGTATTGCCAATTTCTGTGTGCTTCTCTAGCATGACCACTATGAGAAGCTGGAACTGTTTACTTATCTACTCATACTTGGTACAATTACACTAGAAAATTGGATTTTTACAAAGGCAATGGTCTGTCATCATCTCTCTGTCTTCTGCAGTAATTGCATATGTAAATTCATCTATTCCTACATATGCTAAATGTGGAGATTTGCCCTGAACCTTTACATGAACTATTGTGCTTATTATTTGGTAAGAACCCAGTTGTCACAGATCAAGACACAGAAGCCCCTGTCTCCATCTCATGCATTCTACAGAAAAATTAAAATGCACTGGGAGCCCCAGTTCTGTCAAAGGACAAGCCTTTCTTGAGTAGCTTGTTTGATTTTGAATTCTCTTTAATGCCAGGCTTAGGTGATGGGAGATTCATGGAAGTGGTTTAGGATAAAATAAAATAAAGCTTCTATTAAATGACAATTAGAATGATGCCTCTGTGATGCCAGCCCCAATAGCCTACCAAATAGGCCAATAAGATAATATGTTCTCAGAAAATGGCAACAGAAAACCTTTGTTTCAGGGAATTCCTACACTTGCTTTCAAGTTTATTTTTAAAATAACTGCCTCTGGCATCCATCCCACATTAATTAAGGATTTGTTACTCCTGAAAACTGTCACGCTTTAATTCACAGGGAAACTTTCATTTCCGAACCTCCTTGCCAGATTTAATTCCTCCTCAGAAAGTCATTTTAATCAGCTAAAAAGACACCTCTGGTTTTCTTCTGGAAAGCAACATACTCACCACTTTTGACATTATGGTCCTTTTCCCCGAGAATTAATAACCAATCAGTAGTTGTTTTATGGAGTGTTTCATGAATATTGTAAATTCTAATAGATCAGCATGTCGCTTGCAGTAACGTGCAAAAGATTCTACTCTTTGGTTTATTGCATCTACATTACAGTTGCTTTTAACAAACATTAATTTCTCATTAATCCTTTATTAAAAACCTTGCTATAAATTGCAAGCATGGAATAGATACTGCTGTCAAAGTCACCTCAGCAACTTGCAAAAGTGAAAGTTAAACAGGTAAGTGGCTGGAAGGCCCTGTATATTTGAAAGCCAGAGGTTGTCTCCAGCCAGTGGCAGATAAGGAAGTTTTCTGCTCATTCATTCTGCTAGTGGTCTAAGAAAGTGAAAAAAACCCAATCCAACATGAGTCCCTCCTTGATTATCTTAACTCCAGCTCCCACCCCTGAGTGCTGTGCTCTATGCCCCTGAGATCTAACGGTGAAGATCCTTCTTTAATCATTCATGGTGAGAATGGAAATTCACCTGATCTCATTGCCTCACCTCAGCCAGTGTTGAACCAGTTTCTGTACCTTTCTTTGCATCATGAGGGATGTTATGGTGACATCTCTGCATTACCACTGAATTCCAAAGCATGTGGTACAGAAGCCTAAGTGAATCCCCGACTTTAATGTTGACAAGCAAATCTAATGATCTGTGCATGTGACTTCTTTTCTTTTTGCAAACTACACGCTGAGGCCATGCTAACTATTCCACAATTTGGCTTTAGTTTAGTAATTTTAAATCCTTTGAAATCAGCGAGGAAACTCCTGCTTATTTCTGTAGCAGTAGAATTAGGCTCTATAGCTCACCTAATAGGAAACATAAAAATAAGAATACATGGTATGTAATTAGATATGTCCTGACGTAACAGTATGTGCAGCTGTGCCACCCTGCTCCTGCATGAAAAAGTTAAAATCAGTCCAGCAGGTGCTCAGTGAGATGTTTCCATCTTAGAAATTCGATCAGATATTTTTCAAGTAACTTCAGCCACAAAGAATGCTGAAGGGAATGATGTGAACTAAAGCCATGCTATTATTAAGGAATTGGAATAGGTGCAACGTACCAGGAACAGCACAGGCCTGTACATAATGAAACCTGAATTTCTTTACTGATCTGCTGGATCATCTCAGGCAAGTCATTGCAATTCTCCATATCTGTTTTATAATCTACACTTACCTGCTGAGATATGAGGCTCTTAGCAACAAGGACCAGCTACGAATTGTCTCTCATGCTGTGCCTTTGAGCACAAGAAGTAGCATAGTTCGGTTTTCTCTGAGGCCTCTAAAAGCCATGACATAAATATATAATAATGATGTGGTCCTTATTAGGAATGTAGAATAGCAGTTTGTTTGGTTTTAGAAACTGCTTAAAAAAATAGATGGATACTTTTAATTAAGTTCAAATAAGGTGATTTTAGCGTGTTTTCAGTAGTGGGAAAAGGCTGATTAGATTGGGATCTGGTCTTGGTTAGCCAAATGCTGAACTGAATCTCTTGATTTGACATATCTTTTCCTGGCATCAGAATAAATAATAATGACAAGTTTTATTTTTAATCACTGAAACTCACACTAACTGTACAGAGTGAACCTTCATCAGTTCTGCTGCAGTTTGTGAAGAAAAGGGCTGAAACAGAGTAACCTCAAGCAAGAAACTGGAAATAAGAATAATTATTTTCTGAATAAGTTCTCCTCAAGAAAAAGGGAAAAAAAAAGTTTAAAAGACTGGGAGAAAGAGAACAGGGCTGGTTTTGACAATAGTGTTTGAACAGGGAAAGATGTGGGTTTATATCCAGTCCTTAGTATGTCATTCAAACTCAAAGCGAGACAAGTTTGGAAGAGTGTGTGTATCCACAAGACAGTCTCTTATTTTAAGGGTTGTGCTGACCCCTTGAGAAGAGAGGTGACCTCCACCCTTGCCAGAGAGGTGGCCTACATCCTTTCCTTTGCTAGCAGGTGTTTTGATGTCTCCCAGAGTGCAGAGTTATGACTTGAGTTTTATGTTACCCCGAACACCTTAAAATCCAGATTTATGCTTTATTCCTTACTCTGGATATCATTGCCTCAAAAATCCTTCTGATTTCAAAGTTGTTTTGCATAAGACTGGGAAGATGAAGGCCAATTAGTTCCACTTTGTCAAGCCTGAGTTATTCCAAGGCAGTTTAACAAAGGCTCTTTAAGCAGAAGAAATATCCCAGTTTCACGGAGGAGCACAGCAAGGTTTCCCTGGGTCCCTTGGTGTTTAGAGACCAGCCTGTTAACGATTAACATCCACCGTGGGACATCCAGCCTGCACCGCAGTAACACCCGGCCACCCCTCCTCCCCCCATGAGTCCTTTAGCGTTTCCTAATTAGCACCCTGGAAAGGAGTTGGGCCATTTTAAACCCAAGGTCAAGGGAAACTCTGTTAACTGAGAAAATCACGCGGCTGCTTTGGGGCTTTTCCTCAGCAGGATCAAGCCCGGCAGAGGGACAGAGCAGGCCGGCTGGCCTGGGACCTCTGGGCAGGCCTCGGGGCCTCCTTCCCGCTGCCGCCCCCCCAGTAACCCCAGCAACCCACCGGCGAGCCCCAGCCATGCGGCAGGATTTCTGGCTGGCAGCCCTGCTGAAGGGTTGCCATGGCCACCCGCTTGATGGCCACCCGCTCAGTGGCCTGCTTTGTGCAGCGGCCTGGCGGGATGGCGGGGGCCTGCCCCTCCTGCTCCATGTGGTGGACTCCCTCCCCACCTCTGCCCCTTAACTTCTGCCACTGCATGCACAAACTTACCTGTTTCTCCCCTTTTCTCTTTTATTTTTTTTTTCTTTCCACAGGTTTTTAAAAATTTGGCTTAAAAGAAGAAAGAAACGTCTTACCTTTCCCAGCATTCCCAACGCAGGCTGCAAGGCTGGTCCCCGGAGCAGCTAAGCCATCCCACAAAGAGTTAAAAAAAAATGCCACCCCAACCAAGAAAACAAACCCAATAAAAGGCACTGTTTTGTGGCTGAAGTGGACTCTTTGGAGATGTCGTTGTCCCCGTGGACAGCCGGATCCCCGGCCCTTGCTGTCTGCGTGGTGAGAGGATGGATGGGATGCGGAGGGCACGGTCCCCACAGCCCCGGAGCCTGAGCTCCAGCCTTGGCTCAGGGCTGGACACACGGGAAGGGTGTTCCACAACGGGCAGCTGCCACATGCCCGTAGTCGAGGGGACACGCCAAGGATTACTGAGAAGCAGGTTGAAAGCCTGATCTTTCACCCTCTCCTTACTTCCAGGGTTGATACATAATGCATCAAAAGGTGGAGCCAGGCTCCATCCCTATTAATCCCTTAGGGATGGGAAATTGGAGATTACTTTTGAATTGGAAATGGTGCCGACAGTCTTTGTAGGAGTAAGTTTATCCTGGGCAAACACATAGAAAGGGAAAAGTTTTTTCTGTTCTGCAAGGGCCTAGTTTCAAGGAGGTTTCATTCTAGCTGTGCTCCATTTACTAAATTACAGTTTTCAGTGGAATACATTTTTTTTAAAGATTTATATGGCAAAAAACAGTCAAATTTGTTTTGTATGTTTTCTTTTCATACAGGAGAAGAAACTGCTCCCTGCAATTTCTCCAGCTTCTCTTTCTATACCACTTACTATTTAAGTGCATGCTGAGACCCATGAAAACCTATTTTTTCCAACTTTTGACAAACCTGTTCCCTCATTTCTAGGTATATGTGGCCCCAGGCTTGCAGATTACTCTTTGTGGATATAGATCTGTGCAACGCAGCTTGCAGGTTCACAGCTCACACTGGAAATATGCTGCCACAAGGTGAATCAAATTATAAGACTGATGGACCCTAAAGTATATTTTCCATTGTCATTGAAGAGTGCTCACAGGAGTGCCATTTTACAAATAAGCAGTAATGCCTGCCCTGAGGAATGTAAACTTAAGCCTTTGCCTGATAGCAGCTTTCATTCTAGGAAGTCATTCCTTTAAGCATTCACAAATTTCTTCTTGCAGTCATAAATAAATGGACGAGGAAAGTGAGCCACAGAGAACTGAAGCCTCTTCCACAAAGGTTACAAAAGGGCTCTGCAGGGCTGCCTTCAGCAGCCTGGGTCCTAGGCACGCAGATGCTGCAACTGCTCAGGAAGAACAGAGGGTCCAGCGTGTTAGCGTTGCACAGCACAACTCTGCATCACAACCTGCTGAGATCCCAGGGCGTGGGGCAGCAAACATTGCCTTTCAAACACTGTTCAGGCTGGGGAGTCACGCTTTCGTATGGCACTGCCTCCCCGCCAGACTCAAAGGACCTGCAGTTCTTTCACACCTGAGCAGCCCTAGACAGCTCTAGTGTCCAGAAACCCTCTGTAAGGCATCGGAGCAGATTCCCCTGCAGCTTGTGGAGAAGACCATGGTGAAACAGGTTGTCCTCCTGCAGCCTGTGGAGGACCACGGTGGAGAAGATATTCACCCTGCAGCCCATGGACAGCCCATGCTGGAGCAGGCTCCTGGCAGGACGTGTGGTCCCGTGAGGGACAAATGCTGGAGCAGTCCATTCCTGAAGGACTGTACCCTGTAGAAGGGACCCATGCTGGAGCAGTCCTTGAAGAACTACAAGTTCCAAAAGTGTCCTGATGATGGTCCATCAGCTGCCTATCATACAGTGCAAACAGAATATTGAGCACCATATACATAAATCTATCTGCACTGTAGCTCCTGAACTGTGAAAAATATGTGGGTGGAGAAGGAATCCTGATTTGTTTGAGTCCTGCTCAGTAAAGTCACTCTTGGTGAGTCCTAGAAGCTTTGGTCAATGTATATACTCTTGCAGTTCTTTTCTCTTTCTGCACGTGTGTTCCTGAGGGAAAGCCTTTCCATACAATGCACTCAATGTCATAGGGCAAACCAAGCATCTTTAAAGCACCAGAACTGTAAGATTTTTATTTGATTCTTAAGGGGGGCACAAAGCCTTTGCTAACCTCCCTCCGGCATTTCCACACCTACACAAAGTCAGGAGCATGGACTGCTGTGACAGGTACTTACTCAGTTTTCAGACTGCCTCTTCCAGTCCTGCCTCTGTGCACCAGGGACTCCTCATATTCCCTCTGGGCTGGAAATGTATGAATTTTCTGAATGTGGGTCTGGAATTTGCAACTCTCTGGACCTATATTGTCTTAAAACTGCCACTTTCCAAAGTGGCCCTACATTTCCCATGTATTCGCCTTACTTTACCACCTCAGAAAACACACCAAATCTGGGAGCTTTCATCTGGGAGCCTTGCTCCAAAAAGAACTTGCTATCAAAGCTCTGTGAACAAGTTTCACAAGTTTAAGTTATAAATAACATTGCTTGCTGCGATCTTAGCAAGTAAAAAGAAAGAACATCTATAAACTTTCCCTGAAAGAAAGCACAGTGTGTCTCTGCAAGCTGTTTCTGAACAGAACAGCATGCAGCAACTTCTTCCTGCAGCCTTGTGAGAACATGAAGGTGAAGGTCATGGATACCAGAAGTCCTGGTTAAGAAACGCATATAGGGATCATGCAGTTACGAGATAGACTCATTCTATATCTGCAGAATACAGGCTTAAAAGGGAGCTCCTGAAACGCTACGTCCAGTTCTCAACTGTCACAGGAAACCATGACATGACAAGACTTTTTCATAAGTATATGAAGTGGACTCTTAGAAATTGTTTGGGTTTTTGCCCACATGACTCTTAGAAGAAGACTCATCTAGAGCTGGTAGTTAAAAGTTATTTTATCATTTCCAGCAGTTAATACTCTCTTGCTCTTTTGCCAGTATTATCCCTCAGCTCAGATAGCTCTCCCCTCTCCTGTCAGGTTTATAGAAAGCAATTATATCTTGATGCAATTCAGAGGGAAGCTGCTTCTCTCCCCTTCTCTTTCTCGTTATCCTGCTCCAGCAGTGAATGCAGATTAGAGACAAAAAAGTGAAGGCCGCATCAAGCATCCCATCTTCTTTCCTCTCATAATCGTAGATTCATCACAAACTGTTGGCACGTGTACTAGGCAGAAGCGTACTCCACTCACAGATCTCCCAGCTTCCCTGAGGGAATGACAGACAGCCATACTAGTGTCAGCTGAAATATCACGCCACAGAGCAGATGTTTGTTAGCAAAATAAGAAAAGAAGGCCAACAACTGACAGCTAAATGGTATGGGTGATCACAGGCACCATTAAATTTGCTGATACAGACAGCTTCTGGGGTCTAGCGGAAGCTCATGCCTTGAAATTAATCATCTTTCTTGGGCTGTTATTCTTCATCAATAATTCTGTCAATAGAAATGTGTTTTTAGAAGAAGCACAGAGGGTACATTTCCGACATCATGTCTGCTTCTGCTCTCACTACCTTTGTGTAAATCCAGAGCAATGAGGGCATTTACTGCTTACTGCTGATGGCAGCCAAAGATCTCTTTGAATGGAAGAGAAAAGGCTCTGCTAAAGAGGGGAGTGCAGCCCAGATAATATATGGATCCGTGGGACTGCAGCGGTGTGTGTCAGACATCATCTACATAGAAGTTATCGAAGTACGCGATTCTTAAGAGAAAGCTATCAATCAGCATCTGACTTTCAGCTTTTTTGCTTGAAAAATTTGAGCCTGTGATCAAAAGTATTAATGAATAGGTTCATTAGTTCAACTAATAGAGAAAGCTGCTGCAGCCCATGCGAACAGGTCAATATTTTGAAAAAACTATTTAAAGTTTTTTGGAAATGGTTGAATAAAAATTGGAGTTTATGCTATTTTGGCATCTCTGTAGTGCTTTTTCTTTTAGTACTTTTGCTTCTAAGAGAATTTAGTGCTTATAAAAGAGAGAGCTTGACAGCCAAGGAAAGATACCTATTCTTTTCATTCACAGACCAGGTACATTGGGACCATCTGGCTTGTTCCAAGCTTTTGAAGATGACTATCCACTTTGAAGTTTGTCTTTTCTGTCAATGAAGCCAGCAGTTTTTCATTTCTGTCAGTGGAAACCATGAGATGCTTTGAAGTTTTCTTTTTCTAACATTATTAGCAGCACTTTAAATCTACATATTATAAAAGACACTTTTTTTGGAAACATTCTTATGATTCTTTATGAGAATATTCAGGATGGGTGTTTATTTTATTTATGTGTTTCAGAGTAATGGCCCATTTTCCTGTAAAGCATGGTCTGAAATAAAGATACAGTTTGACATCTCATTTTGAGTCTTACCTGTTGGAATGCAAACACCACTTTAAATCTATGGAAGAGACTAATAAATGAATTAATTATAACAATTATAACAATCAGCAAAGGAACAAAAGGAACATTAATGAATATTGAAATTATAAGTAAATAGAACATCTTATCATGTGTTTTTATTCATATATTCCCACATATGTTATGAAAATGGAGAAAATACTGTTGTGCGACTGCATTGATCTAAATTAGATAAAGCAGACAGTCATGTCAATGGCTAAACTTAAGGTATCGTGGCCTCTGAGAGTAAACTAGGAAAACAAATAGAAAAAAAGAGAACACAGAGTTATAAATAATTTTACTAGTTCAAATGTTGCATATTGCTGAACTTCAAGATGATAACTATCAGATCCCTGTGTTTAATCTAAGCCTCTTTGTTTAACTGCAGTACATCAGATTACTGCCATGTATTCAGTTTTAATGTGGATTGCTTGAGGACAGGAACACAAGTTTATCTTGGCTTCTAATGATATTTAGAAGATCATTGAAATGCATTTTAGCTAAGTCAAAGGGAAATCCATTCATCTAAGAACAAATAATTCATG
The DNA here is from genome assembly GCF_028500815.1 of Rissa tridactyla. Lineage (NCBI taxonomy): Eukaryota > Metazoa > Chordata > Aves > Charadriiformes > Laridae > Rissa > Rissa tridactyla. Next base: position 24,111,846 of record NC_071466.1, read on the forward strand.
TAAGAGATGAGAGAATGAGAATAGAGGAAATTTAATTTAAACATGTGAAAACCCTTTTTTTACTGGAGGGTAGTTAATCACTGGAACTGGTTGCCCCAAGAAGCTGAGGAGTCTCCATCCTTGGAGACATTCAAAACCCTGGACATGGCCCTGAACAACCTGCTGGAGTTGACGCTGCTTTGGGTGTTGGGTGAGGCAGTCTCCAGAGGTGCCTTCCAACCACAGCTTTTCTGTGATTCTGTGAATAGTGGTGACTTACGATCTCAGAGTAGGTCCCAGTGCGACGCTCCTGCTAATGAACATGTGGCTGGACACAAAAGCAGTAAAATACTGTGAATGAGCAGGGAATGTACGGCACTGATGAAGTAAGTACCTGAATTCTTAGCTCTGTTCTGAATACCCACCTTAAAAACAATGTTCAGAAGCTGGAGGGAATTCAGAAAGAGGTACACAGATGATTAGTCACATATTTCGTAATCAGAAATCTTTCTGCTTGGTTTACTGACAAGATGGCTTGCTCACAGTCCTATAAGTTTATGCAGCAAAGTTTTCCAGCAGCGGAGAGCTGTATAATATAACATTAAAAAAAGGAGGACTTAATAGCTGGCTCAAAAAAGTCAGAGGAGCAATAAAGTGCAGTTTTTAACAAAAAGAATGACTTAGCCTTTGAATAAGTTAAATCCTGGGGGAGTGCTATAGTTTGTGTAGTGCAGAAGATAATCTTGAGTGATCATTTCTGGTCTTAAAGTATGTTATATCTAACAACATACACTGACACTGAAAAGGTCTGGAGACCTTTAGTTGAGAATCATGGCCCTGCTTCATTGGGAAATCTGTATTGCAGAAGTAAATTAGAAGTATTGTATGGTAGACTATAGGTATATGGTATTTGGAATATAGGTAGTCTATAGACTATAGGTAGTCTATAGACAGACAGTCTTTGTATCTTTAAAAGAAAATACTGAACCTCTGAGGGTACTGCAGACTCAGAGCAGTGTATGTCTGACTACACGTGTGATCACATTACAGTATGCTCCATTTCAAAAGCTGTGATTGTTATTCCCAGATCACGTTTGCTTTGTATTATGACTTACACACAAAATTAGCCCAGGAATATTACAGGGTGTTGATCTATCTGTGGAGGAGAAAAACGGGATGACCAGTAATGCCAAGACATGAATAAAAACGGAAGGGGTAGTTCAGTGTATAGGGACCCAAATTTAATGGCATATCAGGGTCACTCAAATTCTCTAGATAAGATCAGAGCAGGAAATGAATGCAAGGCTTATGCCTGCACAAAGAGGCCATTCTTTGCAGAGATACAAGTATTACACAAAGTGAGTGGGCAAAGTTTGCCTCCCACATTTCTTTCATTACTCATACCTAACACCTACTAGTTAACTAACATCCATTTTTCATACTGGCCTGCTCCAGTTCCACTGAACATTAATGTCAGTAAAACAATCTCTCACTTCATGTTACCTTGCACAGATAAAAATGGTAGGGCTGCCAAAGCCATGCAACCCGAATTCAGAGGTTCTTCTCAAGTTTTAAAGCAGGATGTACCCTATTCTCAACCTCTGATGGGAGATAGGTTTGCCATCAAATTAGGGGGAAAAGAAAGCGGCTGTCTAACTATGCCCAGCAACAATGTGTGATTGCGTAGGGCTCAAAAAGAACTGTGCACTATAAGTAAACAAACCTTCAAACAGGCAGAGTGGCAATTTTCCAGATTGGGATGTAAGTAGGACACCAGACTTCATTAGCATTACACTTCCTCATGGAACAGTTATTGTAAATGCAAAATCACAGTTTTATGTCTTGCCTGGAAAACATTGTATATAGCACCTGAGCACACCTCTGCTCTGAAATGACCCTTGCCGGACCAGTGACTCATAGGGACTGCTGTCTAGTTAATTATCACCACCAGTATCTATAGCAGAAGAACAGTCTCAAAATCACCTGCACAGTTATTGGAATCAGCTTGCAAGTGCTTGGCAGATTGTAGCATGACCACATGTGGGTTTGGTCTGCAGACCTAACACTCTAAACCAACTCTGCTCTGATGACATCAGGGAGGCTGCAGTGATTTACACTGCCTGATAGTAGGAATACAGCAATTCAGAGGGTCAGAAAATGGATCGATTGCTATACCTTTTCTACATGGTATGGCGCCATGTACTATACAGTAGAGAAGTTGCTGATGAGGCAGAGAAAAGGGTCCTACACACATCTGCATCTAGTGAATAGAAAAGACTTGAGGATACCCATATAACCTTTGCTTTCTAGTGTGGCCAAACAAAATGTGTTTAGACACATTTATTCTGTAGTCTCTAACCATACTGACAAGACTCCGGTGAATGAGAATTGCCCCAAGCACAATATTCTCTTCTTTTCATTCTTGGTGACTATCCACATAAGCTGTCTTTCATGCCCTAATTCTTTATGCCGGTCTGTATGCATTCTGAGCTGTGATGCTTTGACATGCTAATGAATTTTGCTGTGCTGTTAATAACTCAGAGCTACAGGACACCCCGTGATATCATCATTACCAGCTTGTGTATGATTGTTTTTTATTCTTGCCAAATTTTAGTCTAGCATCTTCCGCTGGGAAAAAATAGCGTGCCCATCTGGGAGGACAGGTAAAGGGTATTTGGCATGATCCCTGCATTACACCAACCTACATCACTTGTGAGAGCCAAGGCACACAGCCTGCATGTTGGAAGTACAAGTTTAGCAACGGCATTCACTTGCAGGGAAGGGACTTTCCGTTGACTAATTTTTATTGTTTTCCAAGTGAACTTTGTGCTGGGAAGAAGGGAGCAGAAGAAACCTGTGTTTGCTGCATGTGGGTAAAACAGGCACGTTTAACACAGGTATTCCCAGGCAGCACCCCCAGCCTGCCCCTGGCCTGACGGGGAGCTGAAAGAATAGGGCAGGTTTGTGACAGCCTACGCCTTTCCTTCAGCAACTGCTAGTGGCTCCTGGGTAAGTTTTTATTGTTCCCCTCTGGCAGTGAGACCGAGAGCCTCATTTCATTTCGCATGGGTCCAGACCCCCATATCAATACTTTTATAGCAAGTCTGAACTTTATAAAGAGTGTGTAATCATTAACATCAAACCCTGCCATAGCCCATTGGGATGTTATTACCACAGTTTTCTAATAGGAAGGACATGCAAGAGGCTGTGTCTGGTGCCACACAGTGACTTTGGCAGCCACAGACCACACACTGTATTCTTAAGGTATTAACTTTACGGTTGACTGTGACTTTGGAATAATATAAAATACATTTAGCACAAAAAAACTCCACAAAACCCATTCTCAAAGAGCTTTCTGATGGAGGTGAGCACTTTTATGGCCATTACAAGAATGGGTAAAAAGAAGCACTTGAAGGGGAAGGGATTTTCCCACTCACATTCAGTCATCCAGTGACCACATGGGATGTGTCCAGGTCCCCTGGGTCCTGTCCAGTGCACTTTCCCAGGTCTCGTGTTGCTTCGCACTAGCAGTCTCACTAGCTTGCCTCAGTACTGCAGGACCGTGACACACTGAGGTGCCTGCTAAGATCCACAACCCCATGGAAGTCTGTGATATTCAGTGTCATACAGGATTAGGTCATTAGTTTTAGATTCAGAGCTTAGTTTATGTTTGCTGTTCAGATTACTGAAGTATAAGGAGCATGAAAGACTCTCCCTGTGTTTCTTGCAGGGCTAAGATAGGCCAGTCCAGGGTTCCTCAGCTGCACAGCCAAATGTGATTTTTTTTTTGCCCCGAGTACTGGAGGAAAATAAGTCCCTGATATTTCCTTTCTCTTCTCATATCTCTCCCTTTTCCAAAAGTACAGGATCCCATTGCTTCTTACTTCCCGAGATACAGTCACCTGTCACCCCCATACAGCCCAGTCCCATGGCATCTCACACCAGTTCCCATAAGAAGCCTCATCCCTTCCTTCACAGTAAGTGGCCCCTACTTCCCAGCCAGCATTGCTGTCACACAAATGAAGAGAAGCAAATAGAGAAACCCAAGCTCAGGCCAGATCTTGTTCTTGTCTCTGATGTTATCCCATCAGAGAAAGGGAAGCCAGAATAGAGAGCCAGCAGTGGAGGGACAGGGTCTTCTGCTCCGTCTTTAACATCCCTGCTTGTGGGATATTAAAGACACAGACATTGTGCATATTGCTCCTAGCCATCCTGGTAGCCTCCTTTCAAACCTCCTCTTTCTCCTCCAGGGACGACAGCCATGCAGTGGGAAGGGGGATGTGGAAGCCAGATGCCCGGCTCAGTTCCTCAGCCAGCACACGGTACCGGGCAGCTCGTTCTGACCTTTACCAGCGCAGGCAGTGGGACAGCGGCTGGC